>NC_065451.1:59914324-60226420 GCF_917563875.1 Diabrotica virgifera virgifera
GTTGCACTGGTGTCGATACTATCGTTAGTATCGAGTTCGCCTAACATAGGGAGATTTTGTGTGATGAAGTTTTGGAATTCAGTCCAGTTAGCGTGACGATAGTCTCTTATAGATCTTGGAGGGTTTGGTTGTTTTGGAATGAGTATGTCGGTGTCGACAAGAAGAGGTACGTGGTCTGACGTAATCGAATCACCTATGTGGCATCTATCCCCGAACCGATCCAGAATGTTACTAGTAACTAGGATGTGGTCGACAATAGAAGCCCCATTGGCGTTCAAAAACGTGAATTCAGTGTTGGTGATTCTTGAAATAGGAAGGTCTAGTAGATAATCCGTGAGGCGGATGCCTTCTGGGTTTTGACGATGATCACCAAACTGTGTGTGTCTACAATTTAGATCGCCCATCAACACAGCCTTGCCGAGTCTCGAAAAGTACTCTAGCAAATGCCTGTTGAGTGGTTGATCCGGGTGTTTGTAGTAAGAGACTATCGTGAGGGTTTCGTTGTTGGGGATGTGCACGTCAATTGCCAGGAAGTCCACATCAGGTGGACGAAAATTTTGTGGGAATGTGTGTATGTTGTGCGGTATTCCGTGTTTCACGAGAATACCATTCCCACGTGAAACCTGACAGCGGCTTCGATGGATGATCGAATATCCTGCGAAGTGTGGATCGTTTTTCGACAGAGTATCTGTGAGTGCGAGGATCTGGATGTTATGCTTCGACAGGATATTCTTGATGAGGGGTCTCTTTTTGGAGAGACCCTGACAGTTGACTGTGCCTAGGGTGAAATCCATAAAAGGGGGGTGTTTAGTGGTTGGGGCGGAATGTCACCGTGACATTGCTCCCGTACCCGTGGACCACTGTGGAGTGGTCGTAGACTTGGCTAATCAGATTAGCCGTGATTGCAGCGATATGCTCGCGAAGTTCAGGCAACAAGTTAAGCAACAGAGCAGTCTGAATAGACAAGATGTTCTTTGTTTCAGTAGGGAGTTCGAAAGGGGGGAATGATCTTTCGATCGTGAGTGGCTGTATTTCGTGTTGGGCGGAGGGGATGGTGTGTCTTTGTGGACACTTGTTTGAGTATGCGGGGTGGTCACCGCCGCAATTCGGGCATTTGGGTTCCTGCTGTTTGGTGCAGGCGCTGGACTTGTGGTTACCGCCGCAGTGGGGGCAGACGAATGCTTTTTGAGGGCATTCGTCGATGGAATGTCCGTTGATGCAACATTTGCTGCAATATTTTGGAGTGGGGATTGTAGGGTCGGAGCCATGAGGGAGTTCGGCATTGTAGATTTCGCCATCTAGAGTTATGCCTCGGCTCAGTGCTGACGTAAATCTCTCCAAGGATTTGGTCACCACCTTGATCACTTTAGAGTCTTTGCCTGTTTTATAGGCTTTGACTCTCCACAGTCTTTCGACCGGGAATTGCTGTTCTGTGAGCAAGTCGGTGACCTCCTGCTCGGAGTAATCTACGTCGATTCCGGTAATGCAGAGGAGATAGGTAGGCTCTTTAGCGGAAGTGTTTGCATTTCTGCTACGGCTATGGACCGTAACCATGGTTTGGCCAGTTGCTGTGTGGATAGCTTTCTCGATATCCCCTGCATGAAAGTTAACGCTGTTGAAAAGGGCACGGCTTCTGTGCCCTTTTCGAAGAAAAAAAAAAAAGAATGTGTGTGTACTTTGTACGCACGTAAGAAGTTATACTTCTATTATATGATTATAAACGAAATTAATATACTTTTTATTTATATTTTATTTAAATATTAAATTAATTTATACTTACTACTTCTCAAACATTTTTATTAAAACAGTGCCAAAAAACACATTAAAAATGCCACAAATGATTTCTGAACATTAATTGTCGGAAAAATTTTTAACTAAATACGTATTTTCTGAAAATAAAATTATATAATAAATATACTTACAATCATAAAATGTATAAAAAAAAATAAAAAAATAAAAGTTTCTATTGGGATTCGAACCAACTTACCACGCGGCTGGTATTTGCGTTGTATTGGGATTCACCCGCATTAAAACTTCGCCACAGAGACAGCTTGTCATTATGTGCGAAGATCGTCTAACTAAACAGATTAACCTTTTGACATTTTTAACTTATGTAAATCAAATTATTTTGATTTTGAATTGAAATGATTTAGAATTGAAAAAATACAACAAAACATAGAGTAAGAAGACAATATATTAGGTGAATATTGATAGAAATTTTGATGGTAATCAAATTATGTAAATAAAAGTATTACATACTACTTATGTATTTTGGTAGGTTCAAGGTAGGTATCGGAGCCCGTATAACGACTAATAAATTTCGCAATCACTTGCGTCGTGCAAAGTGGCTATGTTCAAATATCATAACAAAATTTGATCAACTATTTATAAAACACTTACCAGTGAAAGATTCTTTAGCTTTGAATAAGCGAGATCTGCAGCACTCATACTAGGCACAGTTTGATGAGCTTTCACATTGGCATGCAACAATCATCTCTTCTATGTAAATAAGTCCAAAAATATAATATGAAAACTATTTAAAAAGGCAGTATAACCATTAACTAACTTTTTGTTTGTTGTTTCTCTTCCTACAAATTTTAAAACGCAACAAGCATACATTATAACCAAACCATGCACAGTCCCACAGCTGTGCCACAGCTGCCATATTGGATAATTTTTGTCATGTCATTTGAACATCCAATCAGAACAAAGTTATAATGCGCATGTGCCCGGTCGCTAGGTTTTCCCATATAAAATTTCACCGTCATTACGCCCGTAAAGAAGTATAACTTCAAAAATTGAATTGCGAAGAGTGGTTCCAGCTATAACCGGTCAAATTTGACCGGCATTTTTGGGACAGAGTTATAAACAACAGAATTTCAATCTTTGGACCATTACCTTTTTATTCCGGTCCTCTTTGTACATACAAATTTTCATATCTTCAAGACACTCATAACAAAAAAGATTTATGTCACCAAGTTATTTAATTATTGATAAATAATTACTTCCCTAAAATTTGAGTTGAAAATTAAAGATTTTGTTTGGAAAACCCGAATTTTTCGAGGAAAATTTCTGCCGAAGGAAATCGGAAAAAAATATCTATGTGCAGAATTAAATTACAGTGAATTTTTAAGTCAGTGTTTTTGGTTTAACGTTAAAATCTTCTGAGTTACAGAGCAATAATTGAAAAAAGGATTTCGGAGCGCTAATTTGTTTATAAACCAAATAGCATTTCTGAGGACTTTGCATAGCTATATTACTAATATATGAAATCTTAAGATTTGATTCCAGCATGCCCAGCAATAAAATAGCTGGTACATAATTTTCCTTGTTTTATACTAATTTTCCCAGATTATTACCTTACATCTTTCATTGTGTTAATAATTCACGTTGTGGAAATTATCAATTATTATATTTCTAATTTAATACTATTCTATCTAATTCCTCCAAAACCAGCAAATTTCCATAAAACCCAGCCATATTAATAGCTTTTGCTTTAGTTTTCCTTGCAAGAAACAAACAAAACACATCTCCTAAACTAAACCTAACCTAGCTTTCGGCCATTCATATTCATTCATGTCTGTGTCACAATAATTTCGACTCGAAATTATAATATCAACCACTTTTTTGGAGTCGCTATTAATTTCGATAGTCGCTATTTTGTGACGTCATTTAGTTAGTACAACTAAAATCCACAAGGCTCGCACAGTCGCATTTCAACGTCGCCATATTGATTGCGACTTGTTTTGAGTCGAAATTTGAATTAGAACCAGGGCCCTGGTCCTTATTTCTGTTGTTTGATCATATTATAAAGTACAGAATAGATAGAAGTTGGATACAAAAGTAGGGAACAATAATCTCGGATCTAAATGGTAGAAATACGGATGGGGATGATATAAATAATGTATTAACAAAAATTATACTTACGATAGCCAAAGAAATTGTCGGACCAGGAAAGTTTTAGCTGAAAAAGAAATAAAATCTATATAATTCTCAGAATTTATAAAAAATAAAAGTTATAGTAAAATAACAGTGAGTTGTGCATTTTACCTAAAAATACTTCTTAACGTTTCGATTTCCACACCGCAAATTGTTAAAAAAAGAAGAAATTAAGAACAAGAATTTGTTAACAAAGTGTACCAACTCCAAATTGTTGTTATTATTGTCGCTATGTCACATACCTGTCAACAAAAAATTGTGCTTTGTCTATGATGGTTGTAGACAACAGCCAGCTATGGATGGAAAGATATCAGAGTGGAGGTTATTATGCTTTTGTAATATTGGCTAGTTTAAAAGATAATTACGGTTTTTCGACATTAATTTCGTAGCAACATTCACACCCTGTAGAATTGTAGTGATTTGACATCAAAAACTCTATCTATGTTCAAATGATTTTTAATATAGTCTACTGTTTTAAAAAAATATTAGCATAGCGAAATATTTAATTTTAGTTATAGGGTTGATCGAAACTCGGAATGATCATCTTTATACTATTTTTATACTGTTCCAGTTGCTTTGTTACCATTACTATATTATAATATAAATTTTTCTAACGAGGAACTGATTAATATGGTTTTTGTGCTAGGAGAATATAAAACATGTGCTACTAGCAATAAGAATTTGTCATCAACAATTCCCTGATAGACAACAACCAAGATACTTTTCTAGAAACCAAGAAAGTTTACTAGGACGGTTTCAACGGAGTGGATACTTAGATTACGAGAAATCTTATGGAACAAAATTTATTATAAAAAAATAAAATGAATTAAATGTAATAATTTTTAGCGTCATTGAGAATCTGCATATTAGTACGAACGTTCTTGTAATCTAAGTGTCTAGTCCGTCGAAACCGTTCTAATAAACTTTGAAAAGTTTCTCTTCTTGGTTATCGTCTATCACGGAATTGCTGATAATAAATTTTTATTGCTAGTAGCACATTTCTGATATACTCATATTAATCAGTTCCTCATTAGAAAAATTCATATCACTAAGGGTCGGTTTCACCAACAAAAAATAAATCAGTGAATAGGTATTCGTCGAATAAGATTTATTAGTCGATTAAATTTTATTGCGTTTCAATAACTATTTGTAATCCACAGTTAGTTATTCGTCAAATAAGTTCAAAGTATAATGATTTTCCACAGACTGTACTCGTTAACACAAGCGAATGACAGTTCTTCTTCCTCATATTAGTTTGTTGGCCTCCACCTCTTCGGTGTTTTGCCAAGCACATTGTATTATTTTCCACTGTAATCATATTAGGCATTCCAAACCACGTGACCTCTGGTTGGCAAGTTGGCACATAAACTAACAAAGAGGTTATGTTTGTAGGTATCTATTTTTCAATGATTTTTCATTGTTTATAATCGTCGTATTTTGTCTAGTTTGGATTCATTTGGATTTCGTTTCCTGTTTTTGTGAACTTTATAAACTTAACCACAATGCAAAGTGATTATTTAAGGAAATTATTATTGGAAACTTCAGATGTTGCGAGAAAGGTAGGCGAAACAATTTTTATTACCTGTTTATTTTGCCCCGATATTTATCAATAATGATGAATTTTGCAAGCAATAACATTATTTCTTTTATTGTTTTAGATATTTATTGAAGCTGAATACGCAATTCAGTCAGAATTGGATTTTACAGTTAAGTGCAGTCCATCAAGTTACTACATATTATAGATATTTATACATATCTGGTGGAGTTTCACAGTTGCTACTCTAAGCAGCAGATGAAAGCATACAAAAGCCTTCAGGCACATAAATATTTTACAGCTGGATTTGTTTTGAATGGAGTAAAAATTGTTAATGATTTCCTGATTTCCATATTATTGTTGGAAAGGTATGCCTTTATTTTATTTTTCATCATTAAGAAATATATGGATAACAGTATTAGTGTCTTTTGGATAAATTGGTTCTAAATATTAGATTTATTTACGTTTATAGATCTGTATGAAACGAGACATATCGTCGTCCTAATCTGTAAACTGCGAACTCCATAATTCTCTGAAAATGATTTATTACTGCCATCTATTTGAATTACTGTCATGATTGTTCTAAAATTATATTATATGAATGTCTGATTTTAAATAAAATATTCTCAATCATTGTAAAGAACGCAAATACTCTAATAAAAATAAATTTTTGTAGTTGAAGAATTTCCAAAAAAATTAAATATTTTTTTAGGTGAAGCATTTCCAAAAAGCTAATGCTAAACGACTAAATGCTTGGGTGGGGTGATAGCCAGTTCTGATGACATAGCAAATGCACATTGTATGCATATGGCCGGTAATAGTAAAGTATGCCCAGGGCAAGACAGACGAAGAAGAACCCAATGCATGTACATATGTTACAGCTACATGGTTTGGAGATAGCAACATATGCATTCTCTGATGAAAAACTAATGAGTTTTGAAACTGTTCGGTCAGAGTGCTTGTTGCGCTCACTAAACGAACTGAAATATGAGATGGCTTTGGCATTGTGTTGCAGCGATATGAAAATGGTTATTCATTTTTAATTATAATGTACTTCTTCATCATGAGTAATTATGTATTGGTCTTTTAAATGTGTATTTATTTTTGTAATTAGTATCAACTTGTAATGATAATATACATTTATCGTTTAAGGTATGACTATGTTTTGACTCTAAAATAAATGTTTTAAAAATCGAATCCTGCCTCTTTCTGTTAGTAACTACCCATGGATATCACAAATTGTGCTTACTGATAGGTTTGTTCGTAAAACGATCAGCAACTCTTGCCAACCATCAGACACATGTGCATTCGTAGTCTATGAATGCTAACTATTAACTGCACAACGCTAACTGTTAACTGCTCATGCATCTAATGGTTGGCAGCAGTTGCTAATCGTTTGTGTCGTACTACGAACAAACCTATTAAGCCGGTTTCAAACGACTCGTGTACTTGGCGAATAATCGTCACTTGCGTATACTTGAGTGGGTTACTAGTACAATTATTGTACTATTTGTCAAACACTAATAATAATAATGTTAATACTACTATTAATTGTCAAAGAATTGTTCTAGTAACCCTCCCAAAAGACATAGTAAGTAACGCCAGTAACGATTATTCGCCAAGTACACGAGTCGTTTGAGCCCGGCTTTAGGTCTGGATCCCGTGTACCAAAAAAATTGATTAATAGCAAGCTGAAAATTTGTTAATAGCTTAACGGTGTCCAGTTGGACAAACTTTGATGTATTGTGACACTGGAACAGGGGTAGTTTTAATTGTGAAACAGTTTGGAAACTCAGATTTGGAACATCAGATTACGAAATCATCCCATATAGGTATTTTGTCAGACAGAACATCCAATTGATCTGTTACCCTGTCATTAAATTCCCGTGCAAAAATCAGACTGCTATTACTCACCAACATGATTCCTGTAGTTTGACATGGTCTTCGTGTTCTACTCATTAAAATGCCCAGTTGGTGATTTTTTCACCAGTCTGGTTTTTGCATGAGAGTTTAATGAATTGGTAGCAAATCAATTGGAAGTTTTATCTGACAAATTACATAAACATTTTCGTAGTTTGACCTTTCAAATTTTTAACCTGTTCCACAGTTAAAACTTCCAGTGTTCCCATACATCAAAGTTTGTGGGACTAGACACCGTTAAGCTATTAATAAATTTTCAGCTTGCTATTAATCAACTTTTTTTTTGGTAGGCGGGATCCAGGTCTATATGGAATAAATAAATAACAAAACAAATTCCCTGTCAAAACTGCATTTATTTTAAATAGAATGAAAAACAAAATAATATTGTTTTAACAAAATAGGGGATAAATGTTAAAATTTAGTAATAATAAAGTTTGTCACATTGGCCTAAAATTAATGTCACTAGTTACGTTAGTGTCACATATAAATAATAATTATTGTAATAATATTAATAAAAATCATAATTCCTAGCATGAGTGCGTCCTGTTTTTTGATAATTTAGTTAGGCGAGGAAACATAAATGAGTTTCTAATAGGGCTTTTCATCGATTGCCATTTGTTTCGAGCTCCTGTTAGATGTTGTATAATCCGTGTATAATATTACTATACAAGGATTATACGACATATGACAGAAGCTCAAAACAAATGACTGTGAATGAAAAGCCCTATAGAGGGAACACGAAAAAAATTAACATTATCCGATCAGCTCGACTTCCACAGTTCACTACTATACAAGTTACAGGCATGTTTTCAGCACTTAAAATTACCAAAAACGAAAAGTTTATAAAATAATCAATCTAATGAATGTCTTTAAATATTATATTAAGCTCAAAATCACGACAAAAAACAAATTAAAATTAACATTATTCTGATCAGTTGGACTTCCACAGTTCACTACTATACAAGTCACAGGCATGTTGTCAGCACTCAAAATCACCAAAAACGTAAATTTTATAAAATAATTAATCTAATGAATGTCTTTAAATACTATATTAAGCTCAAAATCACGACAAAAAAACAAATTAAAATTAACATTATTCTGATCAGTTGGACTTCCACAGTTCACTACTATACAAGTCACAGGCATGTTGTCAGCACTCAAAATCACCAAAAACGTAAAGTTTATAAAATAATTAATCTAATGAATGTCTTTAAATACTATGTTAAGCTCAAAATCACGACAAAAAACAAATTAAAATTAACATTATTCTGATCAGTTGGACTTGCACTATTAGTTCCTATACAAGTGACAGGCATGTTGTCAGCACTCAAAATCATTTGATATAATTACGTTTACCTGTTATAAAACATTGTAGATAAATTCAAGTTAAACTCATAGAGGTATATATTGACATAGAGAGAGTGTCATTCAAAGCGAAGTGACGACACCATCTTTTTTCTTTGGATTAGTGCTGTTTCACTCTTACTCAAATTAAGCTGCGACAGTTGTCCTCCTCTTCCGTGCCTATATTCACACCTTAGTCATCTTAGTTTATCGGTACAATGTGCTAGAAAGAGATAGCGCAAACCAGTCGAAGAGATCTTGTCGTCAGGACGCGCGGAGTGAAGGCTCACTCTATGTTAATATATACCTCTATGGTTAAACTAATGAATTTTCTTTATTATTGATATTTAAAGTGAGGTTAGCTGTCAACTTATTCTAAGAATAAATATTTATCTGCCCGATATTGGACTAATAACTTATTTGGAGTTTATTCATAGAATAAGTCTTATCTGACGTTGGTGAAACGGAGATATGTCAGTTTTATTGGTCGAATAACTTTATTCATTGAATAGACCGCTATTTGTCGATGGTGAAACCGGCCCTAAGAGTAACAAAGCCACTGGAACAATAAAAATACTATAATGTCAAATATTTAAGAAGGAAAGATAAATAGAGTTTTGATGTCAAATTCAAACAACAAATACAATTCTACAGGGTGTGAATGTTGCTACGAAATTAATAAAAAAACGTAATTATCTTTTAAAAGACCCTGTATAATATTACAAAACCTCATATTTTAAGAAAGAAGACATCGGGAGAATCCAAAAATGTAAAAATATACAGGATGCTCCATTAAAATAAAAAACATAAGTTTGTGTCACCCTCTCAAAACGGGTGACCCCGTATATTTGAAAAGATTTTTAAATTATGATCCTATCTATGCCCCAACTTTTACCTAAATAACATTTTTTCGTATCTCGTACGAAAAACGAGCTATTGGACTTCCGCGTACTAATGCCACATCCTGTATAATAGGTACTTTTTATATGTGAACATTACTTTTAAAATGACCTAGTATAACTTAATCTAGTTTCTAAACTACCGTTGAAAACAACTACCGGATAAAAATTATGACTGAAGAAGAAACGTATGATGATCCATTGTTCATCACCATCTAGATTTGCAAGTAAGATGTTTATGTGCATACCTAATTATAAAAGAGAAAATATCGACTACATGCTATCATTATAAGTCTTAAAAAACGCAAACAATAAGAAATTGAAATTAGTGACTTATTCTATTGTAGTCTGCAGAATAAGTACAAATCATCTCAATCGGGAGGTACACTCACAGACAAAAATATTGCATATATTATTTTGAGTCTGTTTTTGAAGTATATTTTTTATAACAAATATCACTGGGGAACACATTTTTTGTTGAGTTAGATCTGACACTTGTTTTTCACTAATTTTTGGCGTCTGAATCTGAAAATAACTTCAGTAGACCAGTAAGGATCTGTTTTTAGGTGGATGTGAGAGGTGGCATTCAGATTTTTGCGGATAAAGTTAGGTGATAACTTCGTTAATAATAATTGAATTATGCTCCTTCTCAAATATGCCCGGAATATTAATAAAAAAAATAAAATATTTAAAAATTTCAAAAAAATTCGCTATTTTTCTACTTTTTTTGCTTATAACTTAAAAACTATTCATTTTAGAACTAAGTCGTATAGGAATAAAACAAAGATAATTAAATTTTCTATCAGATGCGATTGGTTAAAAATGTCTTAATTTATCACCCTTGCTTCAAAATAGCAATAAATATAAAATAAGGGAGCAAAACAAGCCTGTCCTTATTCAATGATTTTCCATCACTTAGGTTACACTTCTTCTTCTTCAGGTACCATCTCCGCTACGGAGGTTGGCAATCATCATAGCTATTTTAATTTTTGAGGCAGTAACTCTAAATAGTTGTTTTGAGCTGCATCCAAACCATTCTCTCAGGTTCTTCAGCCATGAAATTCGTCTTCTGCCGATGCTTCTTCTGCCATCTATCTTTCCTTGCATTATGAGTCGCAGGATGCCATACTTCTCGCCCCGCATCACATGTCCGAGGTACTGTAGTTTTTTTTCTTTAATTGTAAGTTCAACTTCCTTCTCTTTACCTATTCTTCTCAGTACTTCATTGTTCCTAACTCTATCTACCCAGGAAACCCTCATAATTCTTCTATACGTCCACATTTCAAAGGCGTTAAGTCGTCTCATTGTCTCTACATTTAACGTGCATGATTCCAGTCCATAGTATAGTACACTATATACGTAACATTTTGTTAGGCGTACTTTAAGAGCTAATGTTAAATCTTTGCTACATAGGACCTTTTTCATTTTCATAAAATTAGAACGTGCTTTCTCGATTCTGACTTTGATTTCTGCAGTGTAGTCATTATTTTCGGTTATAAGTGTCCCTCGGTAAGTGTACTTTTTTACTCTTTCGATCTGCTGGCCCTCTACTATCAAGATTTCGTTAGTATTACGGTTGTTTTTACTAATTTTCATAAACTTTGTCTTTTTGATATTGAGAGAGAGTCCGTACTCCCTACTACACCTTACTATTTTACTCATGAGTATTTGCAGGTCTTGTAAATTATCGGCTATTATTACTGTATCATCTGCATATCTGATGTTGTTAACTAAGACTCCATTTACTCTTATGCCGACTGTTTCATCTTCCAGAGTTTCTCGCATTACCTCTTCAGAATAAGCGTTAAATAATAGAGGTGATAGTATGCAGCCTTGCCTGACTCCTCTCTTTATTTCCATTTCTTCAGATGTTTCTGTTTCAATTCTTACTATTGCTCGCTGATTGTAATAGAGATGTGTTATTAGTCTTAAATCTCTTTCATCTAGGTTTTTAGTTTTTAGAATTTCCATGATTCGGTCATGTTTTACTTTATCAAACGCTTTATTGTAGTCTATTAAACAGACGTAAAGAGAACGGTTAACATCCAAACATCTCTGTGTCAGCACGTTGAAGGAGAATAATGCCTCTCTGGTGCCCATTCCATTGCGGAACCCATAATGAGTGTCACTAATATCCAGCTCCAGTTTAGAGTGTATTCTGGCGTGGATAATTTTCAGCAGAATTTTCAAGGTATGTGACATTACGCTTATGGTTCGGTAGTCACTGCATTCTTTGGCATTCACTTTTTTTGGCAAACACTCAAATGCTGATGTCAACATGTCCAGGTTACACTTGGAACCTTCCTAATTCGCTTAGAAAATTTTTGTAATGTGCTAAAACCGTACACAAAATTTCATTAAAATTGACTTACTAGATTTTGCATAATAATTTTGCAATCTAAACTTTTTTTTGAATTAAAATTTTTTAAAATCTTGCACAACAAAAACTAGAACATACAAAGATTTGTCAATTTTTTTACATATAAAGAAGTACTCCACCTATCTAATGCACTTTACAGAATTAAAATCGGATTATTTAAGCAGCCTCAGCAATGTTTGAAAGTTATAAACAATTTTTTGGCTTATAAACAAATTAGTGCTGTGGCCAGGAGGGGGTGCTACGGGCTCCTTTATTTAGATGGACTTACCCAAGTTTTTTTATGTATTTTGACCAGTAGAACACGAATTTTTTGGGTAACATTTGATCCGGATGTCGATAAGATTGTTATAAACAAAGAACTTGAGGAATTACATAACATCGATTTTTCACAAAATAAAACATTTTTTTGTAGTTCTTGGGTAATTCTAAGCAAAAAATGTTCTTACAAGTTTTTTCGTAGGATGCATAGTTTTCGAGATAAACGCGGTGGAACTTTCAAAAAATCGAGAAATTGCAATCTTTGAACGCGAATAACGTTTGATTAAAAAATAAAATAGCAATTCTGCTGACAGCATTTGAAAGTTTAAGTCAAATTATACCGGTTTTAATTATTTGCATTGCTAAAAATTAATTTTTTTTTTTTATTAAACAAAGCTATTTGTTTATAAGCCAAAAAATTGTTTATAAATTTAAAACATTGCTGAGGCCCCTTAAATAATCCGATTTTAATTCTGTAAAGTGTATTAGATAGGTAGAGCACCTCTTTATATGTAAACAAATTAGCCAACTTCTAAATGGTCTACTTTTTGTTCAGAAAGATTTTAAAAAATTTGAACTTTTTTAAAAACATTTAGATTGCAAAATTTATTAGGTCGATTTTAATGAAATTTGGTGCACGATTTAAGTATGTTACAAAGAATTTCCTAAGCGAATTACTAAGGTTCTAAGTGCCACCAAAGTGGTTAAAAAATATTGAATAACAACAGACTTATTTTGCCCCCATATTTTGTATTTATTGCTATATTGCAGAAAATGTAATACCTTAAGACATTTTTTACCAGTCGTATATCATACAAAATTCAATATCTTTATTTTATTTCTTTACGACTTTGTTCCAAAACGAATCGTTTTAAAGTTATAAGCAAATAAAGCAGAAAAAAATCGATGTTTTTCGAAATTTTTAAATATTTTAATTTTTTTATTAATGTTCCGGGCATATTTGAGTAGGAGCATAAGTCAATTATTATTACTGAAGGTGTCACCTAACTTTATCTGCAAAAATCCGAATGCCACCTCTCACATCCAAAAATAGACGTTTTTTCGCAGATCCTTACTGGTCTACAGATTTTGTCTATCACGTCAATTTTTTAAACTAAAGTTCTCATTGAGTGCCCATAGCTCACTTTATGAGGTTCCTATGCTTTATCTTGATCGCCAAGTTTTACTTTAAAAGTTTTTAAAATAGGCAAAATATGCTTGTCTGACAAATGTACTGATGTTTGTCCTTTGACTGGGAATGGTAAAACTGCCACATAATAGGTCCCGGCGTCCACTTATATTTTCCCCCATTTTAACTGCCTATAACTTATAAACGGCTCAAGATAGAAATATGCGGTTTTCGCTTAAATGCTTTATTTTAGTAAAAGTTTTGTCTGAATGGATTGACTTTTTTTTTAATGGAACACTCAGTATATTTTTTTGTAAATTGCAAGAAAGGTCATTCACCTATCCAGAGATATAAAGTTTTTCAAAATCGGTTGTCAAATCACTGAGTAATTAATTTTTAAAATGAGAGGTGCAACGGTAGTTAGGTAGGTTTCAAAAATTCCTGAAATATATCACGTTTTTTCATCTGGGGTATAAAGAGATGGGGGTCGTGGGGTATAGGGTCAATCAATAACTTATGGCCCTTTATGTCAAAAAGCATCTGGAACTCGAGAAATAATATTTGTACGATTTTTAAGTTATGTTAATACGGCTCTATAACCTGGAGAATAAGTTGGTACGATACTGTTATTAATTAAGAACGAGACACCTCCACTATTTTACACCTCTCCTCCCCCCTGGTTCTCCCCTTTGACCTTAGTCAAAATTTTACTTCACGTTTGTTTTAACTTAATATAGGGCAGTCAATGAGAGCAAGAACAGGTTATTACCTCCGAATTCTATCCTACTGCATGGATTTTAATTAAATTTTAAGAATAGCCTGAAAATATCTCCTTATTTAAAGTCTACCTATGCCGATGTGTGCTTTTGTCTTGCTAATTCTAAACAAAAACTGTTCTATATTTTTTTCGAAAACTCAATACTTTTTGAGTTATTCGTGGTTGAAAATTGGCCATTTTCATTGAAATATAACACCTTTTCAAACGGTTTTTTGCGAATACCTTAAAAATAATGCATCTAACTAAAAAAATTTTATAAAACATTTTTGTAGCTCATAAAAAAACAAAGAGATTCGTTCCTTCTTCAATCTTCTAGTTATAACACAAAAAGAGATATGGTAGGTAAAAAGAGTTTGTTTTTTTTTTGGTGCATGCTCAAAGCAGTGTATTCAACTTGAAATAATAGAGAAACGGTCGATTTTATGTATATAATGCTACCAATACCTTTTATTGTGCTTGAAAAGTCCTTTCAAATAAGTAATATTAAATGTCGATTACATTCAAACTAAGCGAGATATGCTGCAAAAAATTGATGACTAACGAATTTTAAGAAAAAAATTGAGAAGTATATTTAACCCCTCACCCACAAGAATTTAAATGCATCGTTTTCCTTTTACAATACATTTTACTACAGTGTCATGTTATGTTCAAATAGTTGAGCGGGTTTAAAATGAATGGTTTTTTGAATAAAATAAGATCAAATTATAGAGCGCATATTTAAATTTTCTTAAAAATCTTCTTTTTCTCCATGTAACTTGAAAATGATAAGAGATACTGTTATAAAAAATAAAATCAAAATGTTTATCTAGAAGAAACCTTCATTTTTGTATGGCATCTCTTATAATTTTCGAGTTACATGGAGAAAAAGGAAGATTTTTAAGAAAATTTAAAAATGCGCTCAATAATTTGATCTTATTTTTTTCAAAAACCATTCATTTTAAACCCGCCCAACTTTTTAAACATAAAAAGAACACTATAGTAAAATGTATTGTAGAAGGAAAACGATGCATTTAAATTTTTGTGGATGAGGGGTTAAATATACTTCTCATTTTTTTCTTAAAATACGCTAGTCTTAAAAATTTTTTACAGTTTATATCGCATAGTTTGAATGTAATCGACATTTAATATTGCTTATTTTAAAGGTCTTTTCAAGCACAACAAAAGTTACTGGTAGCATTATACACCTAAAATCGACCGTTTCTCTGTTATTTCAAGTTAATTACACTGATACGATGAGCATGCACCAAGAAAACAAGTTTTTTTCACTTACCATATCTCTTTTTATGTTATAACTAGAAGATTCATAAAGGAAAGAATCTCTTTGTTATTTTATAAGCTACAATGAAAATGGCCAATTTTCAACCAGGATAACTCAAAAAGTATTGAGTTTTCGAAAAAAAAAAATGAAACAGTTTTTGCTTAGTATTAGGTTTTCTAGCAACTTCCGTAGTTATTTAAGCAAAAAAATTTCCACCCCCGAGAAGGGGTGGGAACCGCAACCCAAGACAAAAGCACACATCGGCATAGGGTAGACTTTGTTTCTTGGGCTATTCCCTACTTACTGTGAAAATATCACGTAAATCGATATAGTAGGATAGAATTCGGAGCCACATACCCTCATTGACTGCCCTAATAGTTTATAGATACGTATTTTAGGTAATAAGCATTGATGATGAACTCATAATTCCGAAAACATTCTTTGATGTAGCCCTTTTTAGGAATATTTATAAATACAGTGGAACCCCGATAAGTCGGTCTCCGATATCCCGGAAGTCCGGCTAACCCGGACCGATCTTCATCAGACAAACATTTTAACAATAAAAACGTTACTGGGATTTTTACCAAGACATGAACAATACTGTGTACAACTGTACGTATTTTAGATGTACTCTGCATATGTATTTCATGTTTCTGCAATTATAATTAGTATGGTATAACTAGACACAAATCCAGACATACAAAGTGAAAGTTATCCTCCAACACCAAATTATTCTATATGGTCCACAAAATGTTCAGAAAAAAGTTACACCATTTTGAGCGACAGGTTTGGGGGGAGAGGGGGCATAAATCGGCAAATTGCGGAGAAAACTATGCGGTTTAGCATGAACAACCTTCTATACAAAAATGTTCTAAATTAAATTTGAAATAAAAAAGGTCCTATGCATAATCCTTCTAAAATAAACGGTTCCAAATTTACGGAGGTAATATAATATAATTGGTCCAAAAAATGGCCTAACCCAGACATCCAAAGTAAAAGTTTTCCTTCAACGCCAAATTGTTCTATATGGTCCACATATTGTCCAGTAAAAAGTTACACCATTTTGAGCATCCGGTTTGGGGGAAGGAATGGGGGAGAATTCGGAAAATTCGGTAAACAATGTTCTATCCAAAAATGTTCTGCGTAAAATTCAAAACAAAAGGTTCTATACATAATTGTTATAAAATCAACGGTTCCAGTGTTACGGAGGGTGAAAAGTGGAGGTTTTCGATATTTTTTGGGCAATTTATAATATTATTACCGATGAAAGAAATTTTCTTTAACAGGATTGTGTTTTGTAAATAAAATTTGCTATTTCAGTGGCCGATGGTGTGTTAGTGATAAGCCCTTGAAGAAACGTCAACCTCACCACCCATCATCATCAATTTGCCAAAACAATATAAAAAGTATCGAAAAACTCCACTTTCACCCTCCGTAACTCTGGAACCGTTGATTTTATATCAATTATGTATAGGACCTTTTTTGTTTTAAATTTTATGTAGAACATTTTTGTATAGAACATTGTTTACGCTAAAGCATAGTTTTAGAAATATTGACGAAAAACGTAAACAAACTACTAAAATACCGACTTCTCCCCCATCTCCCCCCCCCCCAAACCGGACGCTCAAAATTGGGTAACTTTTTACTGAACAATATGTGGACCATATAGAACAATTTGGTGTTGGAGGAAAACTTTTACTTTGGATGCCTGGGTTAGGCCTTTTTTGGACAAATTATAAAATACTACCTCCGTAACTTTGGAACCGTTCATTTTAGAAGGATTATGCATAGGACCTTTTTTATTTCACATTTAATGTAGAACATTTTTGTATAGAAGGTTGTTCACGCTAAACCGCATAGTTTTAGAAATATTGACGAAAAACTTAAAAAACTACGAATTTACCGACTTCTTCCCCATCTCCCCCCCCCCCAAACCGGACGCTCAAAATTGGGTAACTTTTTACTGAACAATATGTGAACCATATAGAACAATTTGGTGTTGGAGGAAAACTTTAACTTTGGATGTCTGGGTTATGCCATTATTTGGATCAATTATTATATCATACTAAATTGAGTTTATCTGTAAGTATCCGTATTTTATGAATTTTTACCATTATTCTCCGGCTATCCCGGATTGGCCGCGGTCCCGATTATTCTGACTTATCGAGATTCTACTGTATACCTTTTATAAAGGAATTTAACATTTTTTATAATAGTGTGAAGATAAAATGCAGTATTTGTGTCTGTTAGTAGATATGTACATAATTGTCGCCTTTGTTTTGTAATAACAAATAGACGGCGTTTATACTTACTAGTAACTTCGTCGTCACGCATGATTATGCATTTACCGAGTAAAACAAAGAGGGAAATGATTAACTGGAAATTTTGATCATGTTTCGCCTTTTTTTTATAATCAAGGTCAGCTGAGGTCAAAGCCTGTATGCATCGACAATTACGCTGCAATCATACTTCTCGTGCCTTTATCTCTATGGGAGTCGGTTTTTCAAATTACAAATATTCATAAGAATGCATCTTGTCCAATATCAATATTAATTCCTTTCACAGACATGTTCCGATTAGACTGCAGATGTCTAATAAAATTGCACTAAGCAACGACCGAATCGAGAATGTGGAAAACTTTACGTATCTTGGAAGTGTCATAACAGAAAACGGAGGTACTGCAGACGATATTCGTATGAGGATACGAAAAGCTCAACAAGCATTCAGCATGCTCAACCCTGTTTGGACGTCTGGCAAGTATACTACAAGGACCAAGACCGATATTCCAGTCAAATGTTATTTCTGTTCTACTCTACGGATGTGAAACTTGGAAAGTGACAAAATCCCTTACAGTTGTATGACACTATGCATTTTCTTGTATCATTTCTGATATCGTTTCTGATATGTCAAAAAAATGCATAGTGTCATACACAGATACAAGAAACGATATCAGAAACGATACAAGAATTTGTGTCAGACACAGATTCTTGTACAAGAACTGCGCCGATTTCTGCGCAAAGAGCAAAAACGTGAAACCTGCTGGTAAAACATCTGAATGTCATAATGGCGGCTGAAAATCGGATCATATTTATGTCTTGATGAATTTATTTGTGTTTTTGTAGGTATTATTTATAAATCTTTTTTTTATTGATACTTAATAATATTATTTCTACTAATAACCATATTTTTAGCTCCGAATAAAGAAATAGTAAAGTTCAAACTATAACTTTGAATTCCATGTTGCATAATTTTTTATTAGAGGAAAATACAATATTTCCTAATTTGGATCAAACTGAAGATAATTCTAATGCAAATATTTTAGCACAAATATCAAAACAAAATAAAAACACAAATAATCAACCTCAAACAGTCAACGTAAAAATTCTGGTTAACATTAAAATGTTAAATTTATAAGTTTATAAATTTTATTAAATCCTTAAAATCAGCTGTAGACGCAGTACTACCATACCAATGTAACGTGACACAGGGTGACAAACAAAATTTCTAAAAATCACGTGCCGAATTTCATACAATTTTCGATACAAGAACTTGCATAGTGCCATACAGGGTACAAATGTACGTACAAGAAACGATACAAGAAAAAATATATAACTAAAGGCGGGTTCTCATTAGTCAATCTCATTGATCAATATCATTGATTCTATGCTATAGAACAAAAATAGATTTATATGAACGTCGATTCAGCGATATTGTTCTATCATATGGTATTTCAATTAAAGTGAAAAGCCTTCCTACTTTTGATAGATCAATGGAAATGATTCTATCAAATAGAACAGTGCTTGACAATGAGAACTAGCGTTCAGTTGCGTTGACCTGTATTTTGTGGAGTTAAATACAGTAAACCTCCCCTGCCATATCCGGATCAATGTGGCGACAGACCGATCCGGGTATAAAAAAATCCGGATATCAAAACCACTTCTTTTATAGTCTCTGAAACGTTTTCTTCCTCATACATTCCAGTAACCAACGCCGTCAATAACTTTCGTCGATAGGCACGTTTTATAAATGCTATAATACCTTGATCCATAGGCTGACATTTGGGGACAAAAACACACTTTCGCCATCTTTTAGTTCTTTTTGGTCGGGATGAGAGGGTGCGTTGTCCAACAGCAGTACTGCTTTTCTTGGTAGATTTCGGTAGATATGGACGGCAGAATCGTCCGGATATGGGGAGGTCCGGATGTGGCAGGTTGTACTGTATATAGTAAGCATATAGATGAGGTTAAGTTCTTTAACCATACATATATTATAATTTCGTGAAAAATGTCAAATTTTAAATGGAGAGACAAACATATCTGCAAGTTTCTAGAATTATATCAGAGAGAGGAGTGCTATGGAATATTAGAAGTAAACAATATAAAAATATAATAAAGCGGGGAAAACGCTATGAAGCTAATCGTTTTGGAATGGAAATATAAACCCTTACTCTAAACGATATTAAAAATATAATTAAAAGTGTCCGGACAACCTACAAAGTTGAACAGAATAAAATATTAAAAGCAAATAAAAGTGGTACAGGAACGGATGATCTGTATCAACCATAAACCCAAATTGTTTTGGTTCGACCAAGCGAATTGGCCTAACCAAAACGTTTAAGAGGTGTTTCCGTTGCAAAAAACATTCAGAGATGTTCTTGTTTTAATATTTTAATTACGTTTTTTAAATATTTACACACAATGCGAACGCCAGCATGCATAATTTTCTTCTTTACAGCCATTTTTAAAGTTAGCACTTTGTAGACCGAATTCAATATCCTTGAAATAGTGTGAATTTGAATTCTATGTTCAGTTGCATAGAATCAGCGCTATTGATCAATGAGGTTGACTAATGAGAACCCGCCTTAATATCAGAAACGATATTAGAAATGATACAAGAAAATGCATAGTGTCATACAGCCTTTACAGACAAACTGCAGGTCTTTGTTAACAAATAAATGTCTACGAATATACCAGGGCGCATCTGTAAAAATATTAGTACATTTGGATGTTGAGAGGTGACTCATATTTTTTGCAGAAATTCCTTGGAAATAACTCATATAATAATATTTGAGTTATCCTCCCTCTCAAAAAGGTCCGGAACATGATTTAAATAATCAAAATGTCAAAAAATTAAGGAAAAATTCGATTTTTTTCTTCGTTTTTTGATTATAACTTTAAAAGCATTCACTTCCAAGAAAAGCTGTGGTGACATAAAAGTTGCGTAATTAAATTTATCGCCAACCGTCATTAAAGTCATTCATTATTGTACTCATTTGCCCTCATTTGCGGCAGTAAAGTAACACTTTATTGTACTGAAAGAAGAATTTTACTTTACCTGCCGCGATTAATCAAATTAACTGAGATTGAATGTAAGCGGTCGATGGCAGTAATCGATTTATTTATTTTAGTGAACTTAAAATTTATTTACTTTAATTATTAAAAATATTGTACAAAATTTACGTTATTATTAATTAAATTTATGTCAGAAAGTGAAATTCTGTAGTATTTTGCAATTATACTCATTAAACATAAACCGAAACTTTATAGAGTTAGTAATTAGGTACTTATTCAATATTGATTACTTGAACAACTATCGATTAAACATCGAAATCAGCCATCATGCAAAAGCATTCTGTCATCGTCATTACTGTCATACGAAATTTTTATTTCGTCTAAAATTAATACAATTCTTATCTTTTAAGTTTTGTATTAATGCAAATATATTATGAAAAGGTGTTTTTGTTAATTCGATTATATTATAGGACGGTGACAGATATTAATGATAATTTGTTAGCAAATATATTTGTTTATAATTTCTACTATTCATCAAGTGAAAAGCAACTGCACGCGGAAGGCTACACTCCATAAACAATAACGTAACTATTAACGGTATTTTTAATTTTTGGTATTTTATTTTAAGTGTTAAAATTGGTTTAATATTTAAATAAAAATTCGATTAAACTGTTTAACATATAATGTATTTCGTTGAAATTATAATAATAGAAGTATAACATCTTACGTGTGTACCAATTACACACACTCTTTTTTCATTAGGATGTAATTAAGTAAGTGTTAATGTTTTTTATGATTGGCGATAAAACTTTGTATGCACCACGTCAGTAAAGACTCTTTATCGAACTCGTCTGTTGTTCGCCTCGCTCGCTAACGCTCGCTCTGCTCTTAATATCAGACTCGTTCGATAAAGAGTAACTTTACTGACTTGGTACATAAATAACTATTTCTACAATATAGGATTAGTTACAAATTTTAAAAATTGTCACTCTTGACGTTTTTCAACCATTTATGCTACACTTCGGACCTTCATATTCCACCCAGAAAAACTTTGTGATATAGTAAAACAATATTGTAAATTTCATTAAGATTCGTTTAATAAATTTTGCAAAATAAATTTTGCAATCCAGTTTTCGCAAAAAATTCAATTTTTCAAAAATGTTGCAGGGCTGAAAATAAAGCACACAGCAAGTTGATTTTTTTTCAATATAGAAGAATACTGTACCTTTCATTTTCAATTTGCAAAATTAAAATCGATTTACTACCACGAAGTCAGGAATTTTTTTAAATAAACATTAATTTTTGGTGTTACGCGCAGGACAACGGATACGTTTGCTCTGATTGGGCATTCCAATGACCTTTGATAATGATTAATAAATTTTAATTTTTAGTATATTTCGATATAAATAAATAAATTTGTTTATTGCAAAATAAAAACACATACTCTGTCCTTTGAAATAACACTTTTTTAGCAAAAACTTTCTTTGTTCATATATTTTAACTTAGAGAATAAAAGTTTATTATTTTTAAACCTATGCAATTGTTTAAACAATATTTCACAAACAATAATCAAATTAGATTGATTTTTGTGGAATTAAAATATTAAAATACAACAAAATATGGAGTAAGAAAATAAAATATTTGTTCAAGATTGGAAGAAATTTTGGTGGAAATCAACTTGTGTGAATCGAACACCGCTGTCCTGCGCGTAGCACCAAATATTAATGTTTATTTAAAAAAATTCCTGACGCCGTGGTAGTTAACCGATTTTAATTTTGCAAATTACAAATAAACGGTACAGTATTCTTCTATATGAAAAAAAAATTCAACTTGTTATCTCCTTTATTTTCAGCCCTGCAACATTTTGAAAAATGAAATTTTTTTTACGAAAGCTGGATTGCAAAATTTATTTTGCAAAACCTATTAAACCGATCTTAATGAAATTTTCAGTATTGTTTTACTATATCATATCATAAAGTTTTTCTGGGTAAAATATGAAAGTCCTAAGTGTAGTATAAATGGTTGAAAAACGTAAAATGCGAATACTTCTTTTTTTATGGTTTTTTCGCAATTATTGCTATTTTGCAACAAGGGTGACAATTTTTAAAATTTTGAACTAATCCTATATTGTAGGAAAGGGTACCCCCCTAAGATAGGCAAAATGCCCTCACTCTCAGAATTCAATCTTTTTAATTTTTTTACGTTCTGTGCAATTAAAAAATGAGATAACGCGGATTTTTAGCTCGCCACCCCCCTTACCCCTCCCCCACAGCCTAAAACGTAGATTTTTAGATTTAATTTTTTTTAGTTGGGTTGCAATTGAATTAAAAATTTCAAAAAATTCACACGTGTAACTGAGGCTTTTACAAAACATGTCCATTTTTTATGAACCCTTAGGTCAAGTATACATAACCTCAATTTTTTTTTAACTTTTTTAAAACCTATAACTTTTTTTTTGGTCCAATGGTGGCTGCAGGTCCAATTTTTTTTGAATTTTGTGTATTTTATCAAAAGCTATCTCTCTGATTTTTTTCAGATTTTTCCGTCAGGTGCGCCATCTTGAAAAATCCGGAAAACTGTTTTTTTAGGGGGTTTTAGGGATTTTCTCCATTTTATAGACTTCAACATAGATCAACTCAAGATTTTGTTAATAGATATGTATAATTTGAAATAAATGAGTATTTTAGGATTATCAAAAATTGGGCAAAATACCTTTAAACCCCCAAAAACCATGTTTTTTTTTTAAGTTATGTAAGGGTTTTTGTGGGCTTAATGATATTTTTTGAGGTCGATACAGCGTGAATATATTTTTTATTTTTTTTACGTTCTATATGATTTTAAAAAATTAGGACTCACCGCAATTTAAGCCCACTTCCCCTATTCCCCCTCCCCCACCGCCAAAAATGTCAATTTTTCGATTTTATTTTTTTTAAGTTGGTTTGCAATTAGATTAAAAATGTTGTTCTGAAGCTATTTCTTTGTGGCATTTTTGTAATTAACTATTCTAAATGGGAAATAAGCCACAATTTAACTAAAAAATGATTTTATTTTCCATCTGTAATGCGATAGAGAGAATTCGATAATGTGTGACGCACTGAAAAAAATGGTTTGGGACGATTTATATAAATAAGTCAGATTAAATTAAATTATTAGAAGATTTTTTTACCAAGCAACCTTTTTGTTTAATTTATTAATATTTTGTGTATTTTGACAACGACGTCCGTGGTGGACGTCGAAACGTTAATAAAATCATTTTTTAGTTAAATTGTGGCTTATGTCGCATTTAGAATAGTTAGTACCTAATTATTAAATTATAAATTACAAAAAATTTACACGCAGAGCTGAGGCTGTTACAGAACGTTTATTTTTATGGACCCGAAGGTCGAGTGTACATATTATAACCTCATTTTTTTGTTTTTTAATAGGTACGTATAACTTTTTTTGGCGATGGCTGCTAATTTTTTTTTGTCTTTTGTGTATTTTACAAACCATCTACGTTTGGCTCCTAATGCAAATAGTCCACGCTGTATGCTTGTCCCGTTAGGTAAATTATTCCGATTAATTTTTTTGCACAAACTTACTCAAAAACAGGTCCTTATAACAAATCCACAAGGTGCCAGGCAGTACCGCGATCGGAAAATTGTTTAAACATTTTTTTAAACGAATTCAAAAAATCAATTTTTTCACTTCGGACAAATTTGTTTTAGATTCTCTGGATCAAGCTGAGCAAAAAAGGTATCTTGTGATTTTTCTATAAAATTGACTGTTGTCGAGTTACATGCAATTTCAAATTTGAAAAACGCGAAAGGCTTAATAACTCGATTAAAAATTATTATTATGAAAGCCATAAAGTGACTAACTCAAAGTTTAAAGCCCCCCTGCAATAGCATAAAGAAATCTTTGTCATTATTTTATTGCTAACTATTATTTTTAATAATTAAAAATGAGCACTAAGCATGTATTGAAGCGGCCGTCCGCGAGAGAGAAATGTACAATATTCATTGGACGTTTTAAAAAAATATCGATTGGAAGTCAAAAATACGTTTTAAAAAATAAAAAAGGAATTTTGAGGTTATATGTATTGGACACTCGACCTACACGGGTCTATAAAAAATAGATATGTTTTGTAGAGGCCTCATAAAAATTTTAAATTAATTGCAACTTTAAACAAAAAAAATAGAAAAATTGACGTTTTGTGGTGGGCCAGGGGGGGTGGGGTGGTGTGCTAAAAATGCGATTAGTCTTATTTTTATTCACATATAACGTAAAAAAATTGAAAAAAAAATATTCAGGCTGTATCGATCTCAAAAAATAATATCATTAAGCCCGCAAAAACCCTTACATAACTTAAAAAAACATCGTTTTTGGGGGGTTTAAAGGTATTTTGTCCAATTTTTGATAATCCTAAAATACTCATTTATTTCAAATTATACATAATCTATTAACAAAACCTTGAGTTGATCTATGTTGCAGTCTATAAAATGGAGAAAATCCCTAAAAACCCCCTAAAAAAACAGTTTTCCGGATTTTTCAAGATGGCGCACCTGACGGAAAAATCTGAAAAAAATCAGAGAGATAGCTTTTGATAAAATACACAAAATGCAAAAAAAATTGGACCTGCAGCCCCCTCCAAAAAAAAGTTATAGGTTTTAAAAAGTTAAAAAAAAAATTGGAGGTTATGTACACTCGACCTAAGGGTCCATAAAAAATCGACATGTTTTGTAAAAGTCTCAGCTACACGTGTCAATTTTTTGAAATTTTTAAATCAGTTGCAACCCAACTAAAAAAAATTAAATCTAAAAATCTACGTTTTTGGCTGTGGGGGGAGGGATAAGGGGGGTGGCGAGCTAAAAATCCGCGTTATCTCATTTTTTAATTGCACAGAACGTAAAAAAATTAAAAAAATTGAATTCTGAGAGTGAGGGCATTTTGCCTATCTTAACCCTTTAATTACGCAACTTTTATGTCTGTACAACTTTTCTCGGAAGTGAACAAAAAACGAAGAAAAAAATCAAATTTTTCCTTCAATTTTTTGACATTTTGATTATTTAAACTTTAAACAATGTTCCGGACCTTTTTGAGTGGGAGGATAACTCAATAATTATTATTATATGAGTTAATTCCAAGCAATTTCTGCAAAAAAATATGAGTCACCTCTCAACGTCTATCTCAAAACAGATGCGCCCTGGACTAGAAGAGTTGTTCGTATTTTCCGGCCAAACGTCATCAGAAACGAAGATTTACTACACCTGGCCCAACAAAAGAGTTAGTGGAGTCAATGAAGGTGGATATGAGTTATTACCTCAGATTTCGTTGAACCTCCATCGATTTTCATAAAAACTGGTGAGTGGTTAAAAGACACCTCAAGGAACAAAGGTGACATAGTGCCAACTTGCGCTTTTTGCATTTTAGGGGTGAAATACACCCCTTTTTTTAAAATTATTTTTTAGATTTCTGAAAGTGCAGTCACTGTAAGTTTTCACTTCCTATTTCGTTGAACCTTCATCGATTTTCATGAAAATCGGTAAGTAGTTAGAGGATACCTCAAGCAATAAAAGATATATAGCATCAACTTGCGCTTTTGCATTTTAGGGGTGCAATACACCCCTACTTTTTAAATTGTAAAAAATGCAGATTTCCGCATTATGGCGCAAGTAATCTTTAATTAAGAAAAATAAATATTTGTTTTATATTTATGTGCATGAATTACATTTTTTTTTTAATTTTTCAAACCTTATAGTAACCAAAAATCCGAAAATTAACAAGTCGAAAATCACGAAAACCTTATTCTTCTATATTTCTGAAAGTGTAGTCACTGAATGTTTTCACCCACGATTTCTTTGAACCTTCATCGATTTTCATGAAAATTGTTGATTAGTTAGAGGATACCTCAAAAAACAAAAGTGATATGGCACCAAGTTGCGCTTTCTGCATTTTAGGGGTGAAATCCACCTTTTTTAAAGATAAAAATGCAGATTTCAGCATTCTGGCTCAAGCAATCTCGTTTAATTAAGTAAAATAAATATTTTTTTACATTTATGTGCATGATTTATAATTTTTATTAATTTTTCAAACCTTAAAGCAACCAAAAATCAGAAAATTAGCAAATCGACAATCACGAAAAAAATTATTCTTTTATATTTCCAAAAAGGCAGTCACTGAAGGTTTTCACCCCTGATTTCGTTGAACCTCCATCAATTTTCATGAAAATTGGTAAGTAGTTAGAGGATACTTCAAGAAACAAAAATGATGTGGTACCAACTTGCGCTTTTATCCTGGGGGTGGATGTTACCCCTTCTCATGGGTGAACACTATTTTATTAAAAATAACCCCATAATTAGATAGAGTAGTAAATTCTAAGCAAACTTTCTTTTATCAAGTTTATAAATTTTTTATTTAAATAATATTTCATAATTTAATAAAATATTATTGGTACAGTAAAACCTGCCAATAACGGCCACTAAAAATAGAAAACAATTGGCCGTTATAGAAATGTGGCCGCTAATGCTAGGTTTCCTTTTCCACAAATACATAAAATATAATTGAAAATTTATTTATTTTAATAATTAAAGCAAATCTAATTAAATATAATTCTACAAACAAACGGAACATACTAAAACTAAATTCAATTTACTACAATATAAAACAATATCTATACGAAAAAACAACTACAAGAACAACAGAATTTTTGTTTGTTTTACATTTTTTTAGATAAACGAAACATACTAAAACTAATTTAATATAGGTAATACATAATATAAAACAACATACTATAGCTACTACGAAAAATACGCTTATCACTAAAGTATCGTCGTGCTTTCATGCTATATTCAACAAAACCAACTTGGTACGACGTTTAATTAGATATCGCAAATCACTTTGGCTGATTTTGTCTGCATATATATTATGTTTGAAGAATCCCTTTTTTTTGTGAGACTGGATATAGGACATTTCTCAAGTATGAATTCACATTCATGGTATATCGTTGCTATACAGGGATAATAATCTGTGCAATGTTATGGTACAGGCTACGTTAAATTTGAAGTAAATGTGGAGGATATACACTGGTTATTCATTTCAATTTAATTTGATTGTTTTTTAATCGTTTACAATATTTAAATAATTAAAGACATACAGTTAGGGATTTCAAAAATAAATTCAGTTCTCACTGGCAGGGTAGGAAATAATAAAGTGCCATACAATAGCATTTCATTATAATGCTCATTACAGGCATTACAGCTGCTCCGTTTGAGAAAACTCATACTCTCAAACTTTGAGAAAACACTCATTCAGTTTCGACCAACCCTGTATTAGCTAAAATTAAACGTTTTGCTAGATTAATAATTTTTAACAATAATAGACTATATTAAAAATCACTTGAACATAAATTGATTTTCTGATGTCAAATCACTACAATTATACAGGGGGTGAATATTGCTATGAAATTTGAAAAAAAAACGTAATTATCTTTTAAACTACTTCGTATAACATCACAAAACCTGATATTTTAAGAAATAAAACATAGAGGAGAATCCAAAAATGTAAAAATATACAGGGTGTTCCATTAAACAAAAGAAAATTGTGTTTCACCCTGTCAATATGGGTGGCCCTGTATATTTGGAAATGTATTTAAATTCTGATATTATCTATGCCCCAATCTCACCTAAATAAACTTTTTTCGTATCTCCTACAACAAACGAGTAATTGGACTTCCCACAACCTGCGTATACATACAAAAATCTCTGCTATAAGATTTTTTCAAAGAAAATGGTATTTTTTTTTTTAAATAACTCCGTTAATTTTTGAAATATGAGATTTATCCAAAAACCATTACAAAGCTAAGTAAAAGGTCTATCACACTGTATTAAACATAATTTTCTAAATCCTTTATTTTTTTTAATACAAGGTGAAAGGGCCCCAGTTACATGGTTCTCGCAGTAAAATTTAGGTTTTAAATGTTTCTATCTCGGTTATTTTTTATCGTAAAAAAATATTAAAAAAAGAAAAAGCTTAAATAAAGTTAAAACTAAAATTTTGTTCTGTACCATGTTTTAAGTATATCGAGTATTTTTTGAGTTATTTTTTTTCAAAAATATGCATTCTAAACCGGTCAAAATTGTTGAAGTTATTACTCATGTTAAAATAAATAAAGTTTTAAATGGGTTACTATAAATTTTAATTTTTGTGGAAATGACGTATGTTTCATTTTTCATTCTTCCCTAAAAAATCTGTAAGGGTCCTCTTATTTCCATCATAACTTGCTTAATTTTGATGCTATCGACTTCTTATATAGGTTTTTGATAGTTAACTTTAAGTACTTTATTAAAATGTTTTGTATCTATATTTAACAAAGTGCATCGTTTTCCTGTTATTTAAGCTTAAATACTAAGATTTGAGTACTCGCGGAAAAAAATATACATTCAATTGCATATAACTCACTTTGTATATGTAATAAAGGATTTTTCTAATAAGGAGCTTATTTATTTTTATATTATCTTCGATTTTGGTAATAACAACTTTTTTAAAGAAACTTATGGTTTTTGAGTTATTTATGAAAAACTGCTTTAAAACATGGATTTTTTTCAGGAAAAATCAAAACTTTTGATCTTTAATAACTCAAAAACTATTGATTTACTGGAATAACTTTATATAACAAATTTTACTTATAATTTGTCCCTCTATCGATAAGTGGTATTATTTTTAATAAAATAATTTCCACCCCCGAGAAGGGGTGGCATCCACCCCCAGGGTAAAAGCGCAAGTTGGCACTATGTCACCTTTGTTTCTTGAGGTATCCTCTACATACTTACCAATTTTCATGAAAATTGATGGAGGTTCAACGAAATCGGAGGTGAAAACCTTCATTGACTCCACTAAGTGTAGAAAATGAAATAAAGTCCAGAAAGTGGGGTTGGATCGGTCACATACTCCAAAAAAATAGTTCCAATATTGCAAAGACTGCCCTAGAGTGGAATCCCCAAGGAAAAAGAAAAAGAGGTCGCCTAGCACAAATATAGAGAAGATCCATCATGGACGAGATAAGAGGTCAAGGAAAGTCTTGGAATGAGGTGAAGACCTTAGCGCAAAATAGAACCCGTTGGCGTGTTTTCACTGAAGCTCTATGCTCCACTTAGGAGTCCAAGAACATTTTATTATAACTAAGCATCAAAGTTAACGCACCACCTTAAAAATGGGACATTTTTGATGTATCGTATTTCCTAAACCTGTTGTCCGATTTTAGTGATTTTTTTAGTATGTTATAGCATTATTCTTCAAGAATATCGTTGTAATAATATGTACAGTAAGGGAAAACCCCCTTACTGTATAATATAATATGTATCAAAAAATGTATATAATTTTAAGTAATTTAGGTTGTTACAAAAAGATATTGTTTCTAAATATGCAAACAAACCGAAGGTTGATTAACGCAGTTTTGTTTATGTAACCTCGTAGAGGCTCACGTATAGTTTACTTTTTAAAGTCCAAATTATAAGGAGATATAAATAGCCCACAGAGGGATTATCATAATCATTATAGTATTGTTATTATCAAGATCGTTACTATGCTAGTGAGCCGTCCTACGAGAAGGGTGTCCTGAAGGACCACCCCGCGAAACAATATCTTAGTAACCTTATGTTGATTGATGTTGTACACCGTAAATAAAGTTATAAAGTTAGAGTCAATGTTTCAACTCGACATTCCAACCCTGCAAGATTATCATGGCAATCTACCAACGTAGCACCAACGTAACATGGCGACCCTTAGCCCTTTAAACCTGGACAGCTCAGACGACAGGACATTGAGAAGAAGTAGAATATGGGAAATAACCAAAACAAGGAAAAGGAGGAGCAAGTATTTATAAACCAGGCGGGAAACAGCGGAGGCACCACAGCTACCTTTCTCTTCTGAAAGGAACATCTAGTGACATATATAAAGAGCAATAGACTAAGATGGACAGGGCATGTGATACGCAGTCATGACTATATAAACAATGTATTTTGGGAAAGAGCAGATGCTAGACAATCTGTAGGAACGCCTAGAACAAGGTGGAAAGTTTCAGACAGAAACGGTCTGGACCTAGTGACATATATAAAGAGCAATAGACTAAGATGGACAGGGCATGTGATACGCAGTCATGACTATATAAACAATGTATTTTGGGAAAGAGCAGATGCTAGACAATCTGTAGGAACGCCTAGAACAAGGTGGAAAGTTTCAGACAGAAACGGTCTGGACCTAGTGACATATATAAAGAGCAATAGACTAAGATGGACAGGGCATGTGATACGCAGTCATGACTATATAAACAATGTATTTTGGGAAAGAGCAGATGCTAGACAATCTGTAGGAACGCCTAGAACAAGGTGGAAAGTTTCAGACAGAAACGGTCTGGACCTAGTGACATATATAAAGAGCAATAGACTAAGATGGACAGGGCATGTGATACGCAGTCATGACTATATAAACAATGTATTTTGGGAAAGAGCAGATGCTAGACAATCTGTAGGAACGCCTAGAACAAGGTGGAAAGTTTCAGACAGAAACGGTCTGGACCTAGTGACATATATAAAGAGCAATAGACTAAGATGGACAGGGCATGTGATACGCAGTCATGACTATATAAACAATGTATTTTGGGAAAGAGCAGATGCTAGACAATCTGTAGGAACGCCTAGAACAAGGTGGAAAGTTTCAGACAGAAACGGTCTGGAAAAAATGGAAGTGACACAGAGGAAATAGTGACACAGAACCGACAAACATGGAAGGCAGTAGTAAACGCGGCAAAGACTTACGAAGAGTTGTAACACCATTGATGATGACTTTGATGTTCCTCTGGGTATCCTCTTCTATTATTTCCCTTCTGATATTTTATTTATTAATCACTGATTATTTCTGGTTTCAACATGTACTTGTTAATAAGCAATAATTATCAGTATGTAACGACGTGATGCCACGACAAGCGATGAGCTGTTCTACCAGAGACGACCGGAGGAGCATCCGTGTTGGCGCATAGCGCCACTGGGGAAAAACGAAGGAGTAGTGGCAGCGAGAGCATATTTAAGGCGACCCAGGAGAATGATAAAGTCAGTCGTGGCTAGCGTACTGAACTAGCCATGGCTCGACAGTTGCTGCTAGCGTACTGAACTAGCATTAGCTGGCTTGGCAAAGATGCATCGTTTGTGAGGTGAAGCTATGCTTAGGCAGAGGCCACAGTAGTGACGTGGAGTCTTGCAATGGTCGTTATCACAGTAGGCGGTGTAGCGACGCACGAGTGACTGCATTGCAGTGGAATGCGAGGTTTCCAGTCTAAAGTATTTTTCAGCTAACAAGACCGCTTTGCAATTAAATGCTGATAAGTTTATTACTAGCGGAGCAGATAAGCGGCGATATATTTTACACTACCTTTATGAATAACATTTTACTGGCCTGTTGTTTCAATCAGCACTCCTCAACAAGTTATCGTTTATTGGTTTTAATATTTTATTGCAATAGTACGAGTACGGAATATTTATTTAAACAGTGAATTTATTACATGTTATTTTTTTTTAATTTTTTTCTGACGTATCGTATAATGTAGGTTTACCCAATAATCAAAGTTATGCCTTTACAAGAACATATTATTTGAAAAATAAGGAGTATATATGTGTCACAATAAATGTAATCTCCTTTATTCACACTTTAAAAATTTGTTTAGTATGTATGTATTTCTTAAAGGCACACAATCATTGAAAAATGATTCATGCTATTTAAAAATATCTTTCTGTTAACGACACTGTTATCGACAAAGTAGATCAAATTTAAACTTGTCATCATATTACACTTCTGTGTTGTTTAATAATTTAGCAAAATACATAATCAGCAAAAATCTTATTTTAAACATGCGAACGGTTTTTGCAATCACAATCAATGCAGTGTTTATGCCTGTTATCGAAATATGCCAGTGTTAATCGAAATATTCCGTCCCACTTCTTTGAACACGCCCTGTATATACATATTATAATTATTTTATTTGCCTTTGATACAGTAAAATCCAATATTATTACTAAACATAAAATACAGGAAATTAAATATTTTTACTTTTCAAACCATCGGAATTAAAATATTAACGCCCCACTGTTTGAGGCCCACTGATCATATCTTAATTACATATCGGCCGTCGTAAAAGGACTTTATGTTGATTTAACGTAGCGAGTTTGTTATTGTATATATTCAGGGGTGGCCAAACTGTGGCTCGCGAGCCACATGCGGCTCTTTGAAGGATAATTTGTGGCTCTCAATAAATGTACCAGAATTTCTTTTAATTTTTGTGTTTTAAAATGTCTTGAAATACTGGCAATAAATAATATAAAAGACTAAGTATAACATCAGTACTTAGACAAGGAGACCTCTTATCACCATTGCTATTTAATTTGGCCTTAGAATATGTACCTAATAAGTAAAATATCTGAGCTGGCAGGGGATTTGCGAATTGATGATCAAAACTATTGTTGGCCTTTGCTGATGATTTAGGTGCATTCGCTCATTCTACAAAAGACGTGAGAGAGGTGTTTTCACAACTCGAGGAAGAAACAGGTAGTTTGGGACTTCGAATAAATGAAGAGAAGACGAAATACATGCTATAGTAACCAAAAATCCAAGACCAAGAGTTAGGCAGAATATAACAACTATTAATGAGCACAACTTCGTACATGCCAATTATTCGCCCAATTGTTACATATGAAAGTGAAACATGGACTCTACATCAGCGGGAACTAAATAAGTGGCTGATATTTGAAAGGAAAGGCTCTCAGAATGATATTTGGCTCTCAAAGAAATTGACAGAGAATGGAAAAGCGCCGCAAAGCTGAATAAGTGACTGTGTTGTGTATGGTACTGAAAACATCATCACACATATCAAAACCAAGATAAAGAGGAAAACTGACAGAGCGTGTTGCGACATTATGAGTGAAATAAAAAAATGTAACAGAAAAAGATAAAAACTGAAGACGGGATTCAACCCAACGTGAAAAAGATTAAACGCAAGAAGAGATAGAGAAATTTCTATCAAAATTTGGTATTTATGACCCTTAAAATAACACCAAATGCTAAAATTTATTAGCCTGTGGATAGTGTGGATGTCTCGTCAGCCGAGGGTACGATCAGTGGCGTGGTAATTTTATGGTCAAACTACGTTTTGTTCTAATTTTTATCATTGTGAGAATTAAAAAAACCAACTAATATTTTTATCTCCACTATTGAGGGCGGTCAACTTTTTGGTTGCCTGTATTCTTCGGGACATATTCGGGACATTTTATCACAAAGTAAATATTACTAATTTTACCGTCTTGTAGGGTATCTGCGTTCTCTTTCTTTTCCACTATTATATATATTATATCTCTCTTTGCCGACGTTTAAATTAGGACCCACTTGAAGCTCGCTTCACCACGCGCCTCGACCTCGTCGTGAGAATTTCCCATAAGATGGGCAGGTCATGTGGTAAGATCAGAGGAAAACAGAGTGTTTTTGATAGATGGTAGAAGATCAATAGGCCGTCCCAGAAAAAGATGGAAGGTTAATGAAGAATTCTGAAATAGAAAAGGCTGCTTGTAGAATTATTTGCATATGTATTTGAAACAACGATGTGAACCATTTTATTTCACTTTAAAATTCGTGAAATTAAAACACTGAGAAAAAAATTTAATACCTTTTTATTGCGGCTCGGGGAAAAATTCCAAATTTTGAAAAATGGCTCGGATTAGCAAGGAGCTTGGCCACCCCTATGGTTTATCGTATTATTTTAATGTTGCTATTATGATCGGATGACTGTAATAAAGTTTAATATTGTTTTTCCTTTGCAGAAGATGGAATTGTATTTTATTTGTTTTAAACTGTATGGTACATTCCATGTCAAATCACTCAGGCAAAAAATTTTGGATCTCCGATTTGTCTGAAAATTGGTATATAGCTTCTGCGGGACGTAAAAATAAGATCTTTAAGGTCAAAAAATCTTCTTCTTCTTTTTTTCTCAAAATGTTATTTTATGCGATTTTACAGTGATTTTGTGTTTATTTAAACAAATTTGCATTTTCTGTCGTAAAGTATCAATGAAAAACATAATATTTTAATAGAAAGGACTCAAAAATGTCATTATATGGCATTATAACAAGTTATTTTGAATCAAAACAAATTTTTGATCAAATTTTATAGTGTAAAAAACGTTAAAATACCGTTTTTTACATTTTCCTCCATTCCCAAAATACATCATCATCGATTTGGCTGAAAATTTGCCCACAGATAGCCAAAAGATAGGACTTTAAGTGGTTAGAAGGATTTGAATTATATTACAATACCAAAAAAGTTACATGCAGTAATATCAGACTCAAAAGTATATATTAGTCCAGTCGGGATAGCATTTGACCTTGAATGCCGAGCTGCCCAAAATTTTATTTTTCTGATCTTTAGGAGAGTCAATAGTAGCCTAAATTTAAAATCACGAATGAATTCCTCCGTTACGTTAGCAGCCATATTCATTTTAAAGGAGAACCTGTTTTGCTCAATATCTCCGCCATTTTTAACTTTTCGACAAAAATGGTAGGAACTGAAATTGTTCCAACTAAATCGTATTTACAATTATTACAATTTCTTTTTAACAATTTTTGTCGTGAGGTCGATATTTTCGAGTTAATTTTACTTACAGTAGACGCCTATATTTTTGACTATAATATTGCATGTAACTTTTTTGGTATTGTAATATAATTCAAATCCTTCTCACCACTTAAAGTCCTATGTTTTGTCTATGTGTGGGAAAATTTTCAGCCAAATCGATTATGATGTATTTTGGGAATGGAGAAAAATGTAAAAAACGGTATTTTAACGTTTTCTACACTATAAAATTTGATCAAAAGCTTGTTTTGAATCAAAGTAACTTGTTATAATGCCATATAATGACATTTTTGAGTCCTTTCTATTAAAATAATATGTTTTTCATTGATAATTTACGATAGAAAATGCAAATTTGTATAAATAAACACCAAATCACTGTAAAATCGCATAAAATAACATTTTGAGAAAAAAGAAGAAGAAGATTTTTGACCTTAAATATCTTATTTTTACGTCCCGCAGAAGCTATATACCAATTTTCAGACAAATCGGAGGTCCAAAATTTTTTTTGCTTAAAAATTGAGTGTTTTACTGAGTCTGTCGTCCTTGAAAGAACTACCCGTTACAAGTAATAGGCAGTTAATTTTATTTCAGACTGGTTGAATATTTGTCTTTTAAAAACCGACCGACGACGTGTAGTAATAAGCACTCTAATGTGACAACAAAACATTATCACTGCTTTTGTTTAACCAGCTATAACAAAATCTAAAAGAAAAACAATGGTGTCATTGTTTTGTTTTTTTAAACTTAAATGCATGTTAGTGCCATATTAAGAGGCTTCCTTGGAATGTGTTGAGAGATGAGAGCGATCTTTTCACACGGAAATGCGGGACCTGCATTTTTTCTTGGAAATCGAACCTACCACCATCACTGCTATTATTATTGTAGGTGTAAAGAAACATTAAAATCTTCTATAGTTCCTTTTAGTGTGCACTTTATCAACTTCTGATAGAAATATGAATCAAGACGGAAGTTTTCTGGTACGATTCAAATATGTGCTGGAAATTGAAATTTATTATATACAGGGTGCGGCATTAGTGGGAGGAAGTCCAATATTAATTTGTACGAAATGAGATACAAAAAAATGTTAAGGTAAAGTTGGGGAATAGGCAGGACCGTACTTTAAAAATATTTTTAAATATATAGTCACCCATATTAACAGGGTGAAACAAAAATCTTTTTTTTTTAATGGAATACCCTGTATATTTATATATTTTTGAACTCTTCTCGATGTTCCCGTTTATTTAATATGAATCTTTGCAGTGTCATACAAGTAGTTTAAAAGACAAATACGTTTCTTTGTTGTTTATTTCGTAGCAATATTAACAACTTATGCCCTATAGGATTGTATAGATTTGACATCACAAAAACTATTCACATTCAAACGAATTTTAATATAATCTAGTATGTAGGTACAAAATTATTAACATATCGAAATATTTAATTTTAGTGTACAGGCTTGGTCGAAACTTGGAATGAGTATTTTCTGAGTTTTCTTAAGGAGATGGGTACGTATTTTCGGCTGCAATGCTATTCAAATGGGGATTCATTTTTTTGAAATCCTGAGAAAACTAATAAGTATTTTTGAAAAAATTAAAAGCAGAATGAAAGATTACGTTCTTACCGAGGGCCGAAAGTCCCTGAAAACTTCTATAATGTTTATTTTAGTAAGTTACAGGGGTGAAAAACTAAGAGAAAATGTAGTGTGATTTTTAATTTCAAATATCTCATTCAAAGGAAACTTTTTATTTATTCGAAGGGACTTTCGGCCCTCGATAATAATTTAGTGTTGCATTCTGCGTTTAAATTTTTTAAAAATATTTATTATTTTTTCTGGATTCGAAAAAAAAGGACACCATGTCCGTGGTGATATTTTCCAAATCGAACATTCGCTATCTTTGTCATACAACGCACTGAGTCAAATAGAATATGATGACAAGACAGTGACAGTTTTAAATGCTTAACATGGCATCGGGAATATTTTGTGTTGTTGATTAAATAGTATTGCTAGTGTATTTGATAAATAATTGACTTAAGACGTGAACTTATTTAGTTATTATTGTTTATTATTTATGGAAGATCCAAGCAGAGGATACATCAGGATATATTCTGTGATCCAAGTATTTTGTTAAAGATGTTCAAAATTGTAAGCACTCCATAGTAAAAGTATATTATTAAAAAATCACTTTAACACTTTTTCTCTTTTATCGATTTTGAGTATTAGCATTTGTTATACATATAAATTATTACAATCACTGAATACATAGTTAGTGAAAAAATTATCACATTTATTAACTGAATTAATAATTTGCAATTGTACAAATAACAGTTATCCAAGAACAGTCAAAAGCCATTTTAAAGTTAATGATGACATTGTCAAGTAGAATGATATTCCAGTAATGTTTACATATCCATACCAGTGTAAATTTTACTACACGTAATTTGCCGTGTAAAGAGAGAAAAGGTAGGGATAGCCGTAAAATATTTGCGAATTATGTACCGATGGCCTTAACTTATATTTACACTAAGATCACAATGAAGATGTACTAGAAATAAACAAATCAAGACACGTTGAATGTTACAAGGAGCACTCCCAAATCATGATTTACAATGTATATAATATGTACATTTTAAATCCCAAATCATGATTTGCAAAGTTTGTACATTGTAAATCATTATTCGGGAGTGCTCCCCTAACATTAAATGTGTCTTGGTTTGTTTATTTCTAGTGTATCTTTATTGTGATTTTAGTATAGTATTGTAATAAAATTTTATTTTATGTTAGCACTATAGTTAGTACTCCGCACTATGGTAAAGTAAAGAGTATAGTAAAGAGTTGGAGTAGGTCTTAAGGCGACAATAGGAGTCCTTTACACAAAATGTAAACTTTTTCAATTTTATTAATATCTATAAAAAATAATAAGCAAATAATAAAATTACTTTATTTAATTTTAAAAATATATAAATTTAAAAAATACAGAAATAATATTTCTCTCTAGTCTACAGTACCTTCGCACAGTAGCTTGGCTCTAGTCTACAGTACCGCCAACTGTACACTTTTTTTAAATTTATTCTATATCATCATCATTCTCTTTGCCTTATTCCTATGCGGGGTCGGCTTCCCTAATTGCATTTCTCCATACAATTCTATCTTGGGCCATATCACTGTTAATCCCCTTTACCAACATGTCCTGCCTTATCGTCTCCCCCCAGGTCTTCTTTGGTCTTCCTCTCCTACTCCTTCCAGGAATCTGCACTTCAGCTATTCTTCGTATTGGGTGGTTAACGTCTCGACGTTGAACATGACCAAACCATATTAACCTATGCTCTCTCATTTTGGCATCAATTGGTGCCACACCTAGACTTCCCCTAATATACTCATTTCTAATTTTATCCTTCTTTGTCACTCCACTCATCCATCTAAGCATTCTCATTTCCGCCACATGCATTCGCTGTTCCTCTTTCTTTTTCACTGCCCAACATTCAGTTCCGTACATCATAGCCGGTCTTATGGCTGTTTATAGAATTTTCCCTTCAGCTTCATTGGGATTTTTCTGTCACACAACACGCTTCTTTCCACTTCATTAAATATTTCCAAATAAATTTATTCTATATGTTTTTCAAATATATTCAATTTATTTTTTATATTCGGTTTTCAAAAATAATTACAGAGCTTTTATTTAGTTCACATAATATGAAAACTATTTATGAATAAACTCTTTATTGTTCCACAGTATTTGCATATTTTTCATATCTAACCAGTTATCAGTTGTTAATGAACAAACCTGATGGTAATGAATCCATTTTAACTTAATTAACATCCATGTATCGTTTAGTGGCCTGGTGCTTTCACACGATTGAAATTTTTGGCGTTCACACGGTATTTTATAAGCACATAATATTTTTTCAAAAATCAAAGAAGTTGCTCTTAATATGTTGAATGAAATGAAACCAACTGCGTCGCAAATTCCTCGACAGAATGTAGTAGGTCTGATTACCAATAAAAGAAATTGATAAAATGAAAATACCTCTATTTATTTATCTATAATAGTGAGTCAATGGAATGGAAGCTTGAACCTTGAATGCAGCATCAATGACAAAACTAGAATCATTCAAGCTGTTGGTGTACAGAGGAATTCTAAAAATATCGTGGACAGAACTCGTCACAAACAAAGAGATTCTGAGAACGATGAATAAAGAAATGGGAATTTAATATACATGTTACAGTTCAAGTTGATTATCCAGTTGGAGTTGACTCCAACTAGTTGGAGTCGACTCTAACGGCTGGTTTCAGTAAAAGTTGATTATAAATATAAAATGAAGATTTATATTCAACATTTACTAGTAAAAGTAGACTCCAACTAGGAAAAGTATACTCTTCCCAATGCCATTTAGTAAAAGTTGATTCTGATTCACACAACAGCCGATTCTAGAAATTAAATGTTACTGAATATGTTCAAATTAGTCTAGGCTGTATCGTCGCCCCCGTTAGGTAAATTACTTCGATTCGAATTTTTTGCACAAACTTACTCAAAAAGAGGTCCTTATAACAAATCTACTGGGTGCCAGGCAGTACATTGATCGATAAATTGTTTAAACAATTTTTTTAGACAAATTCACAAAAATAATTTTTTCACTTCGAACAATTTTTTTTTTAGATCATTTGGGTTAGTCTGAGCAAAAAAAGGTATTTTGTGATTTTTCTCTAATATTGATTGTTGTCGAGTTATACGCGATTTAAAATTTGAAAAATGCGAAAATAGCCATTTTCAAGGTTTAATAACTCGGTTAAAATCCATTATTTTATTATGAAAGTCAGAGAGTGACCTATATAACGATAATTCCTCTATAACGATCAAAATACTAAACATTGTTTGGTTCGTCATAAGGACAATGTATTAATTCTTTCTCTATACCGATATCGTTCTCTCTTTATAACGATAACTTTTCAATATTCGATGACATCACTTTTCAAGAAACAACTGATAACCATTTGCGTTTGGCAATAACTAAGATAACTAAACCGTGAGAATTTTACCAATTAAAGATAACACTTAATTGAAACACAGGGAATAACTGAAAAAGCTCTTGCGTAGGTGTAACTTGATACAAAGTGATTAGTGAGTGATTCATTTTGTGGCTCTAATTTAGCAAAAATTTGGTGGTTCAAATTTCAATCCGATATGCAGAAAGTTGAGTATTACACGCTTTTATCGTTCGGGCGGTGTGCCTTAACTGTTTTCACACAGATGTTGTCCTCTATTGACTATTGACAACTTCTAAGTTTAATTTCGGTTGTATCTCGGTCTGTGAACAGTCAAGATGTTTTCGAAAAAGCGTAGAAAAAGCTCGGTTAAAGAAAAGTTATCGATAACTCGGGCAATAGAGAAAATTAACACAAGTTATTTAGTACAGTATGATTACTATTACAATAACGATTTTTTTCTCTCTCTCTCTGTATAACGATCTCCTTATAACGATGAAAATTCTCGGTCCCTTGCATATCGTTATAGAGAGAGAGGACTGTATTTTATTACTAAGTTTTATCTTTGATTATTAACAATGAGCGCTAAGTGCGTATTAGGCGGCCGTCAATGGTGAGTGCTAAAGAGATGCACCATTCCGGCCGTCCAATGGTGAATCTCACTCGCACTCACATTGACGGCCGCCTCAATACACGCTTAGCGCTCATTGTTGATAATTAAAAATAATATCTTATTAATGAAATAATGACAAAAATTTTTTCAGGATCTTATAGAGGTAGCTTTAATTTTTGATTTTTTTAGTTTCTGACTTTCATAATATATAATATCGTATGGCATTTTTGCCTTTCGGGCAGTTCCGGCGACAATTACATCTTTAACCCTGTTTCAAGTAACTAGTGTCGATGTACACTAGCCCAGGGGGACCGACGGCTTAACGTGCTCTCTGAGGCACGGTGAGACGGCTCGTGCCATTATATAAAATGAAAATGGTTTGTCTTTGGCAGGACCGCAAATAATGATATGTATCACCAGTGGTACATGTACCACAGATTGAGAACCGCTGCTTTACATAATATGAAATAGAGTAGATAAGAATTATTTTTGTGAATTTGGTTAACAAAAATTGGTTAAACAATTTTTCGACCGCGGTACCGCGTGACACCCTGTGTATTTGTTATAAGGATTGTTATACGGATGTATTTCTTTGAGTAAGTTTGTGCAAAATATCGAATCAGAATAATTTACCTAACGGGGGCGACGTTACAGGCTATACTAACAAGTAGATGAAACGGTCAAAACAAAGAAACGCACACTCATCAAAAATGCACTTGAGATTCTCGTATAATCAACATTTACTGAATCGATCCAGGAAGAGTCAACTCCAACTAGTAAAAGTTGATTTAAATTTTTAAAATCAACTTTTACTGCTCGTTTCAGTTGGAGTCGACTCCAACTAGTTGGAGTCAACTCTAACTGAGAATCAACTTGAACTGTAACATACATACCATCAAAACAAGAAAATAAGAATATCTCGGACATATTACACGTGGAGAGAGATACAACTTGCTCCAATTGATTATCTTCTTCTTCTTCTTTTTGTATAGACATGACTCTGTCTGTTTTTTCAATGTGCCTCTAGTAAGTTGTCGTTCCATCGTTTTCGTGGTCTTCCCACTGATTGTCTTCCTATTGGGGAACCGTCTGTCGCTGTCCTGACTACTCTATTTGTTGTCATTCGGCTTATGTGGTCATTCCATTCTATTCTTCTGTTTCTTACCCAGTTATTAATGTTATACTCCTTGCATCTACCTCGTATATCTGCAGGGCCGGATTTAAGGGGGGCAGGCTGGGCAGCTGCCGGGGCCCCCACATTTCGGGGGCCCCCACAAAGCCCCAAACATAGAGGTTTATTTAAATAGATATTGGCAGGAGATACAGGAACTCGACAATGTATGACAAGTATAAAATGAAGGAGCGTAGGAGTGATAATATAATTGTTCATCGTTATGTTTTTCACCTTCCACCGGGTGAGTGTATTGCTTCGTTTGTAAATTCTTATCTAGTGTTCGTACACCTTTTTAGTCACAGAGGATTTTGTGATTGAAAACTTGCAGATAGTAGGCTTATGGATCAAGAAATGTCTAAAGCACACGAAAGAATTGGGCGTATTGATACTGAAATAGCAAAACAGGCCGAAGAAATAAAGAAATATTGGAAAATGGTAACTCAAAGACTAATTTTAGTGTTATAAAGTTTATTTGTGAACGAGATTTAGCATTTCGCAACGAAAATGAGTTATCGAGTTCATCACAAAATTAAAATTAATTGGGAATACTCCAGTTATTAGCTGAATATGTGAGGAACAACTATCCTTCATCAACCATATGTGAGGAAATTGTACATCCGATGGGTCAAAACGTATTAAATGAAATAGTTTCAACGATTAAGAAGTCAAAATATTATTCAGTTCATACCAATCAATTAACTGTGATATTTCGTTACATAGAAGGTTTCACTCCTGTAGAAAGGTTTACCACATTTTTGCCAAATCGTGGTCATAAAGCAGAAGATATATTTAATTTTCTAATAACATTTTTGCAAGAACATGATATCGATTTGAAAAACTGTGTACAATGGTGTTCAGGCTGAAATTATAGAACAAAAAGGTACATATCCATACATGGGTGCTACGTGCTCGGTGTAGCTGCTCAAATGGATACGGCATGCGCTCCCCTACTTATAAACCTCAAACCGGTTTAATCAAAGAGGGTGAGCGCCGTGTAGCGAGCACCAACGTATCCACTATGTGGAGCTGCTACACGTGTATTATGGACGAGTAGAGGATTCCCCGTGTCGCCAACTCTCTAAATTTAGTTTCAAAAGCTGAAAATGAGTGTTATCATGCAATATCATAGCAGAGCATTCTTTAATTTCTTAGCTACATATATGTATTTTTCAGTTCCTCTACATATAGATACAACTTAACAGAATGTTTAAAAGCTGCGTCTTTAAGCGACAGCAACGCAGACCGTGGCAAAAATATTATTGTTCCTAAAAGAGCAAATACTACTAGATGGTCATGGAGGTAATGCCGCAAAAGAACTAGTTAAAGGTCATAATCAGATTAAAGGAGCATTATCTAAAATTTCATAAGACTATGAGCAACAATTTAAAACTCGTAGCATTGGAAATGGTTCGTACCTATAATAAAATATGTTTACTGGAAACAGAGAGGATATTAGGGAGGACAAACAGCACAAGTTGTATTTTTTCAAGATCCAAATATTGACCTTAATTCAGGAGTGGCAGCACTTAGACCACTTAAATAAATTATACAGTCAATATCAATACGTGACAATTTCGAAAGATATGCGAATATGAGAGAAGTTTAGAACTCAAAATTTTATCGCTATTATAGATCACTTCATTACCTCTATAAGTCAGAGGCTTCCTGCATATGAATCCATTCATTCCAATTTTGGGACTTTACAGCATTTTGGAAAATTGGAAAATTTAACTCTCAATGAAAATGAAGCTCACTCACTAAAGCACAACACTTATAGCAATGATTTAGATGAAAACTTATGTGTCCATCTGGTACAGTTTGTAAGATTCTTCAATTCATTTAAAGAGGAAATCGGCTCATTAAATATAAGCCAAGAACTTCAAAAGTACCAATTGCTAAAAGAAAAGAATATTAATGATGCTTTTCCAAATGTTGAGGTGACACTTTGTTTATATTTAGTTCTGATGCGAACTAACTGCAATGGTTAGAGATCATCCTCAAAATTTAAGTTAATTAAAAATCGACTTCGGTCTATGATGGGCCAAGAGTGTTAGAATCATCTCTCTACAATGAGCATTGGTCACGATGTCTTAATGCAACTAGATATGTCCCACATAATCAAGAAATTTTCAATTAAAATATCTGGAAAAGTTCCCGGACTTTAACCATACATCTTACTATTATTTTTAATATTTTACTGTAACAAGTTACAGCTCTTGTACTTTTTATTATTTAAAATTATATTTATAAAAGTAGATCCACATTTTTTTAATGGTAGGAGGTAGGGCCCCCACACCAATTCTGCCCAGGGGCCCCCACTGCCTTAAATCCGGCTCTGTATATCTGTACTTCTAGCTCTGTCCCATAGAGTCTTACCATCGATTTTTCGAAGGGTTTTCATCTCCGCTGTTTCGAGCAATCTTTTTATCCTCTCTGTGTCGGGTCGTGTTTCTGCCGCGTATGTCATTATTGGTCTGATGACTGTTTTGTAAATTCTGCCCTTCATTTCTTTTCCGATATTTTTATTTCTCCATATTGTGTCATTCAGGCAACATGCGGCTCTGTTTGCTCTATTCACTTGATCTTCCACTTCTGTTTCGAGCCTTCCGTAGCTAGATAGTGTGATGCCTAGGTATTTAAACTCCATCACTTGTTCTATTATCTGACCTTACAACTCCAATTTACATCTTATTGGATCTGCTGTTATAACCATGCATTTTGTCTTTTGTGAGGAAATTAAGATGTTAAATTTTCTGGCGATTATGTTGAATTGGTGCAGCATACGTTGTAAATCATCTTCACTTTGAGAGATTAGTATTGCATCGTCCGCATAGCAGATTACTTTAAGTTGTTTTTCTCCCATTTGGTATCCGTTTTTAGTTCTTACTTTTTTATTATTTCGTCCATGATCAGGTTGAACAATAAAGGACTCAAGGACTCCCCCTGTCTTATCCCATTGCCGGCTTCAATTGGGTCAGTTAATTCATCGTCCACTTTTACTTTTATTGTGTTGTTCTGGTAGATGTTTTCGATCGTTTTAATTATTCCTAGAGGTACCTCTCCAATTGATTATGCAGGGAAATATTTAAATAAAAAGAACCATAGGGAGATGCAGAATATCGTGGCTGCGCAACTTGAGCGAATGGCACGGGTGTACATACATCAAATGAACTTTCCAGAGAAGCCGTCTCTAAAGTCCGACTTTTTAATAGCTATGATGATTGTCGACCTCCGTGGCGGAGATGGCAATTGAAGAAGAAGTGAGTCAATACCATAACTATGATGCATACAGCATGTTTAAAGTCACATACATACATAACGTGGTTCCTAGTTTTTACTTCATTCCTCAACTATCTTCCAAGAAAGTGGCTCCATAACGCACCTCTATAATCTGCGCTAGCGGCTATCTACGTATAAAGCGAGGAAATCATGTGGAACAGCCCTGCAGCAAGAAAACAAAACAAAAAATCAATGCCACAACATGCCAGTGGATCATTCAGATGATTAAGAGCAGAATAATAAGAACAGATAAGTATGAAGATGCCTGAAGGTATCAACCTGAGGGCAATTAAGGGGGTGTCCTCATGGGAATGTACATGTTACCGGCCAAACCCGATTTCAGGACAAACTCGTTTGGCCTAGGCCATACTAGTTTATCCTAACGCGCCTAGGCCAAACTAGTTTGTCCTGAAATCGAGTTTGGCCGGTAACATACATATTGTCACCACCATTATGGAATATAGTTGTCGTTAGTGACCGGATTCATTCCGAAGAAATCTAGATTCAGCTTTTGCAAACAATATTTTAATAGAGACTAGGAGAAACTTTCACAGTAATGTTGCGCATCAAATGTGACATGCCCTTTATTACTTTAGAGCAGAATTACATAGACACATACAAAAGATAATAGAACAAATATGAACACAAATCAAGAGCTCAGAAGTGTGGAATCTACGAATAATATAACCAAGGCTACAAGAAAAATTCTTGAAGATTTACTTAATAGAGATAACCTAAAAGGATTTTGGCTGATTTGTCACCCATTGAACATGTGTGGGACAACGGCGGATCCAGCAACCTTGCAAGGAGGGGGCAATGAAATAAAAATTTTCTCGTCACTCGCGTACGCAGGATGCTTTTTCGCTATGGGCTGTTACTTTATTTTCCTTCATGTACCATGTCCTTTCAGAACGTTGGTTACTATCATAGCTATCTTAATATTATTCACTGCCACCCTAAATCAACCACGAAGTGCTTTTTCGTCCTGGACTGCGTTTGCCGTCTATTTTCACTTGCATACAGGGCCTATTTTACCACTAGGCCCGTGAGGCACCTGCCTCCGGCCCGCATTTTAATGGGGCCCGTAAAGATCACAAAAAAAGTCTCATTGCAATAACAAAATAAATTTTCAAAATTATTTCATTTTACGAACAGCAAAAAATGATAAATTATAATAAGAGTTATATTCATAAACAACTGTACTATGTGCAACTATATTTCCATTAGATAATTAATACATTTAAAAAAGTTATTAATATTATTAAATTAACGGGCCCGAAAATTGTGTAGTGCCTCGGGCCTGATTTGAAGTAAAATAGGCTCTGCTTGCATAATATTTTGTAGCAACCTATATTTGAAACTTCTCGTTACATGTCCAAACACTCCACTCTTCTCTGCTTGATGCCTTCTATAATCTCAGTAGTCTTGCTGAGACGTTCTAGTATTGTGGAGTTTCGAATCTTCTCCACCCAGGAAACTTTTAAAATTCTTCTATAGAACCACATTTCGAAAGCCTCAAGGAGATTTAGATAAGTAAATCGATTTTATTCACAGTCCAAGACTCGACATCATACAGTAAGACCGAGAACACGTACTTTGGAGAAGGAATTCTGTTTTATGTTTCATTCCGTTATTCAGTTGTCAACAGGACACAAAACTCACTATTTATTTTCAATCGTAATTATCTCTTTCTTAAAAAAAGGCGACACCAGGCGAAGTCTCAAGGAGGGGGCAATTGACCCCATTGACCCCCCTTGGATCCGCGCCTGGTGTGGGATATTGTAGGACGAAACCTATATTGATTCCCATGTCATCCAACAAACTTAGAAGAGCTGTGGCATGCCATAACAATAATCTGGATGAATATTCCGCAATATATGTAGAGAGGTTGAAAAAGTATCTATTCGTTACAAAGTGCTCCTTACTTACGTATACCGAAAGTAACGATTACTATACAGAGAGGCAAATCGTTACTTTGATTACTTTGAATACTTCGTTACTTCGTATCAATCGTATCAGAGCGAGTAACGACTATTGTATCTACTTTGATTACTGTGTACATGTGGGCCGAGCCGTGGGATGTGGGACACACCACAACATGTGGGATGCACATGTGGGCCAAGCCAAGACAGGATATGAAACAATACATGGAGGATTAGGCTTTGGAACTAGAAATGAAGCTGGAGATGACATGCTAGAATTAGCAACAGCATTGGATATGGCGATTGTTAACACATTCTTTAAAAAGAGAGAAACTCAACTTATTACCTACAAAAGTGGACAACATCAATCCCAAATAGACTACTTCATGATAAGGAAAGAAGACATACGTGAATGCAAGGACTGCAAGGTAACAGTTAGTGAGACAGTAAGCCAACAACATAAGCTGCTTGTTCTGTACATCGAAGTAAAAAGCGAAACTAAACAAAAATATCGGAGAGGACCACAAAAAATCAAGTGGTGGATGCTAAAAGATGAGAATGAAGGTCTATTCAGGGAAAGAATAGTAGAAAAAATATGTTGGAATATGAAAGGAAGCACTAACACAATTTGGAGAAAAATGGCCAATATTATTAGAGAGACGGCTATTGAAATACTTGGGAAAACGTCAGGAAAGAAGTTTGAGGATAAAGAGACTTGGTGGTGGTCAAATGAAGTACAAGGAAAAATAAAAGAGAAGGGAAAATTATATAAAAAATGGCAAGAAGCCAGATCAGACATAGATCTTCAAAACTATATGGTCGCCAAAAAGGAAGCGAAAGTAGTAGTAGCAAAAGCTAAAGCAGAAGCGTACTCAAACCTATACGATCAACTTGATACCAGGGAAGGCGAAGCAAAGATATATAAAATAGCCAAACAGAGAGCAAAGAAAGCAAGAGATTTTAATCAAATTAGATGTATCCGAGATGAAAATAATAAAATACTAATTCACGAAAAGGATGTCAAAAAGAGATGGAGAAAGTATTTTGACAGTTTATTAAATAAAGAATTTGACAGACAGCATGTGGAGTTAACGGAGACAGTAACAGCAATGGTTACCAGAATAACAAACGAGGAAGTGGCTCAAGCGCTTTAAAAAATAAAGAAAGGAAAAGCAGTAGGACCAGATAATATTCCTGGGGAAGTATGGAGAACATTGGGAGAGACAGGAATAAGTTGGCTAGCAGGTCTATTTAATAGAATTATGGAAGTTGGACAAATGCCAGACGAATGGAGAAGCAGTATATTAGTACCTGTCTACAAAAACAAGGGAGACATACAACAATGCACAAACTACAGGGCTATAAAACTATTTAGCATTAGCCACACCATGAAAATATGGGAGAGAGTAATTGATAGGCGGATACGTGAAGAAACCGAAATATCCGATAATCACTTTGGCTTTATGCAGGGCAGATCAACAACAGATGCAATTTTCATTGTAAGGCAACTGATGGAAAAATACAGGAATAAAGAGACCAACACTCATATGGTATTCATTGATCTTGAGAAAGCGTATGATAGAGTTCCTCGAGAGATTCTGTGGTGGGCACTCAATAAGAAAGGAGTCCCTGGCGAATATGTAAAGATTGTGAGAGATATGTATGAGGGAGTAACGACTAGTGTTAGAACAGGTGTGGGAGAGACTGATAAATTTCAGGTGAAAGTAGGATTGCACCAAGACTCGGTGCTTAGTCCTTATTTATTCTCATTAGTTTTGGACCAGATAACAGCGAAACTACAGGGTAGTATTTCATGGTGCCTAATGTATGCAGATGATGTAGTGTTAATAGGAAATAGTGAAAGAGACAGAACAAACACTGGAACAGTGGAGACAAGCTCTGGAGGAAAAAGGTTTAAAATTTAGTAGGACAAAAACAGAGTATTTGGAATGTTCATTTAAAGATGGAGTTACTACAAATAAAATGGTATCTTTGGATGGTGAAATTATTGTGAAAAGCAATAGTTTTAAGTACCTAGGATCGGTATTACAGAGTAATGGAGAAATAAATGGAAATGCATGCAGTAGAATTAGGGCTGGATGGATGAAGTGGAAAGAAGCGAGTGGTGTGTTGTGTGACAGAAAAATTCCAATGAAACTGAAGGGAAAATTCTATAAAACAGCCATAAGACCGGCTATGATGCACGGAACTGAATGTTGGACAGTGAAAAAGAAAGAGGAACAACGAATGCATGTGGCGGAAATGAGAATGCTTATATGGATGAGTGGAGTGACAAAGAAGGATAAAATTAGAAATGAGTATATTAGGGGAAGTCTAGGTGTGGCACCAATTGATGCCAAAATGAGACAGCATAGGTTAATATGGTTTGGTCATGTTCAACGTCGAGACGTTAATCACCCAATCCGAAGAATACCTGAAGTGCAGATTCCTGGAAGGAGTAGAAAAGGAAGACCAAAGAAGACCTGGGGGGAGACGATAAGGCAGGACATGTTGGTAAGGGGGATTAACATTGATATGACCCAAGATAGAATTGTGTGGAGAAATGCAATTAGGGAAGCCGACCCAGCATAGGGATAAGGCAAAGAGAATGATGATGATTTGATTACTCTGATAACTTCGTACCAATCGTATCAGAGCGAGTAACGACTATTGTATCTACTTTGATTACCTCGTACCAATCGTATCAGAGCGAGTAACGGACGGGACCGGTATTTTAAGAGTATTATGGAATATCGTTATCGGTATGAAGCGTTTTAAGGGTGTGAGCCTCAGATCCTCACACTGTGAGGGTGAGGAGAAGATAGAAGATGAAACAGAGGGAGGTATAATGGAAGTAAAATATATAATGTATGTCATTAACACAGATCGAATGCGAGAACCCTATATTTTTATCTAGATCTATATCTATACCTATACAAAATACCTACCTACTGAGAAATACGATTCTCGATGTGATTATCGGTACTCAAATACAAAAGTAACAAAAGTAATCATAGTAATCAAATCATTTTTATCCCTTAAACAGATCGGTGAGGTCGTTGTTATATCGGAATACCTATACAAAATACCTACCTACTGAGAAATACGATTCTCGATATGATTACCGGTACTCAAATACAAAAGTAACAAAAGTAATCATAGTAATCAAAGTAACGAATACTGTAAATGATTACTTTATACAAAAGTAACGATTTGTAACGAATACCCGAAAGTAACTATAATCAACATCACTAATAATATGCACCACATAATTTGATCAATGTCCCAAAGAGTAACTGAGTGTAAAGAAAATCAAGAAGCAGAGACTCATTACAGTGTGACCTCGACTATCCGTCTCTCCATTAACCGTCACATCTGTTAACCGTCAGGGTCCGTAAATAAGTTCCATTGACTACATAAGTAAAAAATATGTCATAAATTCACTTTGTTTGAGCATTGCTTTGTTTGAGCCGATAAGCCAAACGAAATGTACAGTTATGCTATCACCATATTTTTAAGTTATGCTATCACCATGAGTGTACGAATCCCTACTCGAAACGGCCCTTCTCAGGGCAGCGACGCAGACCTCAAAGTCATCTTCTGGAACGCTGGAGGTCTAAGCAATAGCAAGTTTTTAGAACTCAAACGAAGCGTTCTCGAAAAGAACGTTGATATATATGTCATTGTAGAGGCAGAAGCCGCTACAGACACACCTCACCTCTACCCTACAGTTGGCTATTCAACCCATGTGCTGAAGAGGAGTCGACAAGTAGCGTCAGGAATTATCATCGGAATCAAAACCCCTCTAGTATGCAAGACTAACATAATTCACGAAATGCAGGATAGAGATAAACTGGAAATGTTCCAGGTCGAAGTCTGGAAAAACTCGAAACATGTCACCCTTTTCTTACTATACAATCCGCCAGATAATATACCTGCAATGGAATTGGTAGAGCAACAAATCCAGCCAAGTACCATCATAGTTGGGGATTTCAATAGTCCATCCACGAGATGGGGCTACTCTAGAACCACCAACGTTGGGAAACACCTCGAGGACTTTTTGGATAACAACTATCTTGATGTTGTGAACACCCCACCTACGTTCTTATCGTTTAGAGGAAGTCAATCAAGGCCCGATCTTGTCGTAACACACCCACACATTACAGGGAAGACCAGTGTAACCCTCCTGGACGACGCAGCAGGCTGTGGTCACCGCGCTCTGCTAGTGACATGCAAACTGGCAAAGGACAAAAAAGCCCAAAATCGCGCCCCGCGCTGGAATTTTAAAAAGGCGAATTGGAAAAAGTGCAGGGAATGCACAGATGAAGTCCTTACTCAACTAACACTACAAGAACCAGAAGAAGCAGCAAAGAAAGTAACCGAGGCCATACTTAGATGTGCAAAAGAGTGCATACCGCGAGGTCAAATTAAGGGATATAAGACTTTCTGGTCCCCAACGCTATCCAAATTGAAAGCTGCCAGAAATAAAGCCAGGGGCAAAGCTGAAAAATCCAGGCAAATGAACGATTGTGTAGAGCTTCGAAAGAGACAAGCGATCCTAACTCAAGCCATTAAGTCAGGGAAAAGAGAAGCTTTCAAATCCTTCCTTGCTAAGCTCGACTTCCGAAAAGACGGCGTCAAAGCGCACAGGTTCGTTACTACGCTAAACAATGATGGAAACAAGCAACAGCAAATGCCAATGAGAGGCATGGCTAGAGAACTCACCACACATGCCGATATAGCAAACGAACTCTGTAAACACTACACAAAAGTGAGTAATATTAAGATAAATAAGAGGGAGAGAGCAAGACTGTTGCGCTATCCCCCTCCCCGGCGGATGAGCAAAAGTATAAAGGACATCTGTACAAAAGATTTCTCGATATCGGAGCTGGAAGCGGCTCTCTCTGACACAAAAACGAAAAAGGGAGCAGCAGGGATTGACGAGTTGTACCCGGAAATGCTTAAATATCTGGGAGCCGCAGCCAAAAACACCATTCTGAGCTTGATTAACCTAACATGGAATTCAAGAGTCCCAAGTCAATGGAGGAAGAGCGAGGTCATACCCACCCTAAAGAAACAAAAAGACCCGAGCCTGACTGATAGCTACCGGCCAATATTCCTCACAAGCTCATTATGCAAAGTAGCCGAAAAAATGGTTCTGGACAGACTGAACCGAGCCATAACCCATCTTGAACTGATTGACGACGCACAAGCTGGCTTCAGGAAACACAGGAACACCATGGACCATGTAGTCGAGTTTGCTCAAAAAGTCAAGGATGCTTTCCATCGTAAGATGTCAACAGTTGCAGTGCTAGTAGACCTCAAAGCTGCATACGACACAGTATGGAGAGGTTTGCTGTTACACAAGATAGCGAAGTCTGGAATTGACGGTAAACTGTTCAATTGGATAAAATCTTTTCTCGGTGAAAGGTATCAGAGAGTCAAATTTCACAACCATTGTTCCAAATTCAGACTACAAAGACAAGGGCTGCCACAAGGAGCTGTCATCAGCTGTCAATTGTTCAACCTAATGATAAACGATGTGCTCGCAATGATTAGAAAGACACCTGGTGTTGATGCCCTCCTGTATGCCGATGACCTCCTAATATGGGCATCAAGTAGCAGTCTGAAAGCGCTCGAGGGAGTAATGAACCAGGCTCTCAAAAATCTAGAAAAATGGGCGGATAAAAACTGCCTGTCAGTACAACCAAAACCGTATATCAAGTACTTACCCTTTCAACAAAGCAGACTGCTGTCAAGTTGACATACAAAGGAGTCGACCTGGAAAGAGAGGATGTAACAAAATACCTGGGGGTGTACATAGATAAGAAAATGACGTGGAAACCTCAAATCGACGACATTGCAGAGAAAGCCACAAAGAGATGTCGACTGCTCAAACGTCTCACAGCAACAAAAAGGGGCGCCACGCAAGATGTCTTGGTAGCAACATACAAAACCTATGTGCGGCCGATACTAGAATATGGGAGTGAAGCTACAATAACTGTGAGTACAAACACCACCTCCAAGCTTGAAGTCGCCCAGAACACTGCCCTTCGCGTCATCACCGGTGCTCCAAAATCAACACCGATTACATCAATGGAAGCCCAGACCGGTATTGAACCAATACAATGCCGCAGAGAGCAACACGCGTTAACCTTCTGGGAAAGGCAAAGACGAATACTTCCACAAAAATGGGACGAATATAGACAAGCAGCCTCACGTCTTAAAACACAAACCACTCCGCTTACAGTAGCAAATCAAATCATGGAAAAATACCACATTGACCTATCGAAATCCGCCCCCTTCCCAGCGCAAACTACACTCGCCCGCTGTCTACCAAACACAGAATTGCGTCTTGAAAACCATAACGACCCGAAGCACTTATCGTCAGACATTGTCCTAAGGAAAGCCGCCTAGAGACGATACACACCAATTACCCAGCGCATAAGTGGCTCCACATCTACTGCGATGGCTCCTCGATGTCGGACTCGGGAAGAACAGGAGCAGGATATGTCTCAACGTTCTCCAAAGGCTCCATAGCTGTGGGTGCCCCTCTCACCAACTATGATGGCGAAATTGCTGCTATACACGAAGCCGCTAAAAGTCTCGAGAATCTCCAACACCCCCAAAAAGTTGCCTTCTTCATCGACTGCCAAGCCGCAATCCTCGCCCTGTCGACAAATCGATATACCGACTGTGCCCAAACAATATCTTGCCGCGTCCAACTATCGAACTTGCTGGAAAAAGGGTGGCTGATTACTTTACAATGGATCCCTAGTCATGTCTGTGTTGAAGGGAATGAAGCGGCGGATGAACTTGCAAAAGAAGGCACTACTCTTCCACAGCCCCCTAGCTTCCAATCGTACACATCAGCAATGTCCACCATTAAAAGAGGAATCAAAGCGAAGATAAAAGACCAGCAAATACAAGCCGGTGCTGGAAAATCTTGGGCCCACCTAATAGAGTCACCAATCCCTCACAACTTGCCGAGACCCATCAGTGTAGCCGCGTTCAGAACAACTACGGGGCATGACTACCTGGCTTCCCATCTACATCGCATCGGCGTCCGTGAAAATGACAACTGTCCACTATGTAATCAGCCCCAGATGCCCTGATAACAGACCCTGTAATCAGCCCTGATAACAGACCCACCCGAGGAGGATGAAGATCGCCTACGAGAAACGGCTCGTCTATACTGGTCAGCGCGCCGCCAAATGGCTAACATGCCAAGGGTGGGCGTTGGCTAGTAACTAAGTAAGTATATTTTTAAGGCTGAATTAACTGTTTTGTTTTCGTGGTCTAAAGATGACATATTGGTTATGTCATATTAAATGGTTAATTTGTGGTGAGGACGCAAACAGCTAACCATTGTTGACAGATGATGAAATCGTTGAAATGGCAACAGAGGCGGGAAAAACCAGATTCCGAAGCAGACACAGACTTCAAATTTGATGGTGGCGATGTCGATGATACTATTGCAACTGACAAAAATCTGCGTAAAGAACCTAGAGCAGCTGCATCGCACATATAACAATTCATCGAGTTGTATCCTTGACAAGAAGAAGCCAATAAAGTAGATAACATGACGTTACGCCGATTAAGAAATTCAGGCATTGCAAAATGTTAAGCAATACAAACAAACAAAGATCTCAGAATATTTTAAACCAAATTGATTCGATTGTAGGAACACAAATCTCTCTTATATTGTCGAACAAAACATACTAATAGAGAGCTGTATTATGAATTTTTAATTTTCTTTAATGTTCTGTTAACCATCTTTTCGATTATCCGTCATACCCTTGGTCCGGTGCCCTGACGGATAATCGAGGTTCCACTGTATTCATTTTTGACGAAAATGTTGCAAATTTGATTGTAGTGTTATCAAATAATAAGAATGTTATAAATATTGTATATTTCCATAAATGAATATGTAAAAAAATATTTGTCCTTTTAGGTGCTGCATTTTTATTGGTCATCGGTATATTAAAAAGAAATAATTTAAATATGGCAAAAATCAACTTTCAAAGAACGCAAAAGAACCCAATTACATACCGCGTACCTTCGCACTTAATAAATCACCTTGTACACGCAATTAAATAATTTTTTACCAACCAATAATTTTGTAGGAGTTTAATTACCATCCTGTATATACGTATGTTACTTAATAACCATGGCACCAAGTCATTAACAATTCCTAATAAGGCAAACATTGACTTTCTCACTCCTACTCACATTTAGTAAATGTATTCGATAATTAACACAAATGGCCAAATAGATTCTCAAGATGCACGGTGATAGTTTGTTTTTAACTTGTGTATTTTCCACATATATAGGTGCTTAACTTCTCGTTTACAGTTACACTATATGCTCAAGCTTTAAAAAAATATACAGGGTTACCCACGGTACCAGAAGAACAGTGCATCAAAGATTACTTGGAATGGGAATGAGAGCTTATCGTCCACCTCCATGTCATCACCATCAATCAGCCAATCGCGTCCACTGCTGGACAAAGTCCTCCCACAGGTCTTTCCAGTGTTCTCTACACTGGGCCGCTTGTAGCCAGTTTCCAGATACTCTTTTTTTATCGTCGGTCCATCTAGTCGGTGGTCGTTCTCGGCTTATGTTATAGTTTCTAGGCTTCCACTGCATGATTCGTCTTGTCCACCGTCCAGCTTGTGTTCTAGCTAAGTGCCCTGCCCAGTTCCACTTAAGCGTCGCAGCTCTTTCTTTGACGTATTGAACTACTGAGCGTTGTCTGATTTGTTGGTTTCTTATATGTTAAGAACAGTTCATCAAAGATTATTGAGTGAATGGGACTGAGAACTTACCATCAACATCCATATGCTCTTTAAACAATATACAGAGTTCCCACGATACCAGAAGAACAATTCATCAAAGCTTACTTAGAATGGAACTTAGAGCTTACCGTCAACATCCATATTCTCAAGCATTAAACAATATACAGGGTTACCTACGGTACCCGAAGAACAGTTGATCAAAGATTACTTGGAATGGGACTGAGAGCTTACCATCAACATCCATATTCTCAAGCTTTAAACAATATACACAGTTCCCACGGTACCAGAAGAACAATTCATCAAAGCTTACTTAGAATGGGACTTGGAGCTTACCGTCAACATCCATATACTCAAGTATTAAACAGGGGTACCCGAAGAACGAACATATTTACGATCAAAAAACGAAAACTGCGATACTTGGGACACATTACAAGAGGGGAAAGATATGAACTGCTTCGAATAATTATGCAGGGGAAGATAGCAGGAAAAAGATCCATAGGAAGAAGACGAAACTCCTGGCTAAAGAATCTACGGGAATGGAATAGCTGTAGCAACAACGAATTGTTTCGGTCAGCAGTTTCGAAAATACGTATAGCCAACCTTCGGAACGATGGCACTTAAAGAAGAAGAAGACCCGAAGAACAGTTCATCAAAGATCACTTGGAATGGGACTGAGAGCTTACCGTCAACATCCATATGCTCAATCTTTAAAAATATACAGGGTTAACCACGGTACCAGAAGAACAGTTCATCAAAGATTCCAGGATTATCCACGGTACCGCGCTTTGGTGATACCTTTCGACACCACGGCATAAGGCTCGACTCTTAGAATGTTGCAGAGAGAGAAGACAATGAAGCATCATGGTATGGGATGCTACATGTTTGGGAAGCAGATCACTTCTAGTTCTTATTAACGGCACTCTCGACAGCTTGACAATATATTATTGGTGAAGTATTGGTTGCAGTAACTGCAACCGGTTTTACGTCCCTATCTACAAACCATTCCAAACTCGATCTTTTAAAAGGATAAAACAAGACCTCATACTGCCCGTGAAACCATGGAGGTCATACAAGAATATGGTATAGGGACTTTAAAGTGACCATCAAGATCAGCTGATTTGTAACCAGTCGAAAATGTGTGGGATATGGTAGGTCGACATGTAAATCGATCGATATACCAATAATAATAATGACATACTACGTTTTAGAAACAAGACCCAACACAGCCACAATACAAAGAATACAGACACGGCAGAGATGAGAGTACTGAGCAGAATTATCCTTATTCAAAGTCTACCCTATGCCAATGTGTGCTTCTGTCTTGGGGGCGGTTCCCATCCCTTCTCGGGGGTGGAAAATTTTTTGGTTAAACAACTACGGAAGTTGCTAGAGAACCTAATTCTAAGCAAAAACTGTTCTATAATTTTTTTTCGAAAACTCAATACTTTTTGAGTTATTCGTGGTTGAAAATTGGCCATTTTTATTGAAACATAACACCTTTTCAAACGGTTTTTTGCGAATACCTTAAAAACAATGCATCTAACTAAAAAAATTATTTAAAACATTTTTGTAGCTCATAGAAAATCAAAGAGATTTGTTCCTTCTTCAATCTTCTAGTTATAACACAAAAAGAGATATGGTAGGTAAAAAGAGTTTGTTTTTTTGGTGAATGCTCAAATCAGTGTATTCAACTTGAAATAACAGAGAAATTGTCGATTTTAGGTGTATAATGCTACCAATACCTTTTATTGTGCTTGAAAAGTCCTTTCAAATATGCAATATTAAATGTTGATTACATTCAAACTAAGTGAGATATGCTGCAAAAAATTGATGACTAACGAATTTTAAGAAAAAAATTGAGAAGTATGTTTAACCCCTTATCCACAAGAATTTAAATGCATCGTTTTCCTTCTACAATACATTTTGCTACAGTGTTATTTTTATGTTCAAAAAGTTGAGCGGTTTTAAAATTAATGGTTTTTGAAAAAAAAAAAAATAAGATCAAATTATAGAGCGCATATTTAAATTTTCTTAAAAATCTTCCTTTTTCTCCATGTAACTTGAAAATGATAAGAGATACTGTTATAAAAAATAAAATCAAAATTTTTATCTAGAAGAAACCTACATTTTTGTATGGCATCTTTTTTTTTGGCATCTCTTATCCTTTTCGAGTTACATGGAGAAATAGAAAGATTTTTAAGAAAATTTAAAAATGCACTCAATAATTTAATCTCATTTTTTTTCAAAAACCATTCACTTTAAACCCGCCCAACTTTTTTAACATAAAAAGATCACTATAGTAAAATGTATTGTAGAAGGAAAACGATGCATTTAAATTCTTGTGGATGAGGGGTTAAATATACTTCTCATTTTTTTCTTAAAATACGTTAGTCGTCAAATTTTTTACAGTTTATCTCGCATAGTTTGAATCTAATCGACATTTAATATTGCTTAATTTATAGGTCTTTTCAAGCACAGCAAAAGTTATTGGTAGCATTATACACCTAAAATCGACCGTTTCTCTGTTATTTCAAGTTAAATACACTGATTTGAGCATGCACCAAGAAAACAAGTTTTTTCACTTACCATATCTCTTTTTGTGTTATAACTAGAAGATTCATAAAGGAAAGAATCTCTTTGTTATTTTATAAGCTACAAAAATGCTTTATATAGTTTTTTTAGTTAGATGCATAGTTTTTAAGGTATTCGCAAAAAACCATTTGAAGAGGTGTTATGTTTCAATGAAAATGGCCAATTTTCAACCAGGAATAGCTCAAAAAGTATTGAGTTTTCGGAAAAAAATTATAGAACAGTTTTTGGTTAGTATTAGGTTCTCTAGCAACTTCCGTAGTTATTTAAGCAAAAAATTTTCCACTCCCGAGAAGGGGTGAGAACCGCCCCCAAGACAAAAGCACACATCGGCATAGGGTAGACTTTGTTTCTTGGGCTATTCCCTACTTACTGTGAAAATATCACGTAAATCGATATAGTAGGATGGAATTCGGAGCCACATACCCTCATTGACTGCCCTAATTAGAAGAAAATGTAACGTACAGTGTATAAACAAATTGATACTAAACAGGCAAAAAGAATACAATAACCACATAAGAAAAATGGGGGAGACATGTGTTTTCAAAATATTAAGAAATAAATCACCAGTCGGTAGAACAAATATCGGACGACCGCGCAAAAGATGGAGTGACAACCTATATAAGGAATTATTACCAACAAATTCAAAAATATTCCAGAGGCCATGTAGGAGAAGAATAACAGAACAATTGGATTGATATACTAATTAATCAAGATACATAAAGAAACAAGACAATTTGGCGATGATCAGCTGATTACCCAAAATTCTGGTAGTAGATAGTACAAAGAGCCATCTAAAAACTATATCTTAATGTGTATAAAATATATCTAAAAAAAAACGAAAATTGAGGCGTTTTAAGTTAAAGTTTTAACCCCATGAGAACAAAAATAATGTAATAATGACTGAAGAAAAAGAGGAATTAAGTTCATTAGACTTGCGAGTAAAATTATGTGAAATTGCAAGAACTGTACTGTAAGAACTAATTAATAACAATGAAAATATCATAGCAAATCATAGCTTAAAGTATGTATTCATTTAAATCTATGCCACCTTATCACATCCTAGATTTAGATTCGAATATATCTCTGCATTATTAAAAAGTCAATCACGTACTGTTAGTAATGTAAATCTTTTATGTCCTAAATGAACTCTGTCATCGCATGTTGTATGTACCGAGCTAGTCCAGTACTGGATTACCATGAAATATGCTCCCCAGATAATAACAAAGTCAGAGACAACTGAGAATGATACATTCGTTCTACTGCGAATTTTGAAATCCTTCGTGATTTAGTCGCAACAGACTTGATCAATGAACAACGCAGATATTACAACATAGGAGTATAGAGGGTGATATAGTGCAAATTGTGCAAAATGAAATAATGCCAACTGATTGGTATGAGGCCCGCATATGCCTGCTGCATAAAAAATAAGACAAACTAAGTAGTGTGACAATGTATTGAAAGGATTATAGTTGAAAGGGCCTGTACGAGTCACTAATCACGAGTGTGTGCAAACTTTGAACAGCCATATCCTAACCTAACCAATTTGTATCTTACAGAAAAACAAACTAGCCTATTTATAAAAGCAAATCCTACATATTTTTACTCTTTGGGATTTTTCGCATCACTAATACTTTTGAAGTTATTTTGAATTAAGTGCATTTTTCCAAAGTTTTAGAGAAATTTTTTTTACTATAAAACCAAATTTTTTCAAAAATAATCGCTTCGAACCGGTCAATCTTACAGATCGTATAAACAATATCGGGAACATCCTTAACATCCATAAACTACGCCTTAAAAAAGAGGGAGGGGGGACTTTGCTTATTACGACGGTGTCCGACACGGGGGAGGGGGCCATGAGTGCATATCCGACATCGCTTGATATATTTAAATTTGTAGCTGTCTACATATAATTTTTTACTAGCTTCTCCCAGAGGGCAGCATTATTAAAAGTATCAGATAGGTAATGATATAAAAATGTAAAACTTCAATACTTCAATACCTATACGATATTATAAAATATGCTAATATAAATGAATTTGAAAATAAACGAAAACAAAAGGTTCACGAATATAAATACATATATGTACCCTATTTTAGAATTAAAAAGGATTTTATCTACTCTATGTCATATGTATAAGTTTTTAGTTTATGAAAACTGTCATTATAGATAGCAGTGCGTGAAGGATTTAAAGTGTGCGTGAAGTAACAATGTGTTTTAAATGGGATTTACTTTTTCGCACTGTTTTTGGCACACTTTCATATCATCAAATATCCTTAACTTTCGCGTTGTCATGGTGATGATATGTGAACAATAAATTACAACAAAAGTTTTAACAGTTTTGTGGTTTAAAAGAAGTAAGAATTTTTAAATGTCAAAGTTCTAAAAATTGTAGAATAGAAATTAATTCCAGTGACGAAGAGTTACAGTCTTTTTGTTTGTTTATCGTAGATAAAATATTGTATGAAACTATGCGTGAAGTACTTTTTGCGATCTTACGCGATGTATAGCACTCGCTTCGCTGTCGCTCGTGCTCTAAACATCGCGTGCGTTAAAAAAGCATACTTCACGAACTGTTTCATAAATAACTAATATTAGATACTTTTGTCGCATACTTTTGATTTCGTTGTTATCAGTCACAGCCTAAAATAATATTACTATGGCACTTTTGTTCAGAACAACAAACAATAAAACATTGTTCTTTGAGTTTAAACAAACGCTTCTATACAGAACAACCTCTGGAAGCAATAAATATTAAACTGTTAGTTCATTTAAAAATTAAAAATGGATAACCATTTTCAATTTCGTTGCAACACGAAACTACAGCCGCATCATATTCTACTTCAATCAGAGAGTGCAGCAAGCACCTCTACCGGTTTCGAAACTAGTCTCTCATCAGGAGGCACATATGCTGCTCTCTCTGACCCAACCAGGACAAACCCCGGGTGCAGTTACGCATTGCAACGAACCTAATGAGAGGGATGCCCTAGCGGCAACTGCTAGCAAAAGACTAAGTTTTCAATCTAAGAGCACATAAAATAATACTAAAAATATAAGTATGACCTGGTATTTACGATCATCTTTATAACACGGACGCGGCCAAATAATCTCGTATTTTTAAAGCCCGTTTCATAGAAATTTACCTGTTAATAACGGCCAATAATGTTGATAGATTTCAGTAGGTCATTAATTGGAGTTAAAATTAGTAGGTCTACTGAAAAATCAGTAGACCTGGTAACCCTGGGCATAAGTTCAACTTTTAAGTTGAGGGTAAGTAAAACCTGAATCCAAATTTTTATGCAATTCGGAGTTGACCCTGAAAATTACACTCCAAAACGGTCATTTACCGGGCTATTGATCGATTTTGCTGAGATTCAGCACACTTCGATACTCTTTAACACGTTCGATGCGTATGTCGCTCATTGGCGACATTCTGTTTCCCTCTCCTGTCTCCAGTGTTGATGTCACCTATGAGCGACATGTACTCGTGGTCACTTACATTACATTTAAAAATGGTTTCAGGCTCTGGTAGTTACTTGCCATAATTTCAAGTACATAGTTATATTACATGCCATTATTCAAAAAAAAAGTTATTGCTTGTAACCTTAAATATCTTTCCATTTGTTCATATGCTTACCTTACCGTGGTGTACCCAGTATTTGTTTTAAAAAATATTCAGAACGGGACCTGGGCGAGAAAAGTGTGACCCTTGTCCTAATCCCAAAATACTTATTATGATTCACGTTAAAAAAATGTAGGTTACAATAAAAAAATTGGTCGGACAGGCTGAGATAACCTTCACTAAAGATTAAAAACAAAAAAGGTAGACTCAATACTTACTTCGTTTCTGGCTGCATGGACTAATCCTAAAGCAAAAAAAAAACATTTATAAATTACTGCAAAAATAAGGGTTTTTGTAATTATCGATAATTTAAATCGATGATTTTTTCACAGATAGACTGGGGTAAATACACTGATCAAAACGAATTACTGAAATGTTGTGGAGCAGCAATACCAGAACAATTAACAACATTAATTAACAAAATCATAAAACAAAATAAAATACCGGAAGAATGGAGAACGAGCAAACTAATTTTACTATTAAAAAATAGAAGATAAAAAGCAGCTAAAAAATTATAGAGGTATTCTTTTTCTCATGAGCATCTTTCAGTGCGTCACAGTTTTTCGATTTCTTTCTAACGCATTAAATTGTATGTGACAGAAAAAGAGGCACGTCGGTGATTACAGACATTTATAACATTTATTCTAGTTGTCGGCGCTATATTCGAAAAAAGAATGTGTGTGTACTTTGTACGCACGTAAGAAGTTATACTTCTATTATATAATTTCAACGAAATTAATATACTCTAAACAGTTTATTTATATTTTATTTAAATATTAAACTAATTTTAATACTTACTACTTCTCAAAAATTTTTGTTAAAATAGTGCCAAACATTAAAATAATAAAAGAATAAATCACACACAAACAAACACATTGAAAAATGCCACAAATGATTTCTGAACAATGTAGGAAAAATTTTTAACTAAATACGTATTTTCTAAAAAAAAATTATATAATAAATAAACTTACAATCATAAAATGTATAAAAAAAATAAAAGTTTCCATTGGGGTTCGAACCCGCTTATCAACGCAGTTAGTATTGAAATTCATTCACCTTAAACTTTTACCCACGGAGACCATGTGTCATCATGTGCGAAGATCAACTAACTAAACGGATTAAACTTTTGACGGTTCTGAATTTAACCAAGTTATTTTGATTTTGAATTGAAATTATTTAGAATTGAAAGAAATATTAAAATGCAACAAAACATAGAGTAAGAAAACAATATATTAGGTGAATATTGATAGAAATTTTGATGGTAATCAAATTATGTAAATCAAAGCATTACATACTATTTTGGTAGGTTCTTTTTAAATTTTCCAAATAGGTAGGTACCTACCTGTGAAATTTTTTATTAGGATACTGAAACATTTACAATTATTACGTACCTGTCGCTTTTAAAAACTATTTAAAAAGTCACTACAATATTATAAACTTGCTTTTTTCTCTGCCATCACAACAATAAAAACTAATATACACAACATTAATTTGTTTATCCAAAATCTCCATATTGAACAATTATTGATAGATGATTTTAACACCCAATCAGATCCCGTATAACGTTTATACCATACTGTCGGTGTGCGCATGCGCCCAGTAAAATGAAAAATTTCCCCTCGTGACTAAAGAGGTATAAATTCAAAAAAAAAATTCACGAATTACATAATATATGTATCTACGAATATAATCTGTACAATTTATAAAACTATACAAATCAAAGAAAATACCATTTTATAAATGCAATGAACACAATCGATTTGTTTTTATGCCAAATTGCAAATAAAATGTGACAACTGTCAGATTTAACTAAAATGTCATGTTAGAATAAATGTTAAAAATGTGGATTATCAATTATCACAGACTTACCTTTTTTTCTATCATTTGTGACGCACTGAAAAATGTTCATGAAAAGGACCATATCAACTTGTTAAATACTACCCTAAAACTTACAACTAAAATTCTACAAGAACTAAAGAATCAGAGGATAAGTTTGTCAGATGAACAACAGGGTTTTCGTACTGGAAGATCGTGTACAGATGCAATATTCGTCATAAAGCAAATTACTTAGACATCACTAGAGTATAACAGACCAGCATTTATATGTCTGTTTGACTTGAAGAAAGCATTTGACAGAGTGAGACTCAAAGATGTAATCCATCTTCTGTATAATAGAGAATCCCCATAGATATCATAACAACTATGGAAAACATCTACTAAAACAACAAAATGGAAGTCAGAATAAATGGACAACTTACAGAACCTATAGACATAAGCAGTGAAATACGACAGGAAGTCCTATGCTCTTGAATTTAATTTGAGATGAAATCATCAAAACCTTAACAAAGAAAGAGAATGCAGAATGGGAAACAAAGAGGTAAAAATAAGAAACTATTCGAAATGTGATTGAAATCATGTTTGGACGTTGCACATAAGTTTGGAAAGTAAGGGGAGTCCATACACGCTATGACGCTATTACTTTGGTTTTAAAATAATTGTTAGCATCGTTGTTAAATTTAGCTAAATAATTCATAGACTTTTTCACATTTATCACTTTTTATTTATTTTTCCAGAAAATTTACAGTTCAGTAACAAAAAAAAAAAGAATGTGTGTGTACTTTCTACGCACGTAAGAAGTCATACTTCTATTATATAATTTCAAAGAAATAAATATACTTAACAGGTTATTTGTATTTTATTTAAATATTAAACTAACTTTCTTACCTACCACTTTTAAAATTTTTTTATTAAAACGATACCAAAAAGTAAAAAAAAAAGATATGAATCATCCGGGCTTTGAACCCAGGACCTCTCGATCTCCGGTCACACACTCTCCCACTGAGCTATGTTCCCTTCGCTTTGACCGGTTACAAGATTTCTCATACATACTGACAAATTCATTAGATCAAGTGAAGTATACAAAAATACTTTAAATATACTTACTATTATTATAAAATATCTTATTCCCGAGGAAGACAAATCCAAAGACACAAAAATTATAATAAATAATGCATTTACTAAAAACACTAATATATCCTTTTATTGGCTTATTTGCGCTGACAGCGCTGATACATACATATCTTGAAAGATTAGCAACGAACTACATACTGTCTGTGTGCACATGCGCCCGGTATTATAAAATTTCACTCTCGATCGTAAAGAAGTATAACTTCAAAAATTTGCAATATTTATAGCGAAAAGATGTAATTAAATAAAAATCATATAATCATAAACAGAATCAAAACTACGAACATCTTTATAAGTGGCTCCTTTTTCGCTTTGGTCAGTAAATTAACTTTCAAATGATCATAACAATCGCATCAACCAAAGCGAATATATTTTCATAATATCCTTCGCGCAGTGTTTATCACGCCCGATATAGATTTTTAAAAATGCATTAGGGAAAACCGTCTTCCCCATTTACACGAGTTTTCCAACGACCGTTGTTATTTATGAAACACTTATACATCCCAAAAATTGCCCCTATAAACAAGAGCGAGCTACTTTTTATTGCAAAGTCCATGAAATTGCTTTCAGCCCGTCGTTTCCTATTTATAGATGCCGCCTTTTATTCCGTAAATAAATCCTTCAACTTTTTAGACAGTATCTAATTTGGTTATTTTGAAAACATTGAATTTATGAACATGCTTAGGCTACGGCTCCATGAGCTACAGATTGATTCTAGCAGGAGCAGTAAAATTATGACGGCAGCACAGCAGTAAAATCGGACAGCTTGTATATTAGTGCACCCTAATATTTACACTGCGGTGCAAAAAAATCGATCCACTCAAAATTTGGTCATTTTTGATGTTTCGAATTTCCTAAACCTGTTGTTCGATTTAAGTGATTTTACCACGTTATAGCCTTATTCATTGACAATATCGCTGTAATAATATTGCTGCTAGACAGTCAAACTGTCATTGTATACCGGGTGTACGAATCAAACTGTGTTTTTTTCTCAAAGTTCGCATCACCCTGTAGATTATTCTAGCAATTATAAAATACTGAAATTAAAACCCAACTATAGCCTCAGGTTTTCTTAACATTTTGTCTTTCGATTCATTCGCTTATATTTGATAATAAAAAATTTAGGTATTAAGATCTTTTCGTCAAGATATAAGAAATTTGACCTGACGCTGGTGGGATGTCCCTACCAATTTAGTATCATAATAAATAGATGACGTTACTAATCCCTCAATTGTCTTTGCGACGGGTGGCAATAGTTTTGGAACAGCTACTAGGGCCGTACTTTATATTATTTACAGAACTGACTCGTTACCTATCAATGCAAATAAATTATTAAAATTAAAATTTCTAGACAATGTATTAAAAATTTTGTTTACTGTAGACGTTTAATTTTTTAGACTTTCGAACGTCTAAGACGAAGATTCGTCTAATTAAATGGAGAAATGAATACTTGAATGCTATATCTAAATTTAGAGATGAAGGAAGACCGATATTTTATCTAGATGAAACATGGTTCGATACCCACGATACTGCTCAAAAAGGTTGGACAGACGATTCTATTAAATGTGCACCCAATTATCCAATTAATAGAGGTCAGCGAATAATTATTCTGAACATTGGATCCAAAAATGGCTGGCTTGGAGGGGAAAGTTTTTTACTATCGGCAAAAAACATTAAAGATTCAAAGCTGGACTACCATGAAAATATGACGAGTAGCTTGTTTAAAGAATAGTTTGAAAAGAAGGTGTTGCCAAATTTGCCTCCAAAAAGTGTAATTGTAATGGATAACGCAACGTATCACAGCGAACAAATTAGAAAAATCCCCGGTGTACGTTCGACAAAAAAACAGATATCTGATTTTTTGTATGACAATGATTTGTACTTTGAAGAAACATATACAAAAAAAGAAATGTTGGAAGGTCTTCACACAAAAGTGTTTGAGAAACAATTTGTTATAGACGAATTAGCCAAACGTGATGGTCATAATGTATTGCGATTACCTCCTCACTACTGTGTCTTCAACCCCATTGAATTAATCTGGAGCCAACTTAAGGAAAGTTTACGGCGAAACAACTGCTGTCCCAAATTTAGTAGCGAATCGGTGTCACATGTTGTAGAAGAAATAAAAAAGGTTTCCCCAACCCTGTGGCAAAATTGTGTTTCACATGTTATAAAAACGGAAGATCATTACAGAACATTAACCTCACATAATAAACCAATAATTATAACATTAGATAACGATTCTAGTGAAGATGACAGTGATAGTTAGTCCAGAAAGCCACTGCGGATCCGCTAGGAAAAACATTCTAATTCGGATTTTTTGCACAATCTTACTCAAAAAGGACTCCTTTTAACAAATTTGCATGTTGCCAGGATCAAAAAGTGGTCAAAAATTTTTTAAACGTTTTTTTTTTTTTGTTTTTTTCCTAAAATTATTTTTTTTGCATGGAAAAAAGTTTTTTTATGTTTTTTGGATCATTCCAAACAAAAAAGGTCTTTCGTGACTTTTCTCTAAAAATGATACTTTTTGACATATAAGCGATTAAAAATTGAAAAATTGCGAAATCGGCCATTTTTAACTCTCAAAAACTATGTGAAAAACTGAAAATTTAAATGTTGCCAAGATAGGTAGATATTCTTTAAACATTGATTGATGAAACCCCGAAGAGTTTTTTGCAATACAATATTCAAAACTCCTTTGTTTTTTAGTTGCTAATCAAGCGTGCGCGACACTATTTTCCACCGACAGTATGGTGCAAATGAAAGGAATACATTCGTTATTTCCTAAACCGGCGACTTTAAGGAAAAATCCCGAAACAGGTCGATTTTTATTTTTAAGTTATGATATTGTGGCATATATGGTATACTAGTGACGTCATCCATCTGGACGTGATGACGTAATCGATGATTTTTTTAAATGAGAATAGGGGTCATGTGCTAGCTCATTTGAAAGGTTCTTTAATTCTCTATTCAGTAATATAAACATTTACATAATTATTTATACAGGGTGTCCAAAAAATTTTTATTAAATTAAATTATTTGACAAAAAAAGAAGTAGAAGGACACGCTGTATAAATAATTATGTAAATATTTACATTACTGAATAGAGAATTGAAGAACCTTTCAAATGAGCTACCACCCGACCCCTATTCTCATTTAAAAAAATCATCGATTACGTCATCACGCCCAGACGGATGACGTCACTAGTATACCATATATGCCACAATATCATAACTTAAAAATAAAAATCGACCTGTTTCGGGATTTTTTCTTAAAGTTGCCGGTTTACGAAATAATGAATTTATTCCTTTCATTTGCACCATGCTGTCGGTGGAAAATAGTGTCGCGCACGCTTGATTAGCAATTAAAAAACAAAGGAGTTTTGAATATTGTATTGCAAAAAACTCTTCGGGGTTTCATCAATCAATGTTTAAAGAATATCTACCTACCTTGTCAACATTCAAATTTCCAGTTTTTCACATAGTTTTTGAGGGTTAAAAATGGCCGATTTCGCAATTTTTCAGTTTTTAATCGTTTATTTGTCAAAAACTATCATTTTTAGAGAAAAGTCACTACAGACCTTTTCTGTTTGGAATGATCCAAAAAACCTAAAAAAACTTTTTTCCGTGCAAAAAAAATAATTTTAGGAAAAAAACAAAAAAAAAACGTTTAAGAAATTTTTGACCACCTTTTGGTTCTGGCAACATGCAAATTTGTTAAAAGGAGTCCTTTTTGAGTAAGATTGTGCAAAAAATCCGAATTAGAATATTTTTCCTAGCGGATGCGCAGTGGCTTTCTGGACTAAGTGACATAGAGTTGTAATTTGTATTTATTTTTTTCCGTCTAAACTTCAAATTTTATTTTTCTATGTTATTTTCTATGTTATTTTTTATTATGTTATCTTTTTAATTCTGATTTTTGCTACCACTCTTTTAATCTTTTATTGTTATTATCATTAATTTCCTTAATTTCTTTAATTTGTTCATTTCTCTTATTTCATTGTACATAATAATATACCTATAACTACATAGATATAAATACGTAATAAATATAATGATATGATATTTAAATTTATATTTATTATTCCAACCCCATTAAAATATTATATCTACTTGAAGACTTGAATTTTTTTTTTGTTAAGGGGATGGGTACTAACTTTCGGCTTTAAGCCGTTACGTTATTACCGAGGGCCGAAAGTCCCTGAAAACTTCTATAATGTTTATTTTAATTAGTTACAGGGGTGAAAAACTAAGAGAAAATTTAGTGTGATTTTTAATTTCAAATATCTCATTCAAAAGAAACTTTTAATTCATTCCAAGGGACTTTCTTCCCTCGGTAATAAAGTAATTTTTCATTATGCGTTTAAATTTTTCAAAAATACTTACATATTAGTTTTCTCAGGATTCGAAAAAAATGATTACATTAAAACACATTGAAAATTTTGACAGGCGTCAAAATTTTGCATTTGTTTCTTTCCCCTTAATTTTAGCCAATCCGCTCCTGGAGGGTTTGTTGTTTGTTATTATGATACTAAATCGGTAGGGACATCCCACCAGCGCCAGGCCAAATTTCTTATATCTTGACGCGAAGAATACTTTAACAACTGGCCATGTTCGTCATCAGTACAGGATGTTTCTAAATAAGTGCGACAAACTTTAAGGGTTAATTTTACATGAGAAAATAATGACAATTTACTTTATAATCATATGTCCGCAAACGCTTCGTTTCCGAGATAAGGGATGTTCATTTTTTTTACAAATTAACGATTTATTAATTGCTTTAAAACCAGTTGAGATATGCAAATCAAATTTGGTGGGTTTTAAGACGTAGTTATTGTACATTTTTTGACATACAATTAAAAATTTAATATTCACCATTGGCGCGCAAACGGGTATTATGACCGATAATATTACCCGTACGCACGCCAATAGTGAATATGCAATTTTTAATTGTATGTTAAAAAATGTGCAATAACTACGTCTTAAAACCCACCAAATTTCATTTGCATATCTCAACTGGTTTTAAAGCAATAAATAAATCGTGAGTTTGCAAAGAAAACTGAACGTCCCGTATCTCGGAAACGAAGCGTTTGCGGACATATGATTATAAAGCAAATTGCCATTACTTTCTCATGTAAAATTACCCCTTAAAGTTTGTCGCACTTATTTAGAAAACAACCTGTACTGATGACGAACATGGCCAGTTGTAGTACCTAACTTTTTTATTATCCAACATAAGCGAATGAATCGAAAGACAAAATGTTAAGAAAACCTGAGGCTATAGTTGGGTTTTAATTTCAGTATTTTATAAATACTAGAATAGTTCACAGGGTGATGCAAACTTTGAGAAAAAAGTTATAATAGTATGTAATATTAGGTATATATTATATAATAGTATGTAATAAAAGTATATATGTAATAAAATATGCCTAGTGGCTGTAATGTCAGTGTACTCGGCCAAGTGATTCTAAAAAAGAACACCCCTACCGCCTAAATATTTCGTGTTGGTATCATGTGACGTCTCGGGCTATGACGCGGATGACGTGCAACGGTAAGTAAATTAGATGGAGTATATAGACATGTCACAACAAAACGGTTTCGTAACCTTACTATTTTTAATTAGTGATTTAAGTCCCAACAAGATAGGTGATAAAGAACGTGATAAAGTCGAGAAAACATTCGCTGATAATATCCACATGCTACATCATCGGTCTCTGTCCGCTACAGCTACAGTATTGACACACATTCAACAACAACGAAATACATAGTTCTCTTTGGTGTTGTGTTGTATTAAAACGGTAAATCGATTATGAAATAGTGCTCCGTTTAGGTCGAAAACTGCTTTGGATAAATAAACAATGGCCGTAGGTGGATTTTTACGTATAGAAAGTAACGCGGAAACGCGACTCACGACAGAACCGGTATTTTTTTTGCAGGTTAAAGGTTATTGATAGGCCGAGGTGCGACTCTTAAATACTTCACTCTCCGTCCATTGTCGCTAAGAAAAGTATTATAACTTCATGCCTGAATTAACTGTATTGTCTGTTTTCAGCATCGTTTGTCTCCATTGTAGGGCCGTAACTACCATTAGGGCAACCGGGGCAGTGCCCCGGGGCCCATGACCAAGGGGGCCCCGCAGGAGTCCCCTTTGATTGACCAAGATATTAACATTGATTGATAGAGATTGGCATAGATTTTAACGAGGAAAATAAAAATATGTATTTTGAAAGCCGATCCCAAAAAAATATTTTCAAATGACAAAATTTTAAAAAGACCTTTTAAAAATAACGCAACATAAAGTTTTAATTTTTCACTGGGGAAATTAGTCTTTTTGACTAAAATGCAATTGGAATAGAACAGAGGCCCCTGATGCCTGAGATAAGCTACTCCGATACCTTATAAAAATTTAAATTAATACTTAGGAAATTAGTTATTTCGGCGTAATAAAACCTAAAATGCCATTGGAAGAGGGGTGCTGAGCTGGGGCCCCCAATACCTTTCGTTAAGAGTGTTACTGAGGAAATTAGTTATTTTGGCGAAATAAAAACTAAAATTCAACCGGAATAGGGGCCCCAGGTCCCAGCTACTTTGTCTTAACCAATTTACTCCAGACCACATCTTGGTACGTGAAAGGAAACACATGGTACCACATATTGAAAAGAAAGATAAGGGTAAGATAGAATGAGCACATTAGGATCAGTCCCACCAGTACACTGACCAGCTTCACAGAGTGTGTTTGGCTCACACTGCAGTTGCTTAATGCACCTTAAGGTGCATTTACGTTCGTTTGGTTATTTGTTCGTTACAAAGTAAGACCATTTACATTGTAGCGAACAAACGTATTCCTTGATGATCTGTCCGCAATGTCAGATACAGATGAAGATGTAATCATTAGCGCCGTTAATTTTCTAGTTATTGCAGGACATGCTGAAAACAAAAGAAAGAAGAGAGTGTGGTGTTCACACAGGAGAAAAAATGCGTTTTCAATAGGTTCAATATAAAACATTTTTCCGAACCCCCCAGGGGGGGCCCCAGATTACGTTTGCCCCGGGGCCCCCAACATCGTAGTTACGGCCCTGCTCGATTGATAGAAAGGTCTTGAAAATATGACCTAATAAAGATCAAGACAGCTGATGCAAAGTTTTACACTAACAAAAATGACAATGGGCGAATCAACAGAAGCCATCATAACAGAAAATTGTCCTTCCAAAAACATACTTCATTTTTACGAGTCATGATCCGACTAAACTCCGTGTAAAATTATTGATATATAGCACAGTTTTTATGACACAGCTCATTTACATTTTATGTTGTATACAAACATAATACATATAACATAAAGTGACCCGTGTTGAGCTGCCCCCCCCCCCATTGCAAAAATTAAAAAACAAATAGCGCTGATTTATGAGCAAGCAGCTTTTGTAACTGCTCGTATGCCCAGTAACACTGAAAGTAGGCTTTCGGTCCATCGGATATTTTCATGACATCGAATCGCTGCTTCTAACTGTCGATGAAACCTTTCTACCATACCATTTGCTTGAGGATGATAGGCGGTTGTCCTTAAATGGGTAGTTCCAGTTAATTTGCAGATTGATTTGAAGAGATGCGATTCGAATTGTCGGCCTTGATCTGTTGTGATGCGCTTGGGAGTGCCGAAACGAGCTATCCAACCAGAAAAAAATGTTCTGGCTACTGTGTCTGCTTCTTGATTAGGCATCGGGAAAGCTTCTGACCAACGTGTGAAACGGTCGACGCATGTTAGACAGTATCTGTTCCCTTGTGAAATCGGCATCACTATAATGTCTATGTGGGCATGTTCGAATCGGCTGGAAGGTGGTAGAAAATTTCCAGTAGGTGAAACAATGTGGCGCGATATTTTCGATTTTTGGCACTGTAGACACGCTCGAGTCCATTTTTTCACATCTGATTTAATGGATGGCCAGACATATCGCTGTGTGATCATCTTCACAGAACTGTTGATTCCGGGATATGCTAGGTTATGCATGGTGCGAAAAATTGCCATTCGAAGTGGTTTCGGTACAAATGGTCTGGCTGTAGATGTTAATATGTCACAGTACAAACTCACGTTTTGTTCGGAAAAGCGTATTTTCTTCATTTGCAGTGATGTTTTCTCACTTAAAAAAGTTTGCAGTTCTGGATGTCGATATCTTTCTTGATGCTATCGACTCGAGATAGTGCGTCTGCCACAATATTTGTTAATCCAGAAATGTGCTGAATGTTAGTGCAAAACTGTCCTATCTAGTCTAAATATCTGAACTGTCTAGGACTACATTGTGGACTGGGACAAGTGTTTTATGGCTAGATATATAACTAATAGTTCTCTGTCGTATGCACTAAATTTCTTTTCGCTAGGTGAGAATTTCTTAGAAAAGAAGGCAAAAGGTTTCATACCTGTATCCGTTTTTTGTTGTAGTACAGCTCCAGCACAAAAATCAGAGGCGTCACAAGTGATGGAGCTATCAACATCGTTTACAGGGTGGCTCAGTAAAGCAGCGTTAGCTAAACTGCTTGTGCAGTAGTCAAAGGCTTGGATTCGCTATGGTGTCCATTCAATTGGTGCTTTTCCTTTGACATTACCTTTTAGGGCATCATGTAGTGGTGCTTGTAGCTCAGCTGCATTGGATATGAACCTTCGGTAGAAGTTTAACATACCTAGAAATCTGCGTAAGTCTTTCACTGTTTTTGGCTGAGTGAAATTTTGTACAGCTGCTACTTTTGCTTGTGGAGGTGTGAGTCCTCCATCTGATACTGTTCATCCCAAAAAGGTAATGTCGTTTTTGCTGAATTGACACTTTGCTGGGTTTATCACAACGCCAAACTGCTTAAGCCTTTTGAAAATTTCTTCCAACTGCGACATATGCTGCTCTTCGGATTATGATGCAATGAGAATGTCATCGATGTAGGCGTAGGCGAAGTCTAGACGAAGTCTGGCGAAGTCTAAAATCTCGTCTATGAAACGCTGGAAAGTCTGTCCTGCGTTTCGTAAACCAAAAGGCATATATAAGTACTCGTACAGTCCAAAGTCCAAATGGTGTGGTAACGGCGGTCTTTGGTATGTCTTCGGTGGGTACTGGTATCTGGTTGTATGCTCTAACTAAATCTATTGCAGAGAAGATTGTCTTACCAGCTAGCGACTGACCGAAATCTTCGATGTGCGGAATTGGATATCGATCTGGAACTGTTTTTTGGTTTAGACATCAATAATCTCCGCAAGGTCTCCATTCCTCACCTTTCTTCGGGACCATATGCAGTGAAGTAGATCAGTTAATTTTTGATGGTCTTATGATGCCTAGACGCAGAAGATTTTCAAACTCTTTTTTAGCCCATTGCAGTTTGTCAGGCGCTAATCGTCGCGGCTTAGAAAAAACGGGTGGACCTGGTGTTGTATCGATGTGGTGCTTGGTTTGATGCTGAATGTCTTTCACGATACCGGCGGGTTGCGTGATTTCCGGAAATCGTAGCAACAGCTCATGGTAACGCGACACTTCCGCGATAGTCTTTACGCTACTATCGAAACACTCTTTAACGAGTCCCTTAGTTTGAAGGGTTGTCGTACTGTTTATTAAATACTGGTTAGCAATGTCCACTAGGAGAGCGAAATGAGAAAGAAAATCAACTCCAATAATAGTCTTTGAAATGTCCGCCACTACGAATCGCCACGTAAAATCACGCCGTAGTCCGATGTTTAAAGTCAAATTCACATAACCGTATGTCGCGATTTTAGTGTCATTGGCCGCGTATAGTTCGTATGTAGTCTTTTCGCGTGCACCCCGTACATATTTTCGCAGAAAAACGCACAGATCGGCGGGATGTTTTTTAGTTGCATAGTCTGTTACGAAAAGGCGGCGAGACTTTGGGCTTGGATCGGATGCCGCACTTACCGACTGCCCGCGATGTTTCCCTGATGCTTGCACGGAGGAGAGCACTTTTGAGCCTGGTCATCAAAACGGTAGTGATACCAGCATAATATGTCACTATTATGTTCCCTACTACAGCTTACGTCTCTAGGATATGGTATGCCTCTTTAGTTGCTGCGGTTTCGATGGTTTGTGTGAGTTTGTGCTTGAGCATTTGCCTGAGCATTAGCTAGCTGAATTTTCGTTTCAGCTAATTCGGCTGTCAATTTATCGATGGTACTTTCACGCGCGTTGGAAGCTTCTGAAATTTGGGCGCTAGGAGCTATAGCTTCAGAGATTGTGTCAGCTAGCTCGGCAACTGCGTCCAAACTAGCTTTAGCTTGAGTAGCTAGAATAGCCTGTGTAGACCATGGTAGTCTACCTAACCACAGAGACCTTACGATATTATCTGGTACTGTTGTGCCTGCTAAAGACTGTAAATGTCGTAAGAATTGAGAAGGTCTTCGATCGCCCAGTTTTTCGTGCTCAAGTAGTCTCTTAATTTTTTGTTGCTGAGATGCACTAAGTCTCTTAATTAACTCTGACTTTAATTTTACGTACCTCTCTGTAGCTGGTGGTGACACAATGATGTCCCTAACTTCTGATATGTAAGCTGTTTCGAGATTGGCAACAAGTGTAGTTAAATTTTGTTGCGTCACTTGTTATGTTTGCCAGTGTAAATTGGTTTTCTACTTGCAGGAACCATATTTCAGGATCGTTGGGCCAGAACGGTGGGATTTTAACTGAAATCCGATCAAGTGAAGCACTGTTATTGGCACTGGTACCGTCCGTCACTTTCGATGTTCACTGTATTTAAAAACCGGCAAAAGTATATTATTAGCACTAATTTGTAAATTTTCACGGCGTTTTAAATGTTCTCGGGGCCACCAATATGCCGGTGGTGTGTGTTGATGGAATTAATTAAAAATAAGTGTAACAACGAACAGTAATATATTTATTTATTTTGGGTAACAAGCGTGGTGTTTTGCTTATACCTCGAAAGGGTATCGTTAGCGAGAGCGAGGGTGTGTCTGAATCGTTCGCATGCTGTGTAGAGACTGACTGGCCGGACCACCAACTATTATGTCAACTGGTTTGCGGTTTTGCGATAATGGCCAGAAGGGCCGTAAATTACTGCATCTGCCTTTTAAAAGATGAGAACCTTTTTGTATTTTAAGAAGTTGACATGAAGAGTGTGGCAATCTGGCATCGTAATCAATTAGTGTTTCCTTGAAAAAAAAAAACATTAATTTTATACAATCTGTTTAGAGATACATTTTCGTTTCTCGAAATCAACGGCCCTTGTTGGCATATGGTTTGTGTATTACATGTGAATTTTAAATGACTACTGTTGTTTCGTTTTGAGGAAAGTTATTAAAAATTAAGAAAATAAAATTAGCAAAAATAGTCATTAAAGCGTATCGCTATAATGTTTATTTTGTTATGTACAATTTATTTGCTACGAATAAACTCCATTATTATTATTATTATTTTTCCCAACTCTGTATACTTATCAGTCGTATCCATAACTTAATTAAAAATATAAATATTGGTCATATTTTTTTAATAAATTTCTGGAACAGGCAAGGAAGTGGATATTTCGATCACCTAGGTCCCATTTATGTATTAATTATTTCCAAATGTAGTTTGATTTTTTGTATACATAGTATTTCTGCAGTCGGATCTCCGACTATAAGTTTCTAAGAATTGAGAATTAACCTAGTTTTATGCGTTAAGACGTATCGATTTTGTGTTAAACGAAATTTATTAGCCATTATATTACCTTTTTGTATTGTTTTGTGTATACCTCGTGACATTTAGGCTTAATTAGGTAACTCGTTTAGACTAATTCCATTCCAAGACATTTTTAGAACGGATGAACTTTAGTAGACTTAATCTAAATAAAAATTGTCTAAGGTATTTATACCTCATAATACATGCTTTTAACAATCATAAAAACTACAGAAAACGGTAAAGCATTTGTCAAAATTAACAATCATGTATCAAACGATTAAACTTTGGAAAAACAAAGATGAATTCGATTCAGTAGGGTACCAAAGGACAAAAAGTCTCAACAGGAAGTAGTTATACTGATACGCAAAAAACTACGAAAATACATAACTGCATTAGAGGCCATCAATGAGAGACTGGTAGAAATGAATCTAACAATTAGAGGACCCAAATTAGCAATTATATGAATATATACAGTTAATGATGATGCATTGGTCAGCGTGAAAGACGTTGTCTTTAAAAAACTACACTCAGAAATTACTTAAGTCGGCAGAGCTCTTAATCGTGGGAGATTAAAACAGTAGGAGATTAAAACAATAGGACAGATAGGAAACATTTTATTTTCTATAAAATATTTTCATTTGAAACTCCCCAGAGAACTCTTCTTCTCTTCTTCTTCTTAACTCAGGCGAGACTCGTTAGTCTCTGGTACTTGGTCATAAAACCTTTGTACCAAACCCTGTTCTTCTCCTTAAACTTTAATAAGTCCTGTGGCCTCAACGAAGGCCAACAGTTTTCTTATTGGTAGTTTTAGGATCTCTTCTGGTTCAAACCTCATTTGACCAGTGAAGTCCTGCCTTACATCACCTAGCACACTGCAATGGCATAGTATGTGTATGGCAGTTTCTTCTTCCATTTCGCACTTTCTGCACCATGGTTCATTCACCTTACCTAGTTTGTATAGGTGATTTCTTAAACGACAATGTCCAGTCACCATTTCAGTGACCGTTTTGATCTCTCGTTTATTGAGGTTTATCAAACTGTTCGAGTGTTTTTTATCAATATTCTTGATTACTTTTTTAGTCTGGATTTGCCCTTGAGTGGTTCTCCATTTATTTTGATGATTCTTTATCAGCCATTTTTGAACCTCGTTTTTCATAGCATCTTTAGTGATACCACAGAAAGGTTCTGGGCCTTCAAAAGTTTCTCTCGAGCCTTGTGTCGCTAACATATCTGCTCGTTCGTTCCCATGCACCCCTTCATGACCCGGCACCCATATTAAAGACACTTTATTGTCTTTTGCCAGGTTATTGAGGAGATCTTTGCAGTTTCTCACCAGTTTTGATTTGGTGAGAGGGTTCTTTACAGCCAGAATAGCCGATTGGCTATCTGTGTAAATGTTGATTCTCTTAGCTTTAGGGTCTTCATCAATGATTTCATCAATGCAGGCCACCAAAGCAAACACTTCAGCCTGGAACACCGTTGTATGTTTACCTAGGCTGTAAGATTTATTATAGTTACATGTTTGCCCAAAGACTCCTGATCCAGTACCATGGGCAGTTTTAGATCCATCAGTGAACCATATTAAGTCCCCATTAATGTTTGGGACTTTTTGTTCTCTAGATGGTATAATTGTGTTAATCTTCTCAGTGAAGATTAGTTCTGGTGTCATCATATCTGAGTTCATCATAAAGATGGATTCCTCAAGTATAGTCCCAGTAATGTTTGTGTGGCTATTCAATACATAATTTGGCCTCCAAGTATTGTTTGCTTTGAATCTCAGGATGGTCATAAAGGCTACCGCCGAAATATATAATTCCAGCGGAGGGAGACCTGTGATAGCCTCTAGTGAAGCCGTTCCTGTACTATTCAAGGCTCCTGTTATATTTAGAAGCGCTTGTCTCTGTAGGGTAGTGAGAGTGGTCACACAAGATTGCAAAGCCGTCTTTCTCCACCAGAGTACTGACCCATAAGTGACTGTCGGTCGTATCACTGATGTGTACAACCAACATACCACCATTGGTTTCAATCCCCAGGTTTTTTTACCTACAACTCGTCTGCAGTTCCAGAAGAGTCGCTTAGCCCTATTGGTTATATTGGTAATATGAGTATTCCAATTGAGTTTCGAATCCAGGGTTACCCCTAGATACTTAACCTCATTGGTTCTTTCTAGCACCTCTCCAAATAATTTCAGCTCACTCAGTCCAGTAAGCTTCCTCTTATTTGTAAAGGCGACCAGTTTAGTTTTAGAAGGGTTCACGGAGAGGTTCTCTTTCAGACACCAGTTCTCTATGTTGTGAAGGGCATATCGCATCTGATACGCAACAGTGCTGGGAAATTTTCCCCTAGTTACTATTACGATATCATCTGCGAAACCCTGGACCCAGATTCCTTCGGCGCTTAGCCCATGAATCAGATCATCGATAACTATGTTCCATAATGACGGTGACAATACACCGCCTTGAGGGCATGCCTTAGTTGCCCTCAGATTTATGGTATCTTCATGCGTATCTGTGGATATTATTCTGCTCTGAAGCATCTGAATAATCCACTTGCATGTTGTATTGTTGATTTTTTTCCTCACCAGTGCGCTTTGTACTGACTCGATCGAGGTATTATCAAATGCACCTTCTATATCTAAAAATGCAGCAAGGGCGACTTCTTTCTGATGCAGACTCCTTTCGAGTTCCGACACTAGATTGTGCAGAGCGGCTTCACCTGATTTACCTGCCTGATACGCCCATTGCCGTTGGTGCAGTGGATTTTCATTTAAATTGTTTTTCTTGATGTGTTCATTCAAGATTTTTCCATGGTTTTTAACATGAATGAGGTCAGACTTATAGGCCTGTAGGATTTAGCTAAGGTGTAATCTGTTTTGCCTGGTTTGGGAATAAAGGCCACCCTTGCCATTCTCCAAGCTTTGGGAATGTATCCCAGAGCATGGCTAGCTCTAAATATTGTGATCAGGGGACCCATGATTATTTCCAGACCCTCCTGGAGAAGCTTAGGAAATATATCATCCGGCCCCGCAGTTTTATAAGGTTCAAAAGTTTCAATAGCCTATCTGAACTTGTGAGAACCAAAGATCACGTTAGAGGTCAGCCAGTCCCTTTTGGTTGGGCTATTGTTTGCTTGATGATTATTATTACCAGTCAATTGCGTCGACCCTGGAAAGTGAACACTTAAAAGATGCTCTACAGCCTCCTTCTCCCCAGAGAACTTCTCTGAGCTCTATATTTTAACATAAACGTGATTAAAAAGCTAAATTTCAAATTTTGTCACTTAACTTTTGCAATTTACGAATCTGCACCCTTATTTTAAAAAATTATTACTTTTATTAGAATAAGAGTGAAAGCTTGAAACAGGTCCCATTGTCTTCAGAAAAGTGAGAAATATAGTCTATAAAAATTTCAGAAAAAAAATATTAAAACAGAGTTGTAGCGAGTTAAGTGCACAAAAACGTGATTTCTTTTTTTGAAGTTATACTTCTTTAGGCGCGATTGAGAGTGAATTTTTATTATTCTACGCGCATGCGCACACAGACAGTATGGAGTTAGTTGCTAAATATTTCAAGTTATGCATGTATCGACGCAAATAAGGTGTGAAAAGAATATATTAGTGTTTTTAGTAAATATATTTAATAAAGGCAGTTTTTGTTTTCATTTGAATCAGAGTTGGACCACCATCTCCATATAGCTATTTCAGCATATGTACATCATCAGCGGAGCTATGCAGTCACAACTCTAAAACAAAATCAACAAACCCTACCTATTTAACGGAAAACATCTTTATTATAATTGTTGTGTCTTTGGATTTGTCTTCCTCGGGAGTAAGATAATAAGTATTATTAAAACATTTTTATATTATACCTCACTTGATCTATTTGTCACCGTGATTTGTAATTATGTCCGAGAAACCATATAAACAGAGCGATGATGGATCATTGGTAGAGCATTCGACTACAGATCGAGAGGTCCCGGGTTCAAATCCGGACAATTTCTATTAATTTTTTTTTTTAATTTTTGGTATTGTTTTAATAAAATTTTGGTATTGTTTTTTTTAAGTGGTAAGTATTAAAATTAGTTTAATATTTAAATAAACTTAACTTCTTACGTGCGTACAAAGTACACACACACACATTATTTTTTTTTTAATATTTGTAGGCTAAAATTGCGATTGTGACAACGGTCCCCCACAAAAAGTTCAAAATAAACCTCATTTTCGTTTTCAGCACTATCAAAAACATAAAGTACGACAACATTAGGCATTCACCACACCGTGGTCAGTACCTGGCTATTTTGGGGTGCAAAAAATAATCTGTCGAATGTCACACGATAGTAAGAATAAATAAGAAAATAATGCTCCAATTTTTTTCTTAAAGATGTTTCCATTCGGAAATAGTCACTCGAGCCCTCAGAGCTCTCGTGTCTATTGCCAGCCAACAAGTTTTCGAAAAATTGTCGCAGTATTTTCAATTTATTCTCACTCTCCTGTGATATAATGTTGAAAATATTCCTAAGCTGAGTGAACCGACCATATCAATTCAAATTATATCAACTTCTCGCATACGCGTCGTCCATCATTTTTTTTGTATACGTATATTTATCTAAAACAATTAATATTTTCAAGAAAACCTGTAAAGGTGTTTGCGAACCCAGTAATTGTTAAGTTGAATCACTCGAATGAATAATTAGAATGAAATATAATCAGAGCAAAAAATCCAGCGGACCGGTTTATAATTTACAATTTCTGTTTTATGAAACACTATTATAAGGAATTATAGAAGCATAAAAACACTATAAACAATAGCACAGAGAGACTAAGATCAACAGGATATTACTAAAATGTATCAACTTATGGATTTTTCATATCTGTAGTTTAATAGAGCTCGTATTTATAGGAATGCACTAATAATTAAATGAATTTTGATGTACACCAGGGAAATAGGGCAAAAATATACCATGTTCGGGACACTTGAGCAGCCAGGTTGCAAATGGGTTTTTGGGTACTATATACCTAATACATTATAAATACAAAAATGCCCGTTACAGTTCGGACGAGAATTTTAGTTATTAACAAATAAGGTTCAAAAATGGCAGTTTTTTCGTTTAAATCGCTATAGGTAAAAATAGGGTAATTATATGTCTTATTTATAATATTTCTCTTTTAGTAGATAAGCCAAGGTTTAAAATAGCGTTTTTTGAATTTTGGTCCGATTATTTGTTGCTTCGGATATTGCAAAATAAAACTAAAATTTCGAAAATAAAAAATTTGCTATAACTTTTGCGAAATATAATTTAGGACTTTCATATTGCATGAAAAGTTGAGTCAAATAGTCCATACAATGCACAAAAAATTTTAAGACGATGCGTCAATTGGTTTAAATTTTATTCAATTTGTTTATCCCAAAGAGCTTTTTTTCGCAATGTTATTGTTCAGAAAATAATAATGATATAGTAATTCTGTGAAAACAACATGAAAGAAGACTAGTCATATTTTCAACGCATTTAAAAAAATCATTAAAAAGTCATTTTTATCACTCAGAAAATATTTTACTAAAATTAAGTCATTTTTGGCTTATAAACAATGTGAATAAATTTGTTAATATTGACTGTAGGCTAAAACTACAATGGAATTTGAAAAACTGGTATTTTTATACGAATTTTCAAAGAAAAACTTTTCGCCTAGGTTAATTACGGTCAAAGTTAGCCACTTTTTTTATTTAATTGACGGCTACTTTGTTTATAACAATTAAGCAACCTAACTAGAGCCATTTTGAAGTTGAAGATATATAAGTTATGTGTAAAAGTTTGAGTAAACTTTGAACCTCAACAGAGTGGTTAATAAAGCTTTAAAAATGGCGTCCGAACGGAATTAATTCGTGGTCGGTGGAGGGGAATTACTAAAATAAATAAAGTAAATTACAGAAACTGATTCTGCAAACATATGCTGCGATTAATATCGCTGGAACTTGTTGATGGATTTTGATCATAATTTTTTTAATTTGTACATATGTACTCATAGTCTTATAGAGTACGTTATGTACACACAACCTCACCTAACATTACAAAATGTTAGGGGGAAATCCCCTTATCACTCAGGGATATGAAAAATAGATTACGACCGATTCTAAGAACTACCGAATATAAATATATAATTTCATAAAAATCAGTCAAGCGGTCTCGGAGGAGTATGGAAACTAACACTGTGAAAGGAGAATTTTATAGATGTAAATATATAGATGGCTATTAACAAATAGGGGTTGGTGATAGAAGAGTGAAAATTAACGGTTGTATGTATTTTTTAATTCTACATCATATAAAATTAAGGTAGATAATTTTGTCCAAAAAAATAAAAAGCAATGTCAGGGGGGAAACCCCCCTTAAAGCTTATGGGTATAAAAAATAGATTAAAACCTCTTCAACGTCCTACAGGAAAACGTGTAAAATTTTATAAAAATCGGCCAAGCCGTTTCGGAGTAGTATGGTAACTAACACTGTTACAGGAGAATTTTATGTATATTGAAGTAACTGTGAATTAAATAATAAAAGTGGCTAACTTTGAACCTAATTAACATAGGCAAAAAGTTGTTTTCTTAAAATTCGTATAAAAATACCAGCTTTTGAAATCCTAAAGTAGATTTACTCTATAGTCAACATTAACAAAGTTATTCAAATTGTTTAGAAGCCAAAAATGACTCTATTTTACTAACCTTTTTTGGGAGCGATAAAAACGACTTTTTTATGATTTTTTTCAATACTTTAATAATATAATAAAACAATAAAAATATAACTATTATTCATGCATGTGGTTTCCACAGAATTGCTGTCATTATTATTTTCTGAACAATAACATTGCGAAAAAAAAGCTCTTTGCGATAAACAAATTGAATAAAATTTAAACTAATTGACGAATTGTCACTAGTAATACCACTAGAGGTCAAATTATTTCCGGAAATTTTTTTGAGATCATGAATATTTTGAAAATTTCCCGAGTCGCAGACGAGGGAAATTTTCTAAAAATATTCATGATCAAAAAAAAATTTCCGGATAATAATTTGACTTCGCGTGGTATTCGGTAAGAAAATTCCACACCAAATTTGCATTTGAAAATCCAAAGCTGCATGAACAGATTAATAGCGCGCCATAGCTTTGTCAGCAATTATTTAGGCTTTCAAATTCGTAATTTCTACTCATTGTAGTTGCTCATTTTTGGCTTATAAACAATTTGAATAAATTTGTTAATATTGACTGTAGGCTAAAACTACAATGTAATTTGAAAAACTGGTATTTTTATACGAATTTTCAAAGAAAAACTTTTCGCCTAGGTTAATTACGGTCAAAGTTAGCCACTTTTTTTATTTAATTGACGGCTACTTTGTTTATAACAATTAAGCAACCTAACTAGAGCCATGTTTAAGTTGAAGATATATAAGTTATGTGTAAAAGTTTGAGTAAACTTTGAACCTCAACAGAGTGGTTAATAAAGCTTTAAAAATGGCGTCCGAACGGAATTAATTCGTGGTCGGTGGAGGGGAATTACTAAAATAAATAAAGTAAATTGCAGAAACTGATTCTGCAAACATATGCTGCGATTAATATCGCTGGAACTTGTTGATGGATTTTGATCATAATTTTTTAAATTTGTACATATGTACTCACAGTCTTATAGAGTACGTTATGTACACACAACCTCACCTAACATTACAAAATGTTAGAGGGAAATCCCCTTATCACTCAGGGATATGAAAAATAGATTACGACCGATTCTAAGACCTACCGAATATACATATATAATTTCATAAAAATCAGTCAAGCGGTCTCGGAGGAGTATGGAAACTAACACTGTGAAAGGAGAATTTTATAGATGTAAATATATAGATGGCTATTAACAAATAGGGGTTGGTGATAGAAGAGTGAAAATTAACGGTTGTATGTATTTTTTAATTCTACATCATATAAAATTAAGGTAGATAATTTTGTCCAAAAAAATAAAAAGCAATGTCAGGGGGGAAACCCCCCTTAAAGCTTATGGGTATAAAAAATAGATTAAAACCTCTTCAACGTCCTACAGGAAAACGTGTAAAATTTTATAAAAATCGGCCAAGCCGTTTCGGAGTAGTATGGTAACTAACACTGTTACAGGAGAATTTGATGTATATAGAAGTAACTGCGAATTAAATAATAAAAGTGGCTAACTTTGAACCTAATTAACATAGGCAAAAAGTTGTTTTCTTAAAATTCGTATAAAAATACCAGCTTTTGAAATCCTAAAGTAGATTTACTCTATAGTCAACATTAACAAAGTTATTCAAATTGTTTAGAAGCCAAAAATGACTCTATTTTACTAACCTTTTTTGGGAGCGATAAAAACGACTTTTTTATGATTTTTTTCAATACTTTAATAATATAATAAAACAATAAAAATATAACTATTATTCATGCATGTGGTTTCCACAGAATTGCTGTCATTATTATTTTCTGAACAATAACATTGCGAAAAAAAAGCTCTTTGCGATAAACAAATTGAATAAAATTTAAACTAATTGACGAATTGTCTTAAAAAATTTTGTGCATTATATGGAATGTTTCACTCAACTTTTCGTGCAATATGAAAGTCTTAAGGGCATTTTCGCAAAAGTTATGGCACATTTTTTATTTTTGAAATTTTAGAATTATTTTGCACTTTCCGAAACAAAAAAAGATCGGACCAAAATTCAAAAAGTGCCATTTTAAACCTTGGCTCATCTACAAAAAGAAGAATATTATAAATAAGATATTTAATTACCCTATTTTTACCTGTAGCGATTTAAACGAAAAAACTGCCATTTTTGACCCTTATTTGTTAATAACTAAGTTTCTCGTCCGAACTGTGACGAGCATTTTTGTCAGTGGCGCAACTAACGCCAATGCAACCAATGCGGTGCATTGGGGCGCAGGCCTTAGGGGGGCGTAAAAACTGATATTCTGGAAAAATTTTAGCAAAAAAAATACTTTGAAGCAAAACTCCCTGTAGCTTCCCGAAAATAAAAAATGTAAAAAAATATTCGTGGTATTTTATTCCGTTAGCGCCATAACAGAAAGGCGACTGTGGCCGGGCACTCTGTGGATCCACAAAAATAGTTTCCGATGATTGACCGTGGGTTCTTATGTGGCGTGGAAGTTGCATCACAGACGAGCAACTGTGGCTTGCCACAAATACCCCTAGTTGATGGTATAGAAAATAACTTATATTTCAATAATAACTTTGAAATTTCATGTTTCAGGGTCTCTATTAGTCCCAATTACTGCAGCAGTGGAGATATGTTTTTATTTTCACGGTGCAAGTAGATGGCGCATAAATCGTTTAATTTTCGAAATTTTTTTATGAAAATTATTTTACATGTACTTCTTTTTATAATAAATGCTCATGCAAATTTTCAAAATAATTGGTACAGTTCTTTTTATTTTAGAAATTAACAAAAAAGTATGTGAATTTCGTATTTTTACACTAGGATAGCCCCTTAATTTTACTTTCAATTAATTTTTTGAATAATAATGTTTTTTAATAATTAACTTTAAAATTACTGTTATATTTCTTGGAATAATTAATAATTGTTCTCTGATTGGATATTGCTTGTACAATGTCGTGTGTACTGAAATAGTATCCCCTGAAAGTACGGAGAAATATCGTTAGTTTCGTAGAAGGTTGTGTTTGGGGGAGGGGGGGAATAAGTCTGTGAATAGGGGCGCACGAGGAATACTTGCATTGGGGCGCAGGTCAGACTAGTTACGCCACTGATTTTTGTATTTATAACGTATTAGGTATATTATAGTACCCAAAAAATCCATTTGCAACCTGGCTGCTCAAGTGTCCCGACAAAAACCTTATTTCTCTGGACTAATGATGGCTCTTTATAATACACACCGTCAAACTTATACGGAATCACATGATATTTCTTATTATTTCAAACGAATCTAAGAAAAACCAACCTATGAAATCAATTAATATTTAAAGAAATTTAATCACCAATACATAAAAATTGAAGAAAACAACGACAAATAACAAATTGAAATTATTGGTTTTTAAGTCAATAGCATGAAAACTTTTAATGCAAACCGAATAAGGTTCAAATTGGTTTTTTTTATTCGTGTTTTTTTAGCAGGCATTGTAACCACCCCTAGCAGTGGCGTCCTGATAGATTAGCGGGCCCTGGTTCCAGTTGGGATGCGGGCCGCCTGCCCAATAAAACCACACATTGTATATCAACAAAAATTTTTAATAAACCTTGAATATAAATCATCATATATCATAAAATGTATCATACATTTTTTATAAAAACTAAGCTAATTTATAGTTCATTTTACTCACGGTTGTTGCTCCAAATTTTAAAGAACCGTTTGGATTGACATGAAATTTGGCATAAACATAATATAGTCCAGAAAGCCACTGCGCATCCACTAGGAAAAATATTCCAATTCGGATTTTTTGCACAATCTTACTCAAAAAGGACTCCTTTTAACAAATTTGCATGTTGCCAGGACCAAAAGTAGGTCAAAAATTTGTTAAACGTTTTTTTTTTGTTTTTTCCTAAAATTATTATTTTTTTGCATGGAACACAGTTTTTTTAGGTTTTTTGGATCATTCCAAACAAAAAAGGTCTTTAGTGACTTTTCTCCAAAGTTGATAGTTTTTAACATAATATAAGCGATTAAAAATTGAAAAATTGCGAAATCGGCCATTTTTAACCCTCAAAAACTATGTGAAAAACTGAAAATTTGAATGTTGCCAAGGTAGGAAGATATTCTTTAAACATCGATTGATGAAATCCCGAAGAGTTTGTTGCAATACAATATTCAAAACTCCTTTGTTTTTTAATTGCTAATCAAGCGTGCGCGACACTATTTTCCACCGTTGCATGTGTGTATACAATATGGTGCAAATGAAAGGAATAACTTCGTTATTTCGTAAACCGGCGACTTTACGGAAAAATCCCAAAACAGGTCGATTTTTATTTTTAAGTTATGATATTGTGGCATACCTATATGGTATACTAATGACGTCATCCATCTGGGCGTGATGACGTAATCGATGATTTTTTTAAATGAGAATAGAGATCGTGTGCTAGCTCATTTGAAAGGTTCTTCAATTCTCTATTCAGTGATATAAACATTTACATAATTATTTATACAGGGTGTCCAAAAAATTTTTATTAAATTAAATTATTTGACAAAAAAAGAAGAATGTATGTAATTTATTTAATTCAAAATACATTTTACTGCTTTCACAAATCAGAACACAAAGTTTATTTCTAAAATAAACATTGCTTTTCGCTTAAATTAAATGTTCAAACTTCCAAGAGGCAGGTGGCTGGCGGGAGCTGGCTTGAACATTGAATTTAACCGAAAAGCAATGTTTATTTGTGAAATAAACATTTTTTAGTTTTCGGGTAACAGTAAAATGTATTTTGAATTAAATAAATTACATACATTCTTCTCTTTTTTTTTTCAAATAATTTAATTTAAAATTTTCTTTGGTATAAATAATTATGTAAATGCTTATATTACTGAATAGAGAATTGGAGAACCTTTCAAATGAGCTAGCACACGACCCCTATTCTCATTTAAAAAATTTATCGATTACGTCATCACGCCCAGATGGATGCCGTCACTAGTATACCATATATGCCACAATATCATAACTTAACAATAAAAGTCGACCTGATTCGGGATTTTTCTTTAAAGTCGCCGGTTTACGAAATAACGAATTTATTCCTTTCATTTGCACCATACTGTATACACATTAGTGATGTAACGAATATTCGTATTCGCATTCGCATTCGCGAATATTCGCATATTTTTGCAATTTTGCATATTCACATTCGCATTCGCGAAGTTTGTGCGAATGTTTAGCGAATGTGAATATCAGAAAAAAAATCATTTGAAGATAATATTAGGTTAATAAAATCAAAATCTATTCACTTCTCAACTTTTTTTATTAAGAAAAGGTAACTTAACCTCGAATAATCACATTATCAGCTTTCACTTTATTTTATTATTTGGTATTATGTGATAAAGATTAAGATTCAGATTGATTTATACTAAATACCAATTAACTTTTCATTATAAATTTAGGAAACATTACAAAAATAGAAACAAATTATTAAAAAACTGGACATTCGCATTCGCATCCGCATTCGCGAATGTGGGTAGCAGATATTCGCATTCGTATTCGCGAATGTTCAAAAAATGACATTCGTTACATCACTAATACACATGCAACGGTGGAAAATAGTGTCGCGCACGCTTGATTAGCAATTAAGAAACAAAGGAGTTTTGAATATTGTATTGCAAGAAACTCTTCGGGATTTCATCAATCGATGTTTAAAGAATATCTACCTACCTTGGCAACATTAAAATTTTTCAGTTTTTCACATAGTTTTTGAGGGTTAAAAATGGCCGATTTCGCAATTTTTCTATTTTTAATCGCTTATATGTCAAAAACTGTCAACTCTAGAGCAAAGTCACTGAAGACCTTTTCTGTTTGGAATGATCCAAAAAACCTAAAAAACTTTGTTCCATGCAAAAAAAAATAATTTTAGGAAAAAAACAAAAAAAAAACGTTTAATGATATTGTGCCGATGTGTGATTCTGTCCGGGAGGTGAGTTTCTTCCCTTCTCGGAGTGAATTGTATAAACTAGTCCGGAATTGGATAAACTAACTAATTCTAGGCAACTTTAGTTCCATAGATTGTTTTCAATAAGGCAATACTTTTTGAGTTATTTGCGAGTGAATATGTTCATTTTTCAACAAAAAAAAACTAAGTTTCTAGTGGCTTTTTCGGAAATAACTCAAAAAGTCCTCTGTAGACCCAGTAGGAGCAGAGTCGTAGGTAATGAAAAATAGGTTCTTATTCGTCAAATTCCAAATCGAATATTTTAACTCATCACACCTTTTTTAAACTGTTTAAAAAAGCTGAATTTCTGTTTTTCTTTAAAAGTTTTTAGCATCAAAAGTAAACAAGGTACGCTCAAAACAAACAAAGTTGGTAATTTGTCTTGGTAAAAAAAAATCATAAAAATCACCACCTAATTAGCACCTCAAATGAAACTAATCGTTATCGCTTCACAAGTTACTTGACTTACCTATGTATTGTTTATACGATCTGACTTACCTATGTATTGTTTATATGATCTGTAAGTTTTATCGGTTCAAAGTTCTCATTTTTGAAAAAATTGGTTGAGTAAAAATTGTTTTTTAATTATGAAAAAAAATATTTTTTGAAATAACTTAAAAATTATTGGTGATACCAAAAATCTCAAGTAGTAAAAAAATATGCTATTGTAAATATTTTGGACTTTTTGTTTTCCTGAAGACAAAAATAGATTAAGGTATGGCTATTCAAAATTTGTATACACTCGTGATTAGTGACTCGTTTAGTAGACCAGGGCTCATCTGTAAAAATATAAGCACATTTGGACGTTGAGAGGTGACTCAAATTTTTTTGCAGAAATTGCTTGAAAATAAATCGAATAATAATATTTGAGTTATCCTCCCTCTCAAAAAGGTCCGGAACATTGTTTAAATAATCAAAATGTCAAAAAATGAAGGAAAAATTCGATTTTTTTCTTCGTTTTTTGATTATAACTTATAAAGTATTCATTTCCGAGAAAAGTTGTGCTGACATAAAAGTTGCGTAATTAAATTTCCTACAATATAGAATTGGTTAAGAATTTAAAAATTAGTCACCCTTGTTGCAAAATAGCAATAATTGCGAAAAAAACATACAAAAACAAGTATTCGCATTTTACGTTTTTCAACCATTTATGCTACACTTAGGACCTTCATATTTCACCCAGAAAAACTTTATGATACAGTAAAATAATACTGTAAATTTCATTAAGATCGGTATAATAGATTTTGCAAAATAAATTTTGCAATCCAGCTTTCGCAAAAAAAATTGATTTTTTCAAAATGTTACAGGACTGAAAATAAAGCAGATAACAAGTTGAAATTTTTTTTACATATAGAAGTTTACTGTACCTTTCATTTGCAATTTTGAAAAATTAAAATCGATTAACTACCACGGCGTCAGGATTTTTTTTAAATAAACATTCATTATTGGTGCTACGCGCAGGACAGCGGATAGTTTGCTCTTATTGGGCATTCCAATGACCTTTGATAATAATTGATACATTTTAATTTTTATTAAATTTCGGTATAAATAAATAAATTCGTTTATTGCAAAATAAAAACTCATACTTTATCCTTTGAAATAACACTTTTATTAGCAAAAACTTTATTGTTTATATATTTTAACTTAGAGAATAAAAGTTTGTTATTTTTAAACATATGCAATTGTTTAAACAATATTTCACAAACAAAAATAAAATTAGTTTGATTTTTGTGGAATTAAAATATTAAAATACAACAAAATATAGAGTAAGAAAATAATATATTAGATAAAGATTAGAAGAAATTTTGGTGGAAATCAACTTGTGTGAATCGAACACCACTGTCCTGCGCGTAGCACCAAAAATTAATGTTTATTTAAAAAATTTCCTGACGCCGTGGTAATTAATCGATTTTAATTTTGCAAATTGCAAATGAAAGGTACAGTACACTTCTATAAGCAAAAAAAATTTCAACTTTCTATCTGCTTTATTTTCAGTCCTGTCACATTTTGAAAAAATGAATTTTTTTGCGAAAGCTGGATTGCAAAATTTATTTTGCAAAATCTATTGAACCGATCTTAATTAAATTTACAGTATTGTTTTACCGTATCATAAAGTTTTTCTGGGTGAAATATTAAAGTCCTAAGTATAGCATAAATGGTTGAAAAACGTAAAATGCGAATACTTGTTTTTGTATTGTTTTTAGCAATTATTGCTATTTTGCAACAAGGTGACTATTTTTAAAAATTTTTACCAATTCTATATTGTAGGAAATTTAATTACGCAACTTTTATGTCAGTAAAACTTTTCTCGGAAATGAATACTTTTACAGTTATAATCAAAAAACGAAAAAAAAATCGAATTTTTCCTTAATTTTTTGACATTTTGATTATTTAAACAATGTTCCGGACCTTTTTGAGAGGGAGGATAACTCAAATATTATTATTTGATTTATTTTCAAGCAATTTCTGCAAAAAAATTTGAGTCACCTCTCAACGTCCATCTCAAAACAGATGCGCCCTGGACTATAGCCCATTTAACTAAAGCCTTTTCAAAAATAAGTACTATGAACCAATGAATCTTACAGATCTTATAAAAAATACATAAGTAAAGTAATTTGTGAAGTTGTTACGATTAACTTCATTTCGCATTTTTCAATTTTTCGACCAACATTATTTTGATCGTAACTTACTTTTCATGTTAGAAACTTTTTTAAAAAAGAAAAACAAAGTTTTTTTTAAATAATTTAAAAAAAGTTGAAATCAGTCTTCCCGCGAATGTTGCTTGATTTTTTGGTTATTTGGTAGAACTTACTTTTTATTAGCTATAACTCTGCTGATATAAGCGGGTCTACAGACTTTATATTATATACTCCACTTTTTTCACTTTTTTATCAGCTATATTTTTGCTAATAGTATTTTTTTAATAAAATACTTCTTGAGTTATTTGCGAAAAAGCGCCTGAAAATGTGTTTTTTTGTAGAAAAATAAACATTTGCACTCGCAATTAACTCGAAAAGTATTGACTTGGTGAAAAAACAATATAGAAAAAAAGTTGATTAGAATTAGTTACCTAGTTCATCCAATTCAGGACTTATTTTGAACTTATATTTTTTCACTCCGAGAAGGGGCGAAAGTCATCCCCTGGGTAAAAGTACACATCGGCACAATATCTCGTTTTTTCTTTGACATTATTAGCTATGTGTATGCCAAATTTCATGTCTATCCAAGCCGTTCTTTAAATTTTTTTGGTTTGAAGATTTTGCAATATTTTACTGTGAGTGAATGGACTATTAAAGCAGTAAATTAATATTATTCCTATCGTTTTTCATACTGACATGACTGATCACTTTACGCCAGCCATTTTTATAAATAATACAATTCAAAAATTTTCTACATCTAAATCTCCAGTCATAATAAATTAAAAACCAATATTTTCAAATTGTATATTACATATTATACATTTATTAATAAGTTAAATAATTACATACACATCTCTAGGGAGATAAAACCCTTAAATAAACAAATATAAAAAAAAACTTGGATCGGTGAGGTTGATATCAAACGACGAGATTTTCTTAAAAATAAATTAGTGTCTATATTTTATCCTTATTATCCATACCACTTACCACTATAATTGTCTATTTATGCAGTGTTATGATGAGGGTGCTATAAATACAAACAAAGGGAGCATCGAGCGTCTTGGAATTATTTTTATGACGGTACAAAACTTTGGCCTAGGCCAAACTAGTTTGTCCTGAAATCGGGTTTGGCCGGTAACATATACATTGTGAATCCCAAATCATGATTTTCAAAGTTTATACATTGTAAATTATGATTCGGGAGTGCTCCTAGTAGCATTTAACGTGTCTTGGTTTGTTTATTTCTACTGCATCTTGACTGTAAATTTAGTATAGAGGTATTTTAATTTACTTCCTAAAAACACCTTCGTCGCCTTTTCACACATTTCCACTTGAACAATAACAACCACAAAGAGAATGCAATAAAAAGATGTCATGGCATGGCATTTTACACTCAACTGCACCTTCATATTTTTAGAAAACGATGAGTTTCGTGTTCTGGAATTCGTTTTGAGACAGGTTAAGTCAGTATTCGACATCGTGAATAATACTCCAGGTAAATAAGGCAAAAAGGTAAATAAGGTTATACGAAAAGCGACTGAACGAGAAACTAAAAGGACAATATACATTTATAAATACGGAACATCTTCATACACATATAACACAATGTATACACGAAGCTGCATATGAGGCATTGGGGGAGTACAAAGACAACATAAGAAATAAACCATACTGGTGGGACTTAGAAATAGCCACCAAAATAGACGATAAGAGAGAAAAATACCGGAAATATATGAGTACACAGAAAGATTCCGATAAGGTTTTATACAAAGAAGCACAAGCAAGAGTGCGGAAAAAAATCACACAGAAGAAAAACGAAACGTGGACAAACAAATGCAATCAACTTAACGCCTATATAGGGGGGACAAGAAACACAGAGAGCTGGAAATTCCTTAAAACGTTGAGAACAGATACCAAAAGGGATATAATAACACCGATTACTCTGGAAAAGTGGGATGGCTATTTCAAGTAGTTACTAGTAGAAAATAGAGAAGATTTTATTAAAAACGAAGATCACGAAAGTTTCAATGTAATTGTCAGTGGCTCACCGATTCGGTTAAGACTGGAAGAAGTACGAAATGCATGCAAATCCCTAAAAAATAGAAAAGCGTCAGGGCCTGGCGACATAGCACCAGAACTGCTCAAATACGGTAGCAACACCCTGTATGAATACCTAAGAGATCTATTTAATAGATGTATGAATGGCGAAGTCATACCAAAAGAATGGCAATTGTCTGTAATTTCTACAATACACAAGAAAGGCAGTAAAAATATATGCGATAATTACCGGGGAATATCTGTCACAAGCACCATCAGCAGAGTTTACGGAAAAATTATCAAAAATAAAATAGAAGAAGAATACAAGGACTTAGAGGCCGAAGAGCAAGCCGGTTTCCGCGCTGGCAGATCCACCACTGACCACCTATATTGTGTAACACAGTTAATAGACAAACAAATAGCCTACAATCAAGAACTGCATTTAGTGTACATAGACTTAAAAAAAGCATACGATACTGTACCACAAAGTAAACTTTGGGAAGCCCTCGAAAAAACTAACATCAGTCTGAACCTCATTAAAGCTGTAAAAAATCTATACCAACATAATATAGCAAAAGTTAAGCTAGGCAAGGAAATCTCGTCAGGATTTGAAGTGAATAAGGGTCTTAAACAGGGCTGCTGTCTATCGCCGACACTATTTAAAATATATTTAGAGCAAGTTTTGAAATCCTGGAAAAGGAAATGTAAGAATATGGGTATACCGCTAAATGATGATAACATGCTATACACTCTATGTTTTGCGGATGATCAGATTCTTATGGCCCAGGATTATCACGATATTGAATATATGACCCGAAAAATCATAGAAGAGTACCGGAACTGGGGTTTAGAAGTGAATACCAAGAAAACGGAATATATGTGCGTTGGAGGTATACAGCAGGATCTAGCGTTGGAAAATGAAATAACTATTAATCACTGTCAGGAATATAAATACTTGGGTCTTACAATTACACAAGATGGAACATTGGACAAGAATATCCAAGAAAGGTGCACACAAGGAAGGAAAGCTATCGCATTATTGAACAAAATCCTATGGGACCAAAGTATCTCCAAAGAAAATAAACGTAACATCTATAACAGCATTGTTAAGAGCATTATAACATACAGCAGCGAAGTTTGGCCACTTAAAGAAAAATCCGAAAATATGCTCAGAACAACTGAAATGGACTTCTGGAGAAGATCTGCTGGTATATCAAGAATACAAAAAATCAGAAATACAAGAATATTGGAGATAATGGATGTAAAGCATACAATAATGGACGATATAAAAACAAAGCAACTAAGATGGTTTGGCCACGTACAACGTATGGAAGAAGACAGATTACCCAAGCAAGTGCTACGATGGGCACCAAAAGGACGGCGGAAGAGAGGAAGACCTAGGAAAAGCTGGATAGAAGGAATCCATAGGGAAATCGGAGAAAGAGGCTTGAACGAAGACATGTGCTACGATCGAGAGCAATGGCGATTGGGAATCGGAAGACGTCGTAGAACGTTATGAACCGATTATATATATATATATATATATATATATATATATATATATATATATATATATATATATATATATATATATAAAAAAAAAAAAAAGTACTGAGATAACAGCTGGGAAAACCCTGGTACTGAGGAAGCAATGAAAGACTGGTGCTTCAAAGAAAAAAATATATATATATATATATTCTTCTACTTAAAGTAAAGAAAAAAGAAGTACTTTGTTGACTTGTTTGGATAAAACAATTTTGAGTTTCGGTGGGTTGGAGTCAATAAAAGGGCTACTAGAAGACTATTTTTTAATTACTCAAGCTTTCGAATGTGTTTACATTCATTTTCAAGAGCTAAAAAGTAACTGATAAAGTGGAACAAAGATCATGTAAAAATACAACTTACCAGATAAATCTAGATTGGTAATTAAACTTGCTTACATAAATAAATACAAATAAGAGAAAAAATGTTAATAATCATCAAATGAATTCTTCCCAGACTGAATATTATAAAATAACTGCCAAAAGATTTAAATTTTTTGAATTTTGAATTTGAAATATAGATATTAAAATGAATTTTCAAAATTTTTAAGTCAATGTCAGTGAAAAAGTATGTCAAACATCGACAAGTAGCTAAAATTGGGATATATTTAACTATAATACTGACATGATAATTTATTAAAAAAAAGAAGATGTAAATAAGTAGAAGAAAAGAAAAAAAAATTAAAAATTATTTTCGTAGTTTACAGAAGCACAAACGAATGTAACAGGATACGAAAAAAAAAATTTTACATGTTATGGTGCTATGAATAAATTATAAAGAAATTATGTAGTTATAAATTTTACTTAAATTCTGAATTTCTGATCTTTTATTTAAACTATGATCACTTCTGCTTATAGATACCATTTCTAAAAAAGTCCTTTTGAATTTATTATCTTCATTGCACAAAATTTGAATGTTGTCAAAGTCCATTACATGGTCTTTTTCAATCACATGTTCTGCCAAAGCACATGACGGTTTTTTTATTCTGCAATCGCTTTTGTGAGAAATAACGCGATTGGACAAATTCCTCCCAGTCTCGCCAATATATACAGCCTCACATTGAGTACAATTAATTCTGTATACTACATTAATTTTCTCTAATTTATCTATGGGATATTTTGTCTTAGAATACAGAGATGAAATAGTTTTGATGTTTTTCGTTGTTATTTTTATATTGTCAATGGCCTTTAAAATTTTAGTTAACTTAGGTGTTAATGATGGTATGTAGGGGAGTGAATGATAATAGATGACTTGATTAACAGAAGCAGAGTTTTGAGATCTCACAACAGATGGTGTCAGATTATTAACATGAACCATGTTGGAAAAAAGCATCCTGTGTAGCATGTGTGGAGGATAAGAGTTCTCAATCAAAATAGTTTTTAATACTAGAAGATCTTCTTGCAGGTAATCTGGATGAGATAGTCTTGTGACACGTTTTTTTAAACCAGTTATAAGGTTCATTTTCATTTTGTTAGGATGATGTGAGTAATAACTTATAAACCTATTACTGCACATGGGTTTTCTGAACCATCTAGTTTTTAAAATATTGTTTATAGTTCTAACATTCTATTGATTGCGTTAATAATTGCAATTTTTTTATTCCTTTCATTAAGAGATATGTGGATGATTTGGTTTTAGCACTTCCCATAGATAAAATTTATGAAACCATCAACATTTTTAACAGCCATAATGAACACATAAAATTCACAGTTGAGGAAGAGGTTGATAATTCTCTACCATTTCTTGACATGAGAATTGTTAGAACTATAAACAATATTTTAAAAACTAGATGGTTCAGAAAACCCATGTGCAGTAATAGGTTTATAAGTTATTACTCACATCATCCTAACAAAATGAAAATGAACCTTATAACTGGTTTAAAAAAACGTGTCACAAGACTATCTCATCCAGATTACCTGCAAGAAGATCTTCTAGTATTAAAAACTATTTTGATTGAGAACTCTTATCCTCCACACATGCTACACAGGATGCTTTTTTCCAACATGGTTCATGTTAATAATCTGACACCATCTGTTGTGAGATCTCAAAACTCTGCTTCTGTTAATCAAGTCATCTATTATCATTCACTCCCCTACATACCATCATTAACACCTAAGTTAACTAAAATTTTAAAGGCCATTGACAATATAAAAATAACAACGAAAAACATCAAAACTATTTCATCTCTGTATTCTAAGACAAAATATCCCATAGATAAATTAGAGAAAATTAATGTAGTATACAGAATTAATTGTACTCAATGTGAGGCTGTATATATTGGCGAGACTGGGAGGAATTTGTCCAATCGCGTTATTTCTCACAAAAGCGATTGCAGAATAAAAAAACCGTCATGTGCTTTGGCAGAACATGTGATTGAAAAAGACCATGTAATGGACTTTGACAACATTCAAATTTTGTGCAATGAAGATAATAAATTCAAAAGGACTTTTTTAGAAATGGTATCTATAAGCAGAAGTGATCATAGTTTAAATAAAAGATCAGAAATTCAGAATTTAAGTAAAATTTATAACTACATAATTTCTTTATAATTTATTCATAGCACCATAACATGTAAAATTTTTTTTTTCGTATCCTGTTACATTCGTTTGTGCTTCTGTAAACTACGAAAATAATTTTTAATTTTTTTTTCTTTTCTTCTACTTATTTACATCTTCTTTTTTTTTTAATAAATTATCATGTCAGTAATATAGTTAAATATATCCCAATTTTAGCTACTTGTCGATGTTTGACATACTTTTTCACTGACATTGACTTAAAAATTTTGAAAATTCATTTTAATATCTATATTTCAAATTCAAAATTCAAAAAATTTAAATCTTTTGGCAGTTATTTTATAATATTCAGTCTGGGAAGAATTCATTTGATGATTATTAACATTTTTTCTCTTATTTGTATTTATTTATATAAGCAAGTTTAATTACCAATCTAGATTTATCTGGTAAGTTGTATTTTTACATGATCTTTGTTCCACTTTATCAGTTACTTTTTAGCTCTTGAAAATGAATGTAAACACATTCGAAAGCTTGAGTAATTAAAAAATAGTCTTCTAGTAGCCCTTTTATTGACTCCAACCCACCGAAACTCAAAATTGTTATATATATATATATATATATATATATATATATATATATATATATATATATATATATATATATAAGGCAAAAATATACCATGTTCGGGACACTGATACAGGCACAGCAAATGGGTTTTTTGGGTAAATATACCTAATACATTATAAATACAGTAGAGCGTCGATTATCCGAACGTCGATGAACCGAACGACCGGTTATCCGAACTCCCGACTCCCGCGCCCCGCACTCGAGTAGCGAGCAAACGTTAGTAATTAACGCTTAAAATATCTTCAATTTTCGTCAATATTTTATCCAAAAATATTTCGTTGCAAAGACTGCACTTTTTTGTTCAATTTCTATTTGTCATTATCAAGTTATAAATAAATATGTAGGTATATAAATATGGCTTTTATTCACTTGTGGATAAATATGTATGACTATATCAATATAGTTCGATTATCCGAACAAATCGGTTTTCCGAACACCCATGCCCCCCAATTAGTTCGGATAATCGACGCTCTACTGTATTCCAATCGGGTAGCATTTAACCTTGCATGTCGAGCTGCCCCAAATTTTATTTTTCTAATTTTTAGAAGGGATCATAGTAGTGTAAATTTAAAATCTTGACTGAATTCCGCCGTTGCGTTAGTCGCCATGTTGATTTTAAACGAGAACCGTTTTTGCTCAATATCTCCGCCATTTTCATTTTTCGACAAAAAGTGTAGGAACTGAAATTGTTGAAAATGCGATTTTCTATAATTTCGTTCATTTTAATTTTTTTCGTGCGGTCGATATTTTCCGAGTTATGGGGGAAAATAGTGACAGTTAGAACATAATTCTTGAATTATCTCGTTTATTATTAGTTTTACGACAAAAATGTACCTATACAAAAATGAAAAGAAATAAATTTTATAGAATTTTGATCCGTTTCATTTTTTTTTTTTTATAAAATTAATATTTAAAATAGTACGTATGCGGTAGGCGCGAGCATAAGACCTGCTTGCTTTTATAGCAATTATTTTTGTTCAATATCCCCATTTTCAACTTTTTGACGAAAAAGTGTAATGACTGAAATTGTTGCAATTGCTATTTACTACAATTTTTGGAGAGACCAGTGGCGGATCAACGGGGGAGTAATGGTGAAATTCCCCCCAACATGGTGTAAAATTAGAAAAAACATTGTTGGAACATAAAATAGTTATTTATGTACCAAGTTAGTGAAGTTACTCGTCTGTTATTCGCCTCGCTCGCTATGCTCATAATATCAGACTCGTTCGATAAAGAGTCTTTACTGACGTGGTGCATACAAAATTTTATCGCCAACAATTTGATATTGGTTTTAACACTTACTTACAATTTACAATTTTAAGATTTTTTTAAATTTTAGACGTAATCAAAACTGACTTTTGCATGATGGCGGCTTTCGATTTTTAATCGATAGTTATCAATATTGAATAATTACTAAATCGGTAAAGTTTTGATTTCTTTTATATGAATACAATTACAAAATACTACAGAATTTCATTTTTTGACATAAATTTAATTAACAATGTCGTAAATCTTGTACAATATTTTTAATAATTAAGGTAAATAAATTGTAAGGAACTCAAATAAATAATCGATTACTGCCATCGACTACTTACATTCAATCTTGATTAATCGCGGCAGGTAAAGTAAAATTCTTCTTTCAGTACAATAAAGTGTTACTTTACTGCCCCAAATGAGGTCAAATGAGTACAATAATGAATGCCTTTAGTGGACGGTTGGCGATAATAGTTATTTATGTACCAAGTCAGTAAAGTTACTCTTTATCGAACGAGTCTGATATTATGAGCAGAGCGAGTGTTAGCGAGCAAAGCGAATAACAGACGAGTTCGATAAAGAGTCTTTACTGACGTGGTGCATACAAAATTGTATCGCCAATCATAAAAAACATTAACACTTACTTAATTGCATCCTAATGAAAAAAGAGTGTGTGTACTTGGTACGCACGTAAGACGTTATACTTCTATTATTATAATTTCAACGAAATAAATATATTTTAAACAGTTAAATCGTATTTTTATTTAAATATTAAACCAATTTTAACACTTAAAATAAAATACCAAAAATTAGAAATACCGTTAATAGTCACGTTATTGCTTATGGAGTGTAGCCTTCCGCAGCGCAGTTGCTATTCCCTTGATGAATAGTACAAAATCTAAATAAATATACATTTGCTAACAAATTATCATTAATATCTGTCACCGTCCTATATATAATTGAATTAACAAAAACACCATTTCATAATATATTTGCATTAATACAAAACTTAAAATATTTAAGAATTTTATTAATTTTAGACGAAATAAAAATTTGGTATGACAGTAATGATGATGACAGAATGCTTTTGCATGATGGCCGATTTCGATGTTTAATCGATAGTTGTTCAAAAGTACCTAATTACTAAATCTGTAAAGTTTCGATTTATGTTTTATGAATATAATTGCAACATACTACAGAATTTCACTTTCTGACATAAATTATTTATGTTTTTACTTTATCGTAGGTACTATATATATACGTAGTATAGTATAATAGATAAAGTTAAAGGATCGTGCAAAAATTTTTTTTTCAGATTTCACTTTTTTTCGACGGTTTGAGTCCCCCTGAGTCTAAAATGCAAATAAAAAAACATGTCGGAAGTATGTACGTACGTACGTACGTATGTACGTACGTACGTATGTCGCCACCGCCCAGCAAAAACTACCGGACCGATTTTGATGAAATTCGGTATGAGTAAGTTTAAGAGAATTTTGTCGAGAAACTAAGCTTTTAAAAAAAACCTCTCAAAGGGGGACCGAAATAGGGAGGTTATTTAGGGCCCATTTTTGCAAATTTTGACCGAAATGAATGAAATTCAACTCAAAGTAAGCTCATCGATAGGTAAATAAAAATACGGAATTTGACATTTCCAAATTCAAAATGGCGGCCAACATGGCCGACCGCCCACCCGACACATTTCCCTACCTATCTAAAAACTTGTTTAAGATAAGTTTAATTTGAAAAAGCCGTTATATAGCCTAAAGATGGGGCTATAAGAAGGATGTTATCGTTTTTCAAAAAGAGTTACGGGTTGCCTATACTTAAGGGGTCAAAATTTGACATAAATTTGAACTAGATTTTCTCAAAAATGGCTCCAAGGAATTTTTTTGATATATTTTTGATATCCTATCAGTTAATTGAATGACATTTGTCAGATTTCTTAACTCCCCATAGGAGGGGAGTTATGAATTTTTTATAAAAAAATATTCGAGTGCCCGTTACTTCCTTCTTAATAGAAACTAAAATTTGAAATTTTGCAGACATTTATGGTACTTTATTATCTATTATCACAATAAATTTTACCAAAAATATGGCTTCCGGTTGAACCGGAAATGAATAAAAAAATCTTAATTTTTTTAGATATGCCCTGTATATTTTTACATATTTTGAAATAATGCAAAAATACCTTTCCAATGACATTGAATTCATTGCTGTAGCTCAAAAACTCGAAAAGTTACGGTAAATAGAAATTTTGCTATAATCTTATGTGTGTCCTCTCTCACGCGATCATAGCAGAGCATTATTGTAGGGCAGTCAATGAGGGTATTTGGCTCCGAATTCCATCCTACTACATTGACGTACTTGATATTTTCACAGTAAGTAGGGAATAGCTCAAGAAACAAAATCTACCCTATATACTATGGCGCTTTTATCTTGGGGCAGTTCCTACTTCTTTAAGGGGGTGGAAAATTTGTTGGTCAAAATAAGCACGGAAGTGGCTAAATAACCTATTTCTAAGCAAAAACTGGTCTATACTTTTTTTGAGAACTGAATACTTTTTGAGTTATGCGTAGTTGAAAATTGGCCATTTTCATTGAAAAATGACACCTTTTCGGGCGGATTTTTTTTGGAATACCTTAAAAACTATGCATCGAACTAAAAACACTATATAAAACATTTTTTAGATTATAAGTAATAAAGAGATTCGTTCCTTCGTAAATGTTCTATTTATAATACAAAAAGAGATATGGTAGGTGAGAATAGTTTGTTTTTTGGTGCACGCTCAAATTGGTGTATTCAACTTGAAATAACAGAGGAACGATAGGTTTTAGGGGTATAATGCTACCAACACCTTTTGTAGTGTTTGAAAAGGCCTTTAAAACGAGCACCGTTAAGTGTCGGTTACATACAAACTAAGCGAGATATGGTGCAAAAAAAATATATGACTAATGTACTTTAAGGAAAAATGAAAAGTATATACATTTAACTCCCCATCCACCATAATTTAAATGCATTGTTTTTCTTTTGCAATACCTTTTAATATAGTGCTATTTCTACTTTCAAAAAGTTGAACGGGTTTAAAATGAATGGTTTTTGTAAAAAATGTGATCAAATTATAGAATGAATTTTTAAATTTTCTTAAAAATCTTCCTTTTTCTCCATGTAATTCGAAAATAAAAATATTTCACCCCTGAAAAGTGGTGGGAACCTCCCCCACGATAAAAGCGCCATAGTATATAGGATAGACTTTGAATTAGGAGATTGGGCTACTCCCAAAATTTCATTAAAATTCATGCAGTAGGATAGAATTCGGTGATAATATCTTGTTCTTAATCTCGCGCATTGACTGGCGTAATCAAAATAGAATAAAATGCAAATATTGTAAACCATTAATTTCTCAGAAAAATGAACTAATTTGAGATGAAAGTATGACTATAATATTCTATTGATTTATGCAATAATCTATACATCTATAGTGTGTCCCCGAAATATGGCATCGAACATTTTCTCAAATACAGGAATTAATGATGCGGAGAACCATAAAATACTTTCAAGTAAAGAAGGTGTTTCTAAAATATCAAAATAACGAGTAAATTTGTTATTTTTATAGAATGCCAGTATCTAGTACCATAACGATAATAGATCGGTACGATAAAGTTCTCGGGCGGCCCTTCCGTCCAGCGTTTTTATGTAGTTTACTAATCACTCTGATGAATTACGACACTCGCCTTCGGCTCGTGTCGCAAACTTCATGATCGTGAGTAATAGCCATCATTACATGCCCGTTGAATAATATACTATTAATTACGCTATTTTTACCTGTAGCGCTTTAAAGGACAAAACTGTCATTTTGACCCTTATTAGTTAAATTAATGACGATTATAGTGACGGGCATTTTAGTATTAACACGTATTACCCCAGGTTCACATACTAAGAATTTGAACGTGCGAACGCTAGAATGTATTAACCCAGTTTCACACACTAAGAATTTGAACGTGCGATCGTTAGAACGCACGATGACATTCCAAATGGTAGCTCAAGCAATCCCATGGTAACTTTCACATTACACGGAGATTGGAACGTTCGGTGAAGTCGTCGTGTAACGTGAAAGTTACCATGGGATTACTTGAGCTACCATTTGGAATGTCATCGTGCGTTTTAGCGATCGGACGTTCAAAGTCTTGGTGCTGTTTCACATTATAAGAATTTTCAACGTGCGAGGGCTTTCTCGTGCGAGAGTTTTGACGCTGCTTTTCCTTTTCACACAACAAGAATTGAGTCGCACGAAGATATTTTGCTGTGTTGTTTGGTATATTAGTTTCATTTACACTTTGTGGCTGAGGTAGGTACATGATCGATGTCTTATATGTATCATTACGATGTATCATTACAAATGGGTATTTTTTGTCAATACTTTTGTCCTAATGTACTGTAATGCGTATTTGATTCATTTGCAATTTCTATTTTGTCAGTTATTATTTCTTATGATTTTAATTAAAAGCCTTAATTTGTTTTTATAACCGTTGTTTTAAGTTATTTGTGGGATCTTGGATTAGTTCATCTAATTAGCTCATACAATCTATGTAATAAACTATTCTAAATGGGAAATAAGCAACAATTGAACTAAAAAAATGATTTTATTAACGTTTCGACATCCGATTTGGGCGTCGAAACGTTAATAAAATTCTTTTTAGTTAAATTGTAGCTTATTTTCTATTTAGAATAGTTTATTATAAAAATTCCACAAGGAAACAGCTTCAGAACAACATTACAATCTATGTTTTTCATGTACAGAATTTAAAAGACCCTCTGTCATCCATTCCTTTTTAAATGTTGTTCCCCTCGTTTTAAATGTTGTTTTTAGATAAATTCACACAAGACGTGACCGCCGCCCTACTCCAGTTTTCACCGAGTTGTTTACCCCATAAAACTAAATATAATTTCGTAGAATAAAAGGTGTATTTTATATGGAGCGAAATCAAATTATAGCGTTGTGTTTACTTTATCGTCGAAGAAAGAGAAATAAGAGGAACCGAATTCATTGGGTCCATCCTATTAACACAAAAAGATACGATTTGTATATTTTTATATTCACACATATTGATAGAACACCCTCTATACTCGACGTTAATTGCAACTATGTAAAATAAGTTTATTATAATATACTTAGCAATTTTAATTACTGTTGTTATCAGTATTCTTTTTCTCATGATCATCTTTCAGTGCGTCACAGTTTTTCGATTTCTTTCTAACGCATTAAATTGTATGTGACAGAAAAAAACGTACGTCTTTGATTACAGACATTTACAACATTTATTCTAGTTATTCTAGTTGTCGATAGATGGCGCCATAATAAAAAATAATTTTTTCTTAATTAGATAATAATATTACAAATATAATCTATAATTTATAAGACTATACAAATCAAAGAAAACACCATTTTATAAATGCAAGAAACACATTTGATTTGTTTTTATTCCAAATTGAAAATAAAATGTGACAACTGTCAGATTTAACTAAAATGTCATGTTAGAATAAATGTCATAAATGTGTATTATCACGGACTTACCCTTTTTACTATCATTTGTTACGCACTGAAAAATGCTCATGAAAAGGACAATAACATAATTAATTTTGCTGTGCTTATAAAATGTGTTTTTTTTTCTTTATCACCTAATTCGTCAAATTAATTAATTCAAATTAATTCGTGCACTGTTAAGTGTTAAGTGCACGGCATACACCATTCCAAGCATTTCTCGTCAAGTTTCTATCTTTATATATTTCTATTGTTTTGTCCCAAAGAATAGGTCTCGCTTCAATTAACGTTATTAATATTTCACTATCAATCTGAGACATCATAATATAAAATATATGCACCACTTCAAACAGCCACAAAGTGTAAATGAAAATAATGTACCAAACAACCAAGTAAACTACCTTCGTGCGACTAAACGACTGTATCATATGAAAGGATGCATTAAGTTCCCTATGCTACTGGGTACGTTAAGACGGTACGGCTGCCGTCTGTTGTTGTAAGCGAGGGACGGCATAAACACGGCGACTTTACCGAACGTTCCAACCACCGTCTAGTGAGAAAGGCTCCATATGATTACATGAGCCACCATTGGAATGTCGTCGTACGTTCTAATCATCACACGTTTAAATTCTTATAATGTGAAAGAGTGCTAACGTGAAAGTTACCATGGGATTACTTGAGCTACTATTTGGAATGTCATCGTGCGTTTTAGCGATTGTAAGTTCAAAGTCTTAGTGTGTGAAACTGGTTTTGTATATAGTACCGAAAAAATACATTTAAAACCAGGGCCTCAATTTTTGACCCTTCGCTTCGTTATCGATCATTCGCTATCTGTATACTAAACAGATACAAAGCGAATACGTTCGATAACGAAGCGAAGGGTCATAGTCCAGGGTGCATCTGTTTTGAGATGGACGTTGAGAGGGACTCATATTTTTTTGCAGAAATTTTTATTTTTATTTTTTTTTTATTTACCTAAAGTATCTCGACAACTATGGCCATTGGTACAAGAACACTAACATTAAATACATAATTAAATAACGAAAACCTATAATAATTATATAACTTTAACTAATGTGACTATGGTATTAAATCTTCTTGTATAGCTGAGTAGTTTTTAAAAACGATATAGTTTTCATGATCTCTGTAGGGCTGTTGAGCATTTCTTTAACAGTAGGTTTCATATCAAGTGATGTATACAGGTTGGTGAAAGAGTTACATTCGGTGAGGACGTGTTTCACAGTCAGGAAAACATTGCAATGGAGGCAAGTTGGACGAGTTTCTGAGGACATCAAGAAACCATGGGTAAGTTTGGTGTGGTTAATTCGGAGTCTTCTAATAATCGATGCTTCTCTTCTAGTTAGAAAGTCCAAGGAGAAATGACCAATATATGGTTGGAGTTCGTGTAGAGTTGTTTTACTCTGTTGCCATAAGTTTTGCCAGGCATCATTTACTGACTTTTTGAAAACGAGTTTGAGATCGCTAGCTAGTTGAATTGTAGTTATTCCGGTATTGAGGTTGGTAGTTTCTTTGGCAAAATGATCTGCTGTTTCATTACCAGTAATTCCAGTATGAGAAGGTAGCCATATGAGAGAGACTGTTACATCTTGAGCAGAGATTTTGGAAGATGTCATGAATGTTTTGAACCAATGGATGGTCAGTAAAAATTGTATTGATTGAATGGATAGATCAAAGGGAATCCGTACAAAAGGCAACATGTCTGTTTTGATGGGAGATGCATTGAAATGCCAACAGAATACTATATAGTTCACCTGTGTAAACGCTACATGTTGAAGGTAGCCGAGAAGATCTTACAAGTTCATGTTTAGTGGTGACAGCACAGCCAACACCAGTGGTAGTTTTAGAATTTTGCAGAAATTGCTTGGAATTAACTCATATAATAATAATTGAATTATCCTCCCACTCAAAAAGGTCCGGATCATTGTTTAAATAATCAAAATGTCAAAAATTGAAAGAAAAATTCGATTTTTTTCTTCGTTTTTTGATTATAACTGCAAAAGTATTTACTTCCGAGAAAAGTTGCACTGACATAAAAGTTGCGTAATTAAATTTCCTACAATGTAGGATTGGTTAAAAGTTTTAAAAATTGTCACCCTTCGTTGCAAAATAGCAATAATTGCGAAAAAACCATAAAAAACAAGTATTCGCATTTTCCGTTTTTCAACCATTTATGCTACACTCAGGACCTTCATATTTTACCCAGAAAAACTTTATGATATAGTAAAACAATACTGTAAATTTCATTAAGATCGGTTTAATAGATTTTGCAAAATAAATTTTGCAATCCAGCTTTCGCAAAAAAAATTATTTTTTCCAAAATGTTGCTGGACTGAAAATAAAGCATATAGCAAGTTAAATTTTTTTTACAAATAGAAGAATACGGTATCTTTCATTTGCAATTTGCAAAATTAAAATCGGTTAACTACCACGGCCAGGAATTTTTTTAAAATAAACATTAATTTTTGTGCTACGCGCAGGATAGCTGTGTTCAATCCACACAAGTTGATTTCCACCAAAATTTCTTCTAATCTTTATCTAATATATTACTTACTTACTCTATATTTTGTTCATATTTTAATTCCACAAAAATTAAACTAATTTGATTATTGTTTGTGAAAAATTGTTTAAACAATTGCATATATTTAAAAATAATACACTTTTATTTTTTAAGTTAAAATATATGAATAAAGAAAATATTTGCTAAAAAAAGTGTTATTTCAAAGCACAGAGTATGTGTTTTTATTTTGCAATAAACAAATTTATTTTTTTTTCGAAATGTACTAAAAATTAAAATGTATCAATCATTATCAAAGGTCATTGGAATGCCCAATCAGAGCGAACGTATCCGTTGTCCTGCGCGTAGCACCAAAAAATTAATGTTTATTTAAAAAAATTTCTGATGCCGTGGTAGTTAACCGAATTTAATTTTGCAAATTACAAATGAAAGGTACAGTATTCTTCTATTTGTAAAAAAAAATTAACTTGCTATCTGCTTTATTTTCAGTCCTGCAACATTTTGAAAAAATGAATTTTTTGCGAAAGCTGGATTGCAAAATTTATTTTGCAAAATCTATTGAACCGATCTTAACTAAATTTACAGTATTGTTTTATCATACGATAAAGATTTTCTGGGTGAAATATAAAGGTCCTAAGTGTAGCAGAAATGGCTGAAAAACGTAAAATGCGAATACTTGTTTTTTATGTTTTTTTCGCAATTATTGCTACTTTGCAACAAGGGTAACAATTTAAAAAAATTTAAACTAATCTTATATTGTAGGAAATTTAATTACGCAACTTTTATGTCGGTGCAACTTTTCTCGAAAATTAATACTTTTAAAGTTATAATCAAAAAACGAAGAAAAAAATCGAATTTTTCCTTCATTTTTTGACATTTTGATTTTTTAAAAAATGTTCCGGAACTTTTTGAGAGGGAGGATAACTCCAATATTATTATTTGAGTTATTTTCAAGCAATTTCTGCAAACAAATTTGAGTCACCTCTCAACGTCACTAATACTTTTACAGATGCGCCCTGGTCTATCAAAAATCTAGGTCCAGGCTGGGTGAGTGTTCCGACAAAAACCTTATTTCCCTGGACTAACAAGTTAACTCACTCTTCGATATCGTTAATAAGCGTGCTGTTTATATTTATACGATTATCCCAAACCTTTTTTATTTGCCACTATAAATAAATGGGATGTTTCAAGTTCGATATCGAGGTGGCGCCTCCACGTTATTTATATCCTGAATTCGTGAGTAGATGAGAAAGTTTATATAATTAACGGTGATCGGTGATATGCGGAGAAACGGATCAAATATATCAAAGAGGAAATTGCTGCAGTTAATTTTTTTTTCATTTCAGTAAAACCGGTCTTGAATAAATAACCAGAATAAAAACCCGCTAAACGCCGTAAAAATGAGTGGTGCACACAATATTCCAGCTACAAAAGAGCTGATAAGGATATTACGTGGCGCGAAAATATATTTTCATTTTGATGGAAAATAAAATTATAGTCTTATTTTGAAAGATTTTTCCATAATATTTGCTAAATTGAAAGTATGTAAAACCCGCTGCAAAAGAGTAACTTTGATAAATTATCAAAATACGGTTTTCATTTTGAAGCTCTTTTGTGGCGCGTTTTACTTCACTTAGCTCTCATAAAATTGAATTAAACTGCTCGTCAAAAGTTAGGGATATAGAAAATTCTGCTGAATTTTTATAGTAGATTTTTTCGTGAACAGATAACGGATTCCGTTAATTTTTTTTTATTATTTTAGACTTTTCTTTAGTATTTACACAGTTATGCAAAGGTTTACTCAAACTTTTTTTTTATACTTATACCGGGTGGAAGAAAAGAAATGTTTTGCTTATGTTAAGTTTGAGACGCCCTGTAGGGAGGACGAGGTACAAATGGGAGTATATATCGAAATCGTATTATAGTCTTATGTTTTGTGAACATTGTGTTTTTTGAATGTCCCTGATATCTTTAGAAATAAAAAAAATAGACGGTTTTGTAATTTAATATGTGTTTTAACCGAAACAAAAGTTTGAGACACCTTGTAGGGAGAAAAAGGCACAAAGATGAGTATGTATACTCGAGGTATACCTCGATATTTTGTTGTAGTCTCATATTTTGTGAATATTTTATTTTTTTAATTTCTCTGATATCTTTAATAACAAAGAAACTAGACGATACTACTCTTTAATATGTGTTTTAACTGACGACATGCGTCACATCACACATATGAAACATAGAAAAACATATTAAAGAGTAATACCGTCTAGTTTCTTTGTTATTAAAGATATCAGAGAAATTAAAAAAATAAAATATTCAAAAAATATGAGACTACAACATAATATCGGGGTATACTCACCTTTGTGCCTTTTTCTCCCTACAAGGTATCTCAAACTTTTGTTTCGGTTAAATCACATGTTAAATTACAAAACCGTCTATTTTTTTTTTGTTTCAAGATATCAGCGACATTCAAACAACAGCATGTTCACAAAACATAGGACTACAATATTATTTTGATGTATACTCACATTTGTACCTTGTTCTCCCTACAGGGTGTCTCAAACTTAACACAAGAAAAACATATTTTTTTCTTCCCCCTGGTATAAGTACAAAAAAAAGTTTGAGTAAACCTTTGCACAACTGTGTAAATACTAAAGAAAAGGCTAAAATAAAAAAAATAGCGGAATCCGTCTGTTCGCGAAAAAATCAACTATGAAAATGAGCATAATTTTCTATATCCCTAACTTTTGACGAGCAGTTGTCCTACGGTCGGTCCAAGGAATTCGTAACATTCGTCTCCAACAGAACATTTTAGTGGCGTCTATCTTTCTTCTTTCCGATTGATGTCTCAGGGTCCAAGATTCACATCGGTAGGTCAGTACTTATTGGAAATATTAAGCAGTTGATAAACCTCATCTTTAACGCTCTTGAAATTTGATAATCCTTTCATACTGTGGTCATTTTTGCTGTGGCAACTTTTGCTAGATCACATCTACGTTTTATTTCTTCCTTAGTGTTCCTGTGTTTGTGATCCATGATAAGTACCAAATATAAGTATGAGCTCACAACCTCAAACCGGTCAATTGTAGTTATTTGTGGATGATCGTTATGTAGTCTATAGATCCCCTATCATGGTTTCGCGTATAGCTTACTCTAATTACGATTTTTAGATGGTTCTATCCTCATTCTCGGTCCTTAATCTCTTATAGGGTTATACCATCAAATTTTTATAACTTTTTCCACTGTTCTCTGTTCTGGGCTAGTTATTCTGCCTCTTGAATTTCTCGGTTGATCAGTGTTTTAGTTTGATCCACTCAACGGCTTGGATGTCTTCCCCTGGGTCTTTTTCCTTCAATTTCGTCCTCGATAAGTTTTTCCATCGTGCCTGTTCATCTGGTAATGAATGTTAAACCCAGAGTATTCTCAAAATGCGGCGGTGTACCACATCTCAAAAGCCTATATTATGTTCTTATCTGCTTTCTTCAGGGTCCACGTTTCAGATGTATATGCAACTGTACCTATGGGAAAATAAGTGCCCTTACAAGTCTTAATTTTGTCTGCACTGTGACAGTTGAGTTTTTCCAAATTAATTACAATATAGCTTATTGTAAGCTTATTATAAGCTTCAACATAGCTATTCTTGCGATCATGTTTGCCTTGTTTTGCCTACATATCTGCTCGTCGATTACCATGCACCCCTTCATGACTGGGCATTAATGTTGCCCAAATGCAAGACCAAGACGAGACTTAGACAGTCTTGATCTTGCAATGGTACACCTGGTCTTGGTCTTGCAGCAAGAGTCTTGCAAGTCTCGCAGTTGTTCATTAGCCTATTACACTATTACACATCTTAGAACAACCGAGTAGGTAGCAGATTACAACAGAGTAGGTAAATTTTAATCTTGAATTATTTATTCGTTAAAAATATCGCTGTAATAATATTGTTGCTAGAAGGTAAATTGTCGTTGTCCCTATAGGTACCGGATACCGTATTTTCTTAACATTCTGTTTATTTATTCATTCGCTTATGTTGGATAACAACCTGTATTGATGAAAAACATGGCTAGCTAAAAAATTACCTTAACTTTTTATTATCCAACATAAGCGAATGAATCAAAAAACAAAATGTTAAGAAAATATGAGGCTATAGTTGGGTTTCAATTTTAATATTTTATAAGCTAGAATATTCCATAGGGTGATGCGAACTTTAAGAAAAAAAAACACAGTTTGATTGGTACACCCGGTATACAATGACAATTTACCTGCCTAGCAATAGTATTATTACAGCGATATTGTTAAAGAATAACATATTAAAAAAATCACTTCCTATCGGACAACAGATTTAGGAAATGCAAGACATCAAAAATGGCCCGTTTTTAAGGTGGTGCGTTAATTTCTTGGAGTAATGTCCAAACACAAAGAGTAATAAAAGAACAGTCGATTGATAACACAAATGACCAATTTAATTTAACTACAGAAAAAAACTGCTATAAATGTTCTTTTGTCTTGCATACATTTTACTGTAAATATTTCTTTGTTCAATGTCTCGGTAGACAGTATATCGTTATTAAATATTTCGTTATTTTGTTTACACGGTATATATAGCCGGCATTATCTGCATTAATGTGTCTCGTTATTAATACTTTTAAGTATTAGCCGCATTCTTTCAGCAAATTTTGTCTAACTGAATGAGGTCATTGCACAATCAACAGAAAAATATACGTCTTACTATTCTATATATCGATAAGATTTGTGGTGTTTAAATTTCTAAAAAACTAATAAGGAAAAAAATTAATTACTTATTAGGTATATTTTTTATCAGCTACATATTTATAACATTATTGTCGGCATCGCAGGGTCGCAACGCAAGAATATTAATTTATGAATAAAGGCCGGATTTATTCTCAAAACAATTAATTTCAGAGCCAAGAAGTCGTCTGCTGGGAAAGATTGTAAAAATGTTTTATGTTTGCATTGTAATAATGATCTCTGAGTACGTGTCAAATGTGTCAAGTGTTATTTTAATGTATATTTCGATTCGCTATGTACGTTTGTGGTATTGTTCGTAATGCGCATAAGTCAAATTTTCCAAATTTTTGTTAAAAATGTTTTTGCCTCTCATAGAGTATCTAAGAATATACCCGAACTAATATACTCTCTAAAACGACCCTCAGTTCTAACTGCAAGACGCAAGAGTCTTGCAGGCTTAGTCTTGTTCTTGCTCAAATCTTGCACGGTAAGTCTTGGTCTTGCTTAAATTAGGAGGTCTTGGTCTTGCAAAAACGCAAGAACAAGACCAAGACCGATTTTGGGCAACACTACTGGGCATCCATATTAAACTAAAGACACTTTATTGTCTTTTGCCAGGTTGTTGAGGAGATCTTTGCAGTTCCTCGCCAATTTTGGTTTTGTGAGTGGGTTCTTTACTGCCGGAATAGCAGCGTGGCTATCTCTGTAAATGTCGATTATCTTAGCTTTAGGGTCTTCATCTCTGATTTCATCAAGGCAAGACACACTTCTAAATTTTCAGAGTTCATATCTAAAATTAGGACAAGATGAACACACACCCTGAGAGATTGAGCTAGGCTGGGATGAACGATGGCTATCTTGGATGATTGGAGTAATGTTTTCGAATATTATTTCAATTAGCTGGGGTAGTCTATCGCCATTGTCGTTTTCGTTTCAATATTAAAGGTACGTTCTATTGCTGCAGTCTAGTGGAGTTCCTTTTTTGAATATAAGAGTGAAAGTAGACGATGTCCAGTCGTCAGGCCACTCTGCTGTTTTCTAAGTCTTTCTAAATGTCAGGTGCATAATATTGATTGCAACCTCTTCTGTTAATTTTGTTTGTTTGAAAACCTCTGCTGTTATTTGGTCACACCAAGAAATTTTCGATTCTTTGGGGCTTCTATTGCTTTTTGTACCTGCGATATGTCTCCCTTCACCGAACGTTTCAAGCGGTGAAGGGAGAAAGATTCCATATGATTGCTCGAGCCACTATGTATATTTCAACCATCGCACGTTCAAAATTCTTAGTGTGTGAAACAAGCGTTACTCCGTCGCTCTGTCGCGTCGTCCGCCGTCATTCGGGAATTAAACAACGTTAATGGACTAAGCAATGTTGCCGATTTTAGCACTTCCTTCGGTCGCCTATATCTAATCGAAAACTGAACGTATTGTATAAAAAATAAAAAAGCTGAAAAAGATCTCTATCTTCTCAACTATTGCAATAGTTATTAACTCCAAGGCAATTCGTGTCATTAATAAATCTTCATGTCCATATCGGGACCGGAATATTTCATAATATCTGGACACTTCAGTTCAGATATATTTACATCATAAACAGAAATATAAGTTAGTGTCGCAATTACCTTCATTAAAATTTAATTTAATTAATATCTGAAGAATAGTTACACCCATTCTGTCAGCGGTATACGGAAATTGAAGCAAATATAAATAATTTAAATACCATGAATAATGGCATAAGACTTTTGCAATTAGTACTTAATGAGGAGGTACAGAGAGATCGCAATCTGTTAGGTGTAATAGATTTATAATCATATATTTACGATATGTTGTTGGATGTTTCATTAAAGCCATCAGTTTATTACCAAGATTTCTAGTAGACCTGGATCCCGCGTACCAAAAAAAGATGATTAATAGCAAGCTGAAAATCTGGTAGCCTTTACAAATAAGAGGAAGCTTACTGGACTGAGTGAGCTGAAATTATTTGGAGAGGTACTGGAAAGAACCAATGAGGTTAAGTATCTAGGGGTAACCCTGGATTCGAAACTCAATTGGAATACTCATATTACCAATATAACCAATAGGGCTAAGCGACTCTTCTGGAACTGCAGACGAGTTGTAGGTAAAACCTGGGGATTGAAACCAAAGGTGATATGTTGGTTGTACACATCAGTGATACGACCGACAGTTACTTATGGGTCAGTACTCTGGTGGAGAAAGACAGCTTTGCAATCTTGTGTGACCACTCTCACCACCCTACAAAGACAAGCGCTTCTAAATATAACAGGAGCCTTGAATAGTACAGGAACGGCTTCATTAGAGGCTATCACAGGTCTCCCTCCGCTGGAATTGTATATTTCGGCGGTAGCCTTTATGACCATCCTGAGGCTCAAAGCAAACAATACTTGGAGGCCAAATTATGTATTGAATAGCCACACAAACATTACTGGGACTATACTTGAGGAATACATCTTTATGATGAACTTAGATATGATGACACCAGAACTAATCTTCACCGAGAAGATTAACACAATTATACCATCTAGAGAACAAAAAGTCCCAAACATTAATGGAGACTTAATATGGTTCACTGATGGATCTAAAACTGCCCATGGTACTGGATCAGGAGTCTTTGGGCAAACATGTAACTATAATAAATCTTACAGCCTAGGTCAACATACAACGGTGTTCCAGGCTGAAGTTTTTGCTTTGGTGGCCTGCATTGATGAAATAATTGATGAGGACCCTAAAGCTAAGAGAATCAACATTTACACAGATAGCCAATCGGCTATTCTGGCTGTAAAGAACCCTCTCACCAAATCAAAACTGGTGAGAAACTGCAAAGATCTCCTCAATAACCTGGCAAAAGACAACAAAGTGTCTTTAATATGGGTGCCGGGTCATGAAGGGGTGCATGGGAACGAACGAGCAGATATGTTAGCGAAACAAGGCTCGAGAAAAACTTTTGAAGGCCCAGAACCTTTCTGTGGCATCACTAAAGATGCTATGAAAAACGAGGTTCAGAAATGGCTGATAAAGAATCATCAAAATAAATGGAGAACCACTCAAGGGCAAATCCAGACTAAAAAAATAATCAAGAATATTGATAAAAAACTCTCGAACAGTTTGATGAACCTCAATAAACGAGAGATCAAAACGGTCACTGAAATGGTGACTGGACATTGTCGTTTAAGAAATCACCTATACAAACTAGGTAAGGTGAATGAACCATGGTGCAGAAAGTGCGAAATGGAAGAAGAAACTGCCATACACATACTATGCTATTGCAGTGTGCTAGATGATGTAAGGCAGAACTTCACTGGTCACATGAGGTTTGAACCAGAAGAGATCTTAAAACTACCAATGAGAAAACTGTTGGCCTTCGTTGAGGCCACAGGACTTATTAAAGTTTAAGGAGAAGAACAGGGTTTGGTACAAAGGTCTTATGACCAAGTGCCAGAGACTAACGAGTCTCGCCTGAGTTAAGAAGAAGAAGAAGAAGCTGAAAATCTGTTAACAGCTTAACGGTGTCTAGTCGGACAAACTTTGATGTATGGGAACACTGGGAGCGTTCAGGTATTACATAACGCGATTTTTGAAGATTTTTGAGCCCCCTCCATCCCCTACGTAAGTCACTCTAATGGGTGTTTAACTATTGCGTAACGCAATTTTTGAAGATTTTTGACCCCTCCCCCCTCCACCTGCGTTACGTAATACTTGAACGGTCTCACTGAAACAGGGGAAGTTTTAATAATTGTGGAACAGGTTAAAAATTTGAAACGTCAGACTACACGAAAACGTTACATGTATTTTGTCGGACAGAACTTCCAATTGATTTGTTACCATTTCATTAAACTCTCATTAAAAAATCAGACTAGTGTTTATCACCAACTGGGCATTTTAATGAGTGGAACACGAAGAACATTTCAAATGACAGGAATCATGTTGGTTAGTATCTCTCTGTATCTGTAGAGTAGGGAGTGTGAGTCAAGTCCCACAGCACTTAGGCCACAATTGACCCATTGTACATCCTCCCAGGGGGTTGTCGTCCTTAGTTCATCATCCATCCTGCCATTTCCAGGAAGGTGGACAAATCACCTGGTGACATCTCCCCTATATCGGCAGGTGTAGGCCAAGGCTCGCCGAACGAAGTGAAGTTGGCACCTCTAAATACGATTTTTTCAATTTTTTTTTAATTGTCCATCAAATGTCCACTCTTGTCCAGTAAAAATTTTTTTGTCCACCTTTTGTTTACGATACTAAAAAAACGTGAAATAAGGCCCAACACCCCGAAGTCAAAAAAACATCGTAAAAACTGATACGTTTGATTGTCCAACTGTTGTCCACACTTGTCCAGGCATGTTTTTTAATTGTCCACCTTTTGTTTATTTAAATTAGCAATAATTATTGTTTGTTAGTAAAAATGCCAAAAAATGAGAATAAGGCTCTAACACATAATCTTGAGTCAAAAATGCTTAAAAATTAAGGACAAAACTGTTATGCGATACAATAACCGTTGACCTACCCAAAACGGACGCATATGACCCGTACTAGAAATTCGCAATTAATAAAATCGATTCATATCTGAAATATAAATAAACGTACCAGTTTTCGGATTTCTAAATAGTTTTTTTTTTAATTTTTTTGAAAATTCAAAAAAAGAAAAATTTTCAAATCGATTTTTATAGAAAACGGTGTATCCTATCGACTTAAAACAAGAGTACCTTTTAGTTGTAGAATACCTCACAATGTAATAATCCAGAGTTAGAAATTATTAAAAATGAAAGATAAAAAAGTTATGCGATAAAATAACTGTTGCCCTACCCAAAACGGACGCCTATGAGCGGTACTAGAAATTCGCAATGCATGGAATCGATTTATCTCTGGAAAATAAATACGTGTACCAATTTTCGTTTTTCTCAATAAAAGCGTTCTGGAGTTATTTAAGAAAAACTAATTACAAGACGCCATCTTCAAAGAGCCTGTAAGGCAAGCGTCCACAGACCCGCATCGTACGCATCGGACGCAACGGATTTTAGTTTGCCTTTGCCTTGTACAGAAACTTATGTAACCGCGTCCACTGATCCGCATCGTAGGGATCGCATTATCGGCAATCATTGTAAAAAGGCAAACTAAAATCCGTTGCGTACGATGCGGGTCTGTGGACGCTTGGCTTTTGGAAGAATTTTCGGACTAGGTGAATTGGGTTAAAATATCTTAAAATTATCTGAGGAATCTCCTCTCTTCGTTTGTCGGTAGAGTTTCTGGAAACCCTGTATAATACTCAAATTCAATCAAATTTACTAGAATAGAATCGTCTCAAAATTACAATTATTTCATTTTAAGTATTACGCCAACTCTGAATTTTGATTAATAATAGCGTAAATTGTTGTTAAGTTTATGAAAATCACGTTTTTGAAGTCCATAAAACTATCATTCACAAATACTATTAGTCTATACCTTGATTTTAAACTAGGAGGAGTAAACTAAAAAGACAGATTCACACCCAAGAAAGTCATTAGAAAAAGCATAAATTTATCTTCTTTTTTGGTTGATCATGTCGAAAGTAATCTATAAATATTATATTAGACTAATAGTAGCTAACGAATTATAAAAACAACTGTTTATATAAAAGCAGGCTAATAATCTAAAAATTAAAGGAATAACGCAGAAAACTCAAAAAACCGCCGATATAACTTAATTAACCTATGAAATGTCAATAGTGTCAAAATTTCATAAATGTTGAATAGTGTCAAAATTTCATAACAGTGGAGTAGGTAACTTGCCTGAGGTTGAACCAATTACAAGCAAGTATTACGTCGCGGTTGCTCGGTAAATTTCAATTTCCCCTCCTAGTTTAAAAACAGGGTATAGTCACAGAATAACTAACCATACAGAAGCGAAACTCAGGCCCAAAATGGTAACATAATTTTCATGCTCATGTGTCAACGTAACTGGTATAACCTCACTTTTAGACTGACAGTGACAGTTGTTTTTAGTTAAATTTTATATTTATATTTGTTTTATTTTATAGTTTATTTATATTTTGTAATTAAATTTTATATTTCAAAATTAATTAATAACTACTTGTCAAAAATATTACATCATTTGAATTGGTCTATTCCTTAAGGGTCGTTTAAACACAGCGATAAATCAAACAACTTATCAAGGTCAATCGAGTTGTTGCAACTTATCATTGTGTGTAAACGGTGCATCGCACAACTTATCAAAGTTGGAGTTGGGTTGAAGGTGGTATCGCATTGAATCGCAGCGTCTAAACAGCGTTTCAACTTGCCATCACAACTAGTTGCTGTGACTTATCGTTGTGTTTAAACGACGCTTTAGAACATCAAGTTCCATTCTGTAACTAGGGCTCAAGGTCAAATATTTCGGTTCCCACACAATCAATGGAAACAACAGTCAGTTTCGCTTCTGTATGGTTAGTTATTCTGTGGTATAGTAGTCTAGTGGCTAAAGAAAATACATAGCTTAATCCAGCCTGAGCTAAGACGATAAGAGAAACTACATATAGCCCGGGAGGTAGTGTCAAATGTGACCGGAGCATTTTAGCATGGCTGTTTCCTTTTTATTTGCTAGGTATTCCAAAGCTTATTAACAAATGTTGTGTCAGCTGGCCCAAAACCGGGGATTTTAGGCAAGAAAAGGTAAAATATGAAACTTGATGGAAAAACGCTACAACTTATATGTCAAATATTTATCTCCGTGACTTACATCTATTAATGGCCTAGAATACTTGGCTCCTAGCTTTCACTCAGGCGACCCGGGTTTAATTCCTGACGTTGAATTTTTTTTTTGTTTTTAAAATTGACATTTTATTTTGAAAAATAATTATTTTTTGATAATACCACGTTTCTATTATTTATACACAATATCAAAAGTCTGTATGTCTTTTATAGAATCGTAAACTATGCATTTGATCATAAATATTATGATTGACCTTAATAAGCAAAGTTGTTGTATGGTCGAAGCGAATATCGGTGGGATATACGCATTTTATCAATGAAATTCGATATTTTTAAGATATTCCAGAAGCCGCTACAGATAAAATGTTTTAATAACCTATTAATCATTCAGAATTACTCGACGGATATTAGTACATTTCAAATAATTAAGACGATAACCGGACAATAATGATTTAATGAGTGAAATTTAGTTTTTTTTTTACTTTAATGACAAAAAAAAGCAAGCCCATTAGCAGAACCCAATTAAAAATTATTTTGCACATCATATTTGAAAAATTATTTGGTTGAAAAATCTCATTTTTGTTGGCAAAAAAAATATTAATTTGTTTGGACTAAATTACAGTTGTGCTTATCATAAAAAGGATATGTTACTATCAACATTCACACAGTGTTGCCAAACTGAATTTTGTTATTTTGGGTGTAAATTTTTTCCACGGATCTCCGAGGGTACAATACATGAACCCCTGAAGCTTCCTGAGTTAGTATGACCAATCTAAGTGAAAAGGGGAGTTGCCCTTTCCACCCTCTTCCCGACATTTTTTTTTTATTTTTTTGGACAAACTGTTTTTTCTTAATTTTATATGATGTAGAACCAAAAGATACATAGAACCCTATGAAATTTACCTAATAACCAAAAGATACATACAACCCTACATATTATGAAATGTAAATAAAAAATGGTCAAACACAAATAGTGCCTTAAATTAGGATCATCAATTTTTTGGATCATTTTTTGCTAGTATAAATTTGTCTAGACATTTTATGGCGCCCGTGGACCGGTGCGCCTTTTGCCTTGATTAGTATCTATCCATTAAAAAAATTAAACGCTGAAGAAAAAATTTTTTTAACCTTTACGCAAAGATGATCAGTGACGGTTTAAGGCATCATTAGACCCTAGGCGGCCATAAGAAGTAGGCCCCTTTATAGCGACCATTTACTTAGAACAAATTTACAGATATTTATATTGTTTTGGGAAGTAGTTACTCCAAAAATAAATTACGACAATGTAAAAAAAAATCATTTCTTTTACATTTCGCAACAACTTCTCATTAATAGTCCATAGCTAATATGCCAAAGAAAAAAAGGGATATTGTGTCGATATGTGATTTTGTCCTGGTATGAGTGCCACCCCTTCGGGGGTGAAAAAACATACATTCAAAATAAGTGCGGAAATGGATAAACTGATTAATTCTAAGTAACTTTTGTTCTATCCAGTTCTTTCACTAAATTAACTTTTTGAGTTATTTGCGAGTGAATATAATATATGTTCATTTTTCAACAAAAAAAAACACGTTTTTAGACGGTTTTTCGGAAATAACTCCAAAATTAAGAATTTTATCAAAAAAATATTCTTAGAAAAAATATAGCGTATACAAAATTTAAAAAAATGGTGTATGTATGAAGTATGTAGACCCAGTATAAGCAGGACTGGAGCTAATGAAAAGTAGATTCTTATTCGACAAATTGCAAATCAAATATTTCAACGTAAATAACCAAAAAATGAAGTACTTTTCGGTGAAAAATCATCACAACTTTTTTAAAGTTTTAAAAAAGTTTTATTTTTGTTTTTTTTTTAACAAGTTTCAAGTATCAAAATTAAGCAAGTAGAGCTTAAAATAATGTTGATTCCTTTTTTTGGCAAAAAATCTTGAAAATTTATGCAAATTTTGAAAAAACTTATAAGTAGTCATATTATTTATATGATCTGTAAGTTTCACCGGTTCACAGTGCTTATATTTCAGAACATTGGGATTTAAAGTAAAAAAAAATAAGTATTTTGAAATTTTGAAAAAAAAAAAGAAAACGTGTTATTTTTTGTTGAAAAATGAAGAAATTCACTTGCAAATAACTCGAAATGTATTGACTTGATGAAAAAACTCTATTGAACAAAAGTTGCTTAGAATTAGTCAGTTTATCCACTTCCCGACGTATTTTGACGGTATATTTTTTCACCCCCGAGAAGGGGTGGACTCAACCGTAGAGCAAAAACACACATTGGCACAATTTCACTTTTTTCTTTGACATGTTAGCTATGCTTATACAAAATTTCATGTCAATCTAAGCTCTTGTTTCAAATCCAAAGGTTCTTTAAAATCCGGAGGTTTTGCAATATTTTACCGTGAGTGAATGGACTATAAGGCCCATATGTGGGTAGAAATTGAAAAAAACGTACCATACCAAAAGAATTACCATCTTCTAAGCAAAATTTGCTTGCAAAATTGATTACCAAATTGAGGGAATGATTAGAACATGGAATATAAAAATGCCTTTGAAGATAACTGCTTAATTTGTTTTGAATTAGGTTGTATTTTCCTGATATTTGACAGAAGACAAAGCAAAAAACTGAATTTGATTGGAAATCATAAATTAACCATTCTCTTTTTTTGTCTCAGTTAGCCCTAATTGATTTTTTTAACATATTATTTTTTTTAATTACTTACTGCTTAAATAATTCAATATTAATTAATGCATTTGTGTGGGATGCGGGCCCCATCAGTGCCCGGGCCCCATCAGTGCCCGGGCCCTAGGCGGCCGCCTAGTCCGCCTAATGGTTAATCCAGCACTGAAGATGATGCAGGTACCATTTCCCTAAAAATGTTTTTGAAGAAACAGAAACTACTACAGAAACCTACATAATGAAGCCAGTGGGTCCAACTAAATACAACTTGTATCAGGTCTCAGATAATCAAATAGCTTAGATACGACGCAATAGTTAAACGCCCATTAGAGTGCGTTACGTAGGTGGGGGAGGGTCGAAAATCTTAAAAAATCGCGTTACGTAATACTTGAACGCTCCCTAACTCAAAAATAAAAAATAAGTATTTATCGAATTAAATATTAGATATCGAAAAATATTTGTATTGTCCGTTCGCTAAACTCAGACTCAACTGGCTAGTGATTTAAGCTAGTAATTTTGCCAATTTGATAAAATTGCCAAAAAATCATTACTAAATAGTTAATAATTACTAAATATTATATTTAGTAATTTTGCAAATTTTGTCAACATTGGCAAAAAACAAAAAAGTTACGTATTAAAATCATTAGCCATTTGCGTCTGAGTTTAGCGAACCGACTATAGCAAAAATGTAGCTTATAAGATTCAGAAAATGGTGTTTTAATGCATGAAGTCTATCGACACAGTAAAAGCACAGTTGAAGCTCATGAAAATTTATTCTTATTTATCCAATTCCAAATCAAATATTTCAACCTGAAATAACCAAAAAATGAAGCAATTTTCGGGAAAAACTAAAACTTTTTTTAAATGTTTCAGAAAAGCTTTATTTTTTTATAAAAGTTTCTAGCATCAAAACTACAGTCGGAAAAATGAAAGAATACCCATGAAGAAACATATAAAACACGCTGTATTTTCCTGTCACCGTGTCACAAAGAAAATTGCCCAGCGCAAGTACATGTAATAATAATTATTACATGTACTTGCGCTGGCCAATTTTTTGTGTGACACGGTGACAGGAAAATACAGCGTGTTTTATATGTTCGTTCATGGGTATTCTTTCATTTTCCTACTGTATACGAGCTACGCTCAAAATAAAATTCGCCCCTTTTTTGGTAAAAAAAATCATGAAAATCTGCCCCTATTTCGCACCACAAATAAAATTTATCATTAGCACTTTACCATTTACTTTAAATATTTATTGTTTATAATATGATCTGTAAGTTTGACCGGTTCGAATTTCTTATTTTTGAAAAAATTTTAAAGTTTTTTTATTTTGGAAAAATGCCTTTTTTTTAAGATAACTTAAAAAGTATTTGTGATACGAAAAATCTCAAAAAGTAGAGAAATGTAGGTAGGTCTTGCTTTTATAAATATTTTGGCTTTATTTTGTTTTTCTGTAAGACAAAAATTGGTTAAGACATAGCTTAAACTAGAACCCTTTTAAAAATAAGCACTTTGAACCGGTGAAATTTACAGGTCGTATAAAAAAGTTAGGTAATTTGTAAGGCGATAATGATTAGTTTCATTTGGGGTACTAAATAGGGGGAGATTTTCACAATTTTTTACCAAAAAATGGGATTAACTGTATTTTGAGCGTAACTGGTTTAGTGTATCTCATTTTTTGGTTATTTCACGTTGAAATATTCGATTTGGAATTGGACGAATAAGAAAAACTTTTTATGAGCTACAAGTTTTCTTTTACTGAATCGATAGACTTCATTTTTGTTTCACTTTTTTTTATAAGCTCGATACATTTTTGCTAACAATATTCTTTTCCATCGAATACTTATTCTTTGAACTATTTGCGAAAAATCGCCTAAAAACGTGGTTTTTTTGTTGAACAATAAACATTTTTACTCATAAATAACTCGAAAAGTCTGAGTTGGCCACTTTGGTGGTGACATTGAAAATTACACGGTATCGCCATATTTTACTTTGATTTACTGGGCTGTAATACATATAGGTATTTATTACACATGTCGCATTGGGTAATTTTTTATGGGGGCCACATTTCCAATTCTGCGGGGGGGCCCCGACGGAGTTTGTTACGCCACTGCCCTAGTATGGACGAATGCTACTATCCGGCGAGGCAGTGCGCCATTGCACACGTTAAGGCTTGAAAGGATTTCGTCAGTTCTCCGAGGGCTCCGTTTGCGGCCGTCTGACCTAGGCCATTCACCACTCAGGCAAGGATCGCCTGACACCGTATGGTTACGGATATTTTATCGAGGTTTACTCTTCTATTATATGGAGTTTTAGAGCGCTCAAAAACAGTACCGGCGCTAGGGTATAAGGCGCCCGCCTGCAAAAGAAGCATAGGCGCCCTTCGGTGTCTTTTAAATTATTATTTTGTATAGCACCGACAGAAAAAAGGTCATTTTGGCGCCCCCCAAAGAGGGGCGCCCGCCTGCAGTGCATCCCTTGCAGGCCCGTTATCGCCGGCCCTGCTCAAAAATTTGAAAAAAATTCAAAAAGTGACTTCTATTGAACACCAATCATCATGATTTTTGTTAAATGTTTTTAAACCAGTAGATTCCTCTGTAGAAGTTGAAAAATTGCTCAAATTTTTCAAAAATTTGTTTGCAGTGTCCAGAGAGTACCAAAGAATGTAACGGGGTAAAAGGGATATTTGGAAACTGAAACTATATTTTTATGGAATCTTAATACAATTTACTATTCCCAATAAAAATAGTAAATTATTTTATGGATTTAAATTAAAATTAAACTTAAAAAAATTCACAATATGTACCTATTGATTTACTTTACATGCGTTAGGATTTGAAAAAAGTTTGATGTAATGGAGCGGGAGCTTTGTATGAGCCAGTCTGGGCCTGAATAGCCCCTATTATAAAAACCACGAGGAGCCGCCACTGCGCGCCTCAACACACGTCATTGGTCAGAACCTTTATATTTTCCTTAAGATGTGTTGGATGTCCTTTACGATAGTTTCATTTACTGTTTTTAAATAAAATTTCAACTAAAAATCTGCGAAATATACAAATGAAACAAGAATGACATTTACTAAATACTAAATACCTACCTGATCTTTTCAAGCAATACTTATTATTAGAAACATAATATTAACCTCTTTACCCTCCTTACTAAGAAACCCTTAGAAAATATTACCCTCAGATAAACGATTAATTCAAAAGAGTATAATAAACGATATTGTATAATATATGTATCAGATAAAATATCTACCCGATTTAAATTTTTATTTACTTTTGTTTGTTTACTTTGTCAATGATATTGGATATTTTAGCAATCTTGGAAAATGTTTAACAAAAAACCTGCTTATTAAACAAGAGTAAAAATTAATTAAACAAATTAATAATAATATGTTCAGTTCTACAAAATTAAATTTATTATTCTGTACAGCTGGATCAACTGAACAAACAAAACCTGATCCTAGGTTAGTTACTTTTAAATGCGTGCATTTTCAAAGTTTACCATTGTCTAAACAAGCAAAATTTTAACGTAAGTACACAGAATACGTCTTTAATCGCGTATGTTCTATTTTAAGTCATTAAGTAGATCAAGATACAATGCAAGTCAAGTCAACATACCTTTGAAAATTATTCCACACGGTATCCTTCAGACACAAAACAAGTTTTTAACAGTCTGCAATCTCGAGGGACAAAGATAAAATTGACACAACGTAACGAGAGAAACAATACGAATTAAAATGTAATTAAAACAATGATAAAACTTATTTAAAACACGTTAAAATGTTGTTAGAAAGACGACCGATACCGCTAACATCACAAACACATACATTCACCGATAAAGTTGACTGTCAACTGTTGCTTTGCGAAATGTTTTGAACGACTAGCGACTCTAGCGGAGAAAGCGGAGAACTAACTACAATCGAGTGAATGCGAGATTGGAAACTATCGATTGCGCGCATTTCGATATTTATGTCCGGCAAAATATCCATTTCTTGGCCAGAAAAACTAATATTAGAAGCCGATACTATTTGTCCGTAAATAAATAAAATAACAACTAACATTATTTTCTTATTAACATTATTTTATGTCGCTTACAGGAAAATATATTGAGGAGGTAATGGAAGAAAATATGGTAAAAATATGAGGTATAATCAAGGCCGTAACTACTGTCATGAGGCTGAATAGCTCATAAATGTAAAGTCCTGTGATCATAGATCACTTGAAGTGATTGTTGACAGACGATGACACAGGACAAGGACACGAGGCCTCATGGCAGGGGTTAGGTCAAGTAAGGACAATAGAGCAATGACTTTGAATTATAAAATATAATTATTGAATAAAGTACTATAACAATTCACAAGACCTTAAACATTATTACATGGCGCAGTCTAGTGGAAAATAAACCAAAATCATGGAAGTGAGGTTACCAAATACATTGTCATTTGAAGGAAATGTGGCCGAAAATTTTAAAAGATTCAGACAAAGTTTTGAAATATATCTGATGGCCTCTGGAAAAAGTGGTAAAAGTGATGACGTTAAGGTAGCAATTTTACTCAATCTAATTGGAGAAGAAGGCATTGAAATCTATAACACTTTGGAATTAACGGAGGCCCAAAAAGGCAAGCTAGCAGATGTATTGGAAGCATTTGAGTCTTATGTCACGCCTAGAAAAAACGTGGTCTATGAAAGATATGTGTTTTACAACCGCATTCAAGAAGAAAGAGAGCCGTTTGACCACTTTTTAACAGATTTAAAAAACAAAGTAAAAAATTGTGAGTTTGGAGCAGAAGCATCTTCAATGGTAAGAGATAGAATAGTATTAGGCACTAATAGTAAGGATGCACAACAAAACATGTTAAAGACCATTAATTTAGATCTGGCTAAAGCTATTGAAATATGTAAAATGCATGAAATATCCCAAGCTCAAATAAAAGAAGTTCAGAACAGCTTGGAGAAGGTTAAAATTGAATCAATTGGGAGTAAAGCCAAGCAGGGGCAAAATTCAGTCCAAACATTCAGGAGTGCAAATTCTAGAGATGAATATAGCTGCAGAAACTGTGGGAGAGTCCATGGGCCAAGGAGGTGTCCAGCATATGGAAAAAAGTGCAGAAAGTGCGGTAAAAATAACCATTTCGATAAAGTGTGTTATCATAGCAGGTTAGTGAGAGAAGTACAAGTGGAAGAAAGTGAAAATAACGAGGTAGGTGATTTTATGATATCATCAATCACTGTTAATGAAATCAAGAATAAAAATAATAAAGACTGGATCGAAAATTTAAAAATTAGTAATGTTGATATACCTTTTAAAATAGATACAGGGGCACAGGTTAACATTTTGCCTAATGGTTTTGTTCAAAAAGTTTGCAAAATTAATGATTTAAAAGAAACTAAAGTCATACTTGAAACATATGGTGGTTTTAAGGTCGTTCCTATTGGTACAATAAAACTTGTCTGTAAATATAAAAATATTGATTATTTATTAGAATTTGTTGTAGTTAAAGATAGCCTTACACCAATTTTAGGGTTAAAATCATGCTTAGATTTAGATTTGATACGAAGAGTAGATAACATAGATTTAAACATAACAAAAAGTGCCTTTATTAAACAAAATAGTGATGTATTCATTGGATTAGGCAAATGTCCTCAAAAATGTAAACTAAAACTTAAAGATAATTGTGTTCCTGTAGCTAAACCACCACGAAGGGTCCCTTTAGCCATTAAAAAAAGATTAGAAAACACACTTTTAGATTTAGAAAAACGTGGCATCATATCTAAATGTGAGGGTCCTACTGAGTGGTTGAGCAATTTAGTTATCGTTGAAAAGCCTGATAAAACGTTAAGAATCTGTTTGGATCCTAAAGATTTAAACCAAGCGCTTGAAAAGGAATATTGCTTAATACCTACTATTGAAGAGATATGCAATAAGTTAAAAAACAAATGCTATTTTTCTGTTTTAGACTTTAAAGAGGGATTCTATCAAGTTCAGCTAGATGAGGAGTCCAGTAGAGTTTGTGCATTTGGAACTCCCTTTGGAATTTGGAAATTTGATAGACTTCCATTTGGACTAAATATTGCCCCCGAATTTTTTCAAAGAATTAACTTAGAGAATTTTGGTGATATTGAGGGCTGTCTTATATATTTTGATGATCTTTTGATATTTGCTGATAGTCTTAAAGAACATGATAGAATCCTTAATGAAGTATTGGAACGTGCTAGAAATATTGGGGTAAAATTTAATTCTAATAAGATACAATATAGAATGTCTGAAGTAAAATATTTGGGAAATACATTTGATAAAAATGGTATGAGACCTGACTTAGATAAAATAAAAGCTATTATTAATTTAAAAGAACCCAATAATAAAAAAGAGTTACAAAAAATATTGGGTATGATCAATTATCATCGCAGTTTTATACCAAACTTATCGGATGTATCAGCCCCATTAAGAGAATTGTTAAAAAAGAATACACTTTGGGTGTGGACTAAAAGTCACACAGACGCATTAAATTTAATAAAAAAGTTAATTTGCTCACCACCAGTTCTTGCAAATTTTGATGAAAATAAGTCAATAATAATTCAAACAGATTCAAGTCAAAATGGCGTGGGATGTGTATTACTGCAGAATCATAAACCGGTATCTTTTGCTTCTAGGTCTTTAACTGATTGTGAAACTAGATTTAGCCAGATTGAAAAGGAACTAAATGCAATCCTATTTTCTTGTACTAAATTTCATAATTATATTTATGGTAGAGAAGTTAAGGTATTCACAGATCATAAGCCATTGATTTCGATAATGAAGAAAGGCATAGCTGAAGTAGATTCTCCTAGACTACAACGTATGAAGGTAAAATTATTAAAATATGACTTAACTGTGGAATATATGCCAGGCAAGGAAATGCTAATAGCTGATTTGTTATCTCGTAATTTTGTGAAGGAAAAGGTAGAGGATGATGCTTTTGTAACAGAAATAGTGCATACAATAAATATAACAGATGAAAGGAGAGAGGAATTTATAGCTGAAACTAAACAGGATAAAAAACTTCAATTGATCAAAGATTTTTGTGAAAAAGGGTGGCCGTCATGCTCTTCGAGGGTACCTTATGTAGTAAAAGATTATTTTAGTATTAGGCATGACATCTACATATTGAATGATTTGATATTTTATATGGACAGAGTTATAGTTCCGGATTCTTTAAGGCCTAGGATGTTAAAGTTTCTTCATGAAACACACTTTGGAGTTACAAAGACACAGCAAAGAGCAAGGCAAGTGTTGTTCTGGCCAAATATGAATAAGGACATAGTGGATTTGGTTAGAAATTGTGTTGATTGTGAGAAATATCACAGAAGTAATGTTAAAGAGCCATTAATACTAAGAGAAATTCCAGAACTTCCATTTCAAATGCTAGCGGCTGATATTTGTGAGTTCGGAGGAGCATCTTATTTAATTGTAATGGATTATCTCACAAAGTGGATTGAAATTGTTCTGTTGCCGTCCAAAACATCCCAGTCAATAATAAAATCATTTAAGACCATGTTTGCCACTCATGGGATTCCTTTGGAAATTGTATCTGACAATATGCCTTTTGGCTCTAAGGAATGTAGAGAATTCTCTAGAGAATGGAATTTTAAATTTGTGACATCTAGCCCTAGATATCCTAGATCAAATGGGCAGGCGGAACGAGCTGTTCAGATAGCTAAAAATATTCTCAGAAAGTGTGGTGATCTTCAGTTAGCTTTATTAGAATATAGGAACACACCACTGTTAGGATCAGACAAGTCCCCAGCACAACTCTTGAATAGTCGTAGACTTAGAAGCAAACTTCCAGTCTTACATGAAAAATATTTACCAGAACAAGTAGACCTAACAAGTGAAAAGAATAAATTGGATGACAAAAGAAAATTGTACAAGCACTACTATGATAGAAATACAGCTGCAAGAGAAGAATTAAGTGAAGGCGATAACGTTGTTATAAGGGAAGATGGGCAATGGAAACCTGCTGTGGTCAGGCAATGTTTACAAGAGCCAAGATCATATGTTATTGAGAAAGAAAATGGAACATTGGTAAGAAGAAATAAATATCACTTGAGACCATCTAGTAATACGCCTAAACATCACATTAAATTAGAAGATGATCTTGATGATAATCAGAGTAACAAACCTTCAACATCAATGGCCTGTGAGAGTGAAGTACCGAATCAGTTTCCTACCAGAGGTAAAAGAGTAATTAAACCCCCAACTCGATATAATGATTTCGAGATGTACTAGTTTTGTAATCACTTAATATTATTGTTAGTCGTAGGTAGTATTAGTATTTTATAATATTTTATTCTGAGTTTATTGTAGTAAGTTCTCTGCTTTATAGGAAGGGAAAGATGTCATGAGGCTGAATAGCTCATAAATGTAAAGTCCTGTGATCATAGATCACTTGAAGTGATTGTTGACAGACGATGACACAGGACAAGGACACGAGGCCTCATGGCAGGGGTTAGGTCAAGTAAGGACAATAGAGCAATGACTTTGAATTATAAAATATAATTATTGAATAAAGTACTATAACAATTCACAAGACCTTAAACATTATTACAACTACCATGCCAGCCAAGGGGGGCCCCGCAGGTGCCCCTTGTTTGACCGTCCATAGAGTTTAACGAGGAAAATAAAAATATTTATTTTAAAAGCCGATCCCAACGAAATATTTTCAAATGACACAATTTTAAAAAGACCTTACAGAGGCACCCTAGAATTGAACATATAGTTTTAATTGTTCACTGGAGAAATTAGTATTTTCGACTGAAATGCAATTGGAACAGAACCCTCAAAAGGGGCCCCTGAGGCCTGAGCTGAGCTGAGGCTCCCGAGACCTTAACATAAAAATTTAAATTAATACTTAGGAAATTAGTTATTTCGTCGTAATAAAACCTAAAATGCCATTGGAAGAGGGGCCCGGGCTAAGCTGGGGCCCCCGACAGGGGCGGATCCAGAAAATCGATTAGAGGGGGGCACATAGGGTACAAACTCAAGGAGTCTGGAATATACCCCAATAAAATCTATTCCTTTTCGAGACCTTTCGTAAAGATATAAATTGTTACTGAGGAAATTAGTTATTTTGGTGAAATAAAAAATAAAATGCAACCAGAATAGCGGCCCCCGGTCCCAGCTACTTTGTCTTAACCAATTTACCCCAGACCACATCTTGGTAATACGTGAACGGAACCATACGGTACCACATATTATTGAAAAGAAAGGTAAGGGTAAGATAAAATGAGCACATTGAAATCAGCCCTACCAGTACCTTCTTCTTTACGTGCCATCTCCGCGAAGAAGGTTGGCAATCATCATTGCTATTCTCACTTTTGATACTACAGCCCGAAAGAGTTCAGTTGAGCTGCATCCAAATCATTCTCTGAGATTTCTCAGCCAGGACATTTTTCTCCTACCTATGCTGCGTCTTCTTTGAATCTTTCCCTGCATAATTAATTTTAGGAGTTCATATCTGTCACCACGTGTTATATGACCCTAGTATTGAAGATTTCTTATTTTGATGGAATCCAGTATCTTCCTGCTGTTCTGTATTCTACTTAATACTTCCTCATTGGTTATTCTGTCTGTCCAGGAGATTCTCAGCATTCTCCTACCTACCAGTATCACAGCTACTATACAGCATAATAAATCTAACAGCAGTGGCAGTGACGGTATTCGCCTTCGAGAGTGTAACTGCTGAAGGTATCGGATATCGTTTTCTAATATCCTCGTCAAATAGGATTCTGCTCTCATTAGAGCTGTATACAATTACTTCCCGACGGTCTCCTCCTTTTTGACATTTTCCTATCTCCGTCAATTTTTCTTCCACTTTTTCCATATCGAATTTTACCGCATTCTTGAATTTTTCTTCCACCTTTTCAATTTTCTGTATCTCCTCAGCAATCTGATTTTCCTCTTCTTGAATTTTCTCTAAATAAACCTTCATATCTTCATATTTTTCCATTCGGTTTTGAAGTTTCAAGAAATTTTCTTTTTATTGTTTCATTAAATTATCTCATTTTGTTTTACTATCTGTTCATTTTGTTGTTTTTCTTTTAAATTTTTTAAAGCGAATAAAAAATAAGGTATATATATAAATTCGGGTTCAAAACGTCCTCCGACGTTGTCCGATGCCTTGTTGCCAATATCTTCTATCATTGCAGTTTTCATCTTCTAATCCTCGTACACTCATTGATCGTCTTACTCCTTGTATCCATGTCGTTCTTGGCCTTCCTCTTTTTCTGTTTTCTGTGGGTATCCATTTCATAATTTTCTTTGGCAGTCTTTCCTCCCCCATTCTCTGAACATGTCCGTACCACGTTAATTGTTTCTTCTCAATGCATTCTACAACCGTTTCTTGTAAATTCATTCTTCGCTTTACTTCCTCATTTCTAACCCGGTCCAATCTCGATGTTCTACTTGCTCTTCTTAGGGCGTCCATCTCAGTAGCTTCTAATTTTCGTTTTAGGTGTTCCTTTATTCTCCATGTGTCGGATCCGTATACCAATGTGCTCTTAATCATGGTGTTGTATATTCGCATTTTTCTTTGTTTCCCTATCTCGGTACTCCATAAAACTCCGTTCAATGATTTAATTATCGTTCTTGCTTTATTTATTCTGCTCTTAATTTCTGCATCGTCAGTACCTTCCTTGTTGAAATTAATGCCCAAATACTTATATTTATCACAGCTAGTTATTTTCTGATTATTGTCCAATATCATATCAGTTGAATCCTCACCTAGGCATAAATATTGTGTTTTTTCTACATTCATCTGCAATCCCCATTTTTCGTATTCTTCCTTCAATTTGCGAGTCATATATTCCAAATCTTCTTTATCGTTTGCACATATTATCTGATCGTCTGCAAACTGAAGGGTGTACAGGCAGGTGTTGTCGTCGATTTGGATGCCCATTCCACTGCATTTTCTTTTCCATATTGCAAGGGCTTTGGCGATATAAATCTTAAACAGACTCGGTGATATGCAACATCCTTGTCGTAGACCTTTGTTGACTGTAAACAAATCTGTTATTTTGTTTCCTAATTTTACTGCAGATTTCATGTCACTGTATAAATTTTGGACAGCTTTTATGAGAGTAAAGTTAATGTTGGAGTTTTGCAGTACTTACCATAGTTTCGGTATCGGTATATTGTCATACGCTTTTTGTAAATCTATAAAAACTAGGTGTATTGGCCTGTTCCGTTCTAATTTTTTTTCGATGATTTGTTTTAACGAAAATACATTATCCGTACAGGACCTTCCAGCTCTAAACCCGCATTGTTCTTCTTCTTCGTATTCTGAGTATTCTTGTTCAATCAGTTCTCTTAAAATTTTTGTATATACTCTGCTTATTGTATTTGTTACTGATATTCCGCGATAATTGCTACATTTTAGTTTATTGCCCTTTTTATGAATCGATGATATATAAGCTATTTTCCAGTCACTGGGTACATTTTCGCCATTGATGTACTTTGTAAATACATATGCCAGAGATTCGAAAAGTTTTTTAGTTCCATTTTTCAGTAGTTCGGCATTGATTCCACCTGGACCAGGAGATCTTCCATTTTTTAGTTGTTTAATTGCATTTTTAACTGCTACACTGTTTATGTTTATTTCTTCCCCTACAATTTGTATTTCCGTCTCTGTTGGTTGTGAGTATTCGGGCCTTTGTTCAGTTAATAAGTCCTTATAATGTTGAACCCATTTATCTGTTGGTATTAATTGTAGTTTGTCGTTGCGTGTTTCGTTATTCTTGATCTTGTTCAGAAATTTCCATGATTCACTGCATTTTCGTCCTCCTATGTGTGCTTCGATTTCTTGGCACTTTCGATCCCAGGTCTCTCTCTTACTTTGAATGATTTTATGTCTTGATTCTCTTTTCTTTTCTCTATATCTGTTGTAGTCTTCTTCATTTTTTGTGTTAAGCCATTTTTGGTATAGTATCTTTTTTTCCTTGACTAGTCTCTCTGTCTCTGAATTCTACCAGTATTTGTTACTTTTTCTAATTTCTCTAATACCAAGGGCTTCCTTTGCAGCTGCTTTTATGCTGTATACTATATTATTATAAACCTCTTCTGTTGTTAGATTATTCAGGCTTAGTATGTAATTGTCAAGTCTCGTTTGATAGAGATATTTAACACTTTCATGTAATAGGCTCTCTAAGTTATATTTCTCGTCTATTATATTTGAAGTATTTTTGTCTGCATCCGGGATTGTTTTCGTCTTCGTTATTGTGTGTCTTATCGGGAAGAATATTTTAGCTCTTAGGAAATGATGATCTGATATGTTACATATTCCTCTGCATACTCGTATATCTTCAACTTTCAATAAGGTTTGTTGTTTTAGTATTGCGTAGTCAATTATTGATCTTAAATTTCTTGTTGGCTGTGTCCATGTATACTTATGTACCTCTTTGTGGTTAAAATAACCGTTGTTAATTCTTAACTGAAGTTGGTCGCATAAGTCTATAAGTCTTTCGCCATTGTCGTTGACTATTTCTTCACCAAAAGGTCCTATTATGTTGTTGTTTTCCATTTTTCCCGTTCGACTATTGATGTCTCCTAATATAATTATTTCTCTAGTGTCACCAATTTTCGATATCTCTTGATGTAACGTTTGAAAGAATATTTCTTTTTCACTGACGACACTATCATTTGACACACCGTATACTGCAAAAACAGTGAGTTTATGATGCAAGATGTTTATGTTTACTCGTATGATATTTTTCATTTATTGCATCCCAATCTGTTATTTTATTCTTTAATGTCGTTCTAATTAATACCGATACACCTCTGCTTGCATGTTTATCTTTTGTGACGCCACTGTAAAGATGAAGGTAACTGCCAATTATTTCGAAACCGCTTCCTTTCTTCTTTGTTTCAGTTAGTGACACTATTTCTAACTTGTGTTTATCAATTTCGTGTATTATTTCTGTTAGTTTTCCTCTGCAACCTTGCGTATTGATAGTTCCAAAATTCATCATCCTTTTTCTATGCCGTTGTCTTTTTCCATTTTGTCCGTCCTTACTTCCGAGGTAACCATTAGGCTTTTTTGCATTTTATCGTTTTTTACGTGAAATGAGGAGCAGGCCCATTGTCACAATCCCCAACCTGGAGAACCAGGAAGAATTTCTGTCGGGGTCTTCTACCCTTAGCTGATGTGATCCAGATTTCGAGCGCTGGATACTCGCTCTTCACCCTCCCTCGTCTGCAGCATAACGCACATCCATTGTACGCCATGCCCCCAGCAGTTACGCGACCTATAAATGGATCTTCGAGGACGTGAGAGTAGGATTCGTTGGCAGAGCTGAGTTTGATTTCTCAAACCCCTGACTCATGTCAGGTACCAGTGAGCATTTCTCAGAGTTTTATTGCTATATAGATATCAGCAGTCCATACAGCCTCTGAGACTCCTTACCAACATTTAACTGCTAAAAAATAAGGTGATTTCAAAATTTTTTGTGTTAGTCAACTAAAATAGCAATATGTAGGTTGAAGAAACTTCAGTCATAGAATCCATTAAAATGCGTTTTCAAGGGGTTAAATATCAAACATTTTTCCGGATCCCGCCTTCCGCGGAGAGGTAAACCCCCAGACCCCCCGGCAGAGAGCCTAGGATGATCCTAAGGGGGGGCGTTACAACTTCAAAATGGCTTGATTTGTCAACAACACATATTGATATTAAGCGTATAGAGCTCAAAGAAGATCCCAAAGGGGAGGTTATAACCCCCAAAACCACCCCCTGGTTGCGCCTATGAGTTACGGCCCTGGGTATAATATTGTGAAACGAAGAAGAATGGCAAAGGAAGCTGGCAAATAGTAAACACTGTATACTATTCAGGAGTAAAATCGGAAAATATGACAAGAGCAAATGAGTAGGGAGAAAAATAAAAAACAGAAAGCATAAATGAGAAAAAAGAATATCTGTGTACCTACTTTATACTCACGTAAGAAATTATGTTATACTTCTATTATATGATATCAACGAAATAAATATACTTTAAACAGTTTTTTATAAATGTACTTCAAACACCGCTTGATTACGGTTATGGTGCGACAACCGTGTAAGTCAGTGTGCTATGACCGTAAAATTGATACCAAAATGAATTATTTTGACAGATTGTACAAATTGCTTTTTAATCTCCTTTTTATCATATTTTAATACTTATCCTATTCCCGGTGAAGACAAATATGCAAAGACACAAAAATTATAATAAAAATATATTTACTAAAAACATCAATAAGTATCTATTATTAAAAACAGTAGTTAATTTAGGAATAATTACTATGGGACAATTAGTAGAGAAAAGAGAAAATTAACAGAAGCAGTAGAAGGAACAACAGAAGGAGAAGTAATAGTAATAGAGTAATACATCGTAGGCAGTCGTAAGAGCTATAACGAATGTCGTAAGGCCAGAAAGATAAGAAGATAAAACGGACAATCTGAGTATTGAAAAATAGCAATATATACAAACTAAAGAAGAGAGAAATACAAGAAAATATATCAGCAGGAAACAAACGAAGAGTTCAAAAAATTAGAAAGTGAAGAAATACAAAGAAATCTCGAAAAAAAGTGAAAAATATTCACAAGAACAATAATACATAAGACGGAAGAGACATGCCGAATCAGAAAATTTATCAAACATTTTAAGAGGACAGAATGGTGGAGTGAAGCAATCAAAACATTCATAAAAGATAGTAAGAAAACTGTCTGGAAGAAATACAACCAAATACTCATAGAAAGCCATAAACAGGAATATATTAAAAAGAGAAATCGTCGTCGCGGCAAAAGTCACTAAGTCCAAATCAACAGATTTGAGAATACGAACTTTTAAGTACCCAGGACTTCGTTTTTTCTGCCAGACTATGAAAATTGATATTGTGAATCGATCAGGGCAGGGACCTCAATTTTAACAACAATGGACTTAGTGAGTTTTGCCGTGACGACGACGAAATATATCAAATAGAGCAGTTAAATACGAAAACAAAGAAAGCTGAGAAAACTTAAAGGTATAAAGTTTATAGCTTGAACGCAAGTCATAAAATAAATAACAGGAAATTCTGGACTCACATAAAAGGTAACAGAAGAATTGAAGCGTTTATTTGAAAAACAACACATGTCCATTTTGTGCAAATTAGACTTATTATTTTCATAGAATAGTAGTTTACCCATCTCACAGCGGCGGCTCGTGGGTCAATCTTCAGGGGGGTCATTTTGGTTTGAAAACTTCAAACTGTTGATTTTTTAAAGTATTTAAAAGATCTTTTAGCATTTATATTTTAGATAAAAAATACAGACTTAGATAAAACTCAATAATATTTACCCTAGTTTTCCGAAAATTAAATTTGTCTTTTTTTAGAGTAAATCTTTTAAAAAATATAGGAAAAATGGTATGAACAGGTTATTGACTGATATATAGATAGGAATATTTATAGTATAATAAATTGTAAATTTATTAAAACGAAACTTACTTTAAATATTTTTATATTTTAAGTCAATTCTTCTATCCTTTAGTTCTGCAAAATAGTCTATGACCTTCTCATTGAAATTTGGAATGCTCTTGACAAGCGTTTTCTCGATGCTCAGCATAGACAAGGCACTAAGTCTAGGTTGTCCCATCGTATTACGCAGGAATGTTTTTACTCTTTTTAAAGTAGAAAAACATCTCTCACTTTCCACGGTTGTCATAGGGAGTGTGCACAAAATATTTAATAACTTCACTGCTTCAGAAAATGTTTCAGACAAATTCATGTTAATAAAAAGCTGAAGTATGGCTACTGCACCAGCACTATTGCGAAAATCCTCACGACAATATAAGACTTCAAGTTCCGATTTTAGTTTGGAAATATTCACTGTGGGATAATTAGCCGTCACCATTTTTAAAATATTTTGCGGAAAGTTGGTAGTGTATGCTTCAAATTTCTCTATGTAGAATAACTGTGAAATCATGAGATGATCATTGAAACTAAACCTGTGATTTATTTCAGATATAATAATATCACAAATTTCAAGTGCAGTTCGTCGCTTTGGATCCTCTGCAGTAGTTTTTCTTTTTTTTGCTGTTGATGTGCTTGGTACTTCTGATTCCAAAATAGTATTTCTAATTATTTGGATATTGTTGTTAAAAGACAGGATACAATTTTTGACAGATATAACATCAATGTCTCGCATTTGCAATTGTTTAAACAATATATCAACATGGGGCATTATTTTATGGAAAAAATTTAACCAAAATAAAAAATGCTCATCTTCCAAATGTCTTTTTAAACCAGTTGCTTGATTTATATTGTTACCATCTTGCTCCTCATCAATAATTTCCTCTAAGCAAGATTTTAAATCATCTTTATAAGTGTATACAATTTCAACACATTTTGTATTGAAAGCCCATCGAGTAGGCGCAGCTTTAGGTAGCCTTACTTTAACCACTCTATCCAGAACCATCGTACGTTTTGGAGATCGGCCGAAAAAGGACGAAAATCCGTGTAAATTTGCAAAAAATATTTTTATCGGTTTGTGTTGACTCGCCGCTTTTTGGAGGATAAGATTAAATTGATGGGCATAGCAGTGAATGAAGTGTGCATTTGGGTATATTTCTTTAATTTTTGTTTGTACTCCTCCCAGTTTACCGCTCATGACTGATGCACCATCGTAACTTTGGGCAATCAATTTTTCAGGTGCTTCATTAATTTTTAATAATTGAAGTTCTTCCAATATTACATTAGTTAAATGTTGTGCTGTAGTACCTAGGGGGTTAACAAATTTCCAAAATCTTTCATGTACAATACCAGTTAATACATATCGCAATATGATAATCATCTGCGTTTTATTGGAGCTGTCTGTGGTCTCATCTACTTGAATGGCCACAAAATTTGTCTGGCCAATCTCCTTCATGATATGAGTATGCACAATGGCTAACATTGATTCTAAAATATCGTTCTGAATTGTTTTCGATGTTCCTTTAAATACTGTACTTTTTTCAATGTGTTCTTTAAACATTAAATCCAGTTCAGAAACAAAATCGATAAGGCCCAGAAAAATTCCACGATTATTGGAGCTGTCACTTTCGTCATGACCGCGCAATGCAATTTCGAAAACTCCACAAAATTTTACACAGTCGATTAGTTTGTTTAAAATATACCTATTTTTAGATACCAATTCATTAAAGTCATGCACAGATTTACGATATACACTATCAAGTTGCTGTCTTATGTTAACACGTCCTAAACTTGCGTAACTCATTGATGAATTTATATGAGTAGTTGAAGAGGCATGTTTTGTAATTTTCACTTTTAAATGCTTAATGTCAGTTACTCCATTTTTCGCCCATACAGCGTCATTCGAAAACAGTAAACACGGATAGCAAAAAAATGCATTTCTCACACTGCAGCCACAAATCCAATCACACAAATTGTACATTGATTCTTTAAAATATCTTTGAATGTCCTTACCCCTATCCTTTGTTGTTTGTTTTAAATTCATGTTTGGTTTTGGTCGACCACTTTCTTTTTTCTCAAGCCGCCGTTCATAATTTAGTGTTCCAGCAGATTTTAAGGCAATTATTTCGTCAACAACACTCATCTTGTTTTCTAACTAAACGTGAGGCCGTCGACTCTACTAGAGGTATACGACGGAAAGGTCACTCCCACTCTCGCCCACGAAATTGCTATCTGCCGTCTCTTTTCTATTTTACATGCATTTGTCCATAAGCCATAAGAACTGTATATAGACAATTTAAAATACGGCCCAGCCACGGGCTTGTGTATAGCGCGAGGCGCGACGTTATTATATCTATTATATTTGTTTTGCCAATGGAGACTGCTGAGAGAGAATTTTATATTTCAGAGTGAAGTTTTAGATAAAAGATATTTTTAATAAAATTGGTATTTTTATGAGATTATTTTAGGGGGGTCATTGACCAATTGACCCTAAGGAGGAGCCGCGCTTGCCATCTCACACACTCAGTTGTGTAAAAATCTCAAACGTCCGGAGTAAACTACATAGAACATTTGGATAGTTTTAGAAAAACGTCGGATGTCTGGGAAGTTTTTCTTGATTTGTCAAAATTTTAATTTTTGGACAAGTGTTGGTTTTCAAATAAACGCTTCAATTGATATAGGACCAATAAAAGACAAAAACTGTCAACTAAAAACGGAGAAAATAGAAATATTGGACACGTGGAAAAAACATTATAAATAAATATTTGGGGGTAAACCGACAGAAGAATAGGAGATGAAGACTAAGTAGTGGAAAATTTAGCTGGCATAACATAACAGTCTAACGAAACCAGAAAGAATTACAAGGTAAATATTAGAATTGGGAAGTAGAAGGAAAAGGAGAAGGGGAATACCCATAAGGAAATGAATAGAGCAGATCGAAGAAATAGGAAGGAATAAAGGGAAAGGTATTGAAGAATTAAAGACGATGACCAAAAATCATCATTATCAATCAGCCCTGATTTGTCCGTTGTTGAACATAGGCCTCCTCCAGATATTTCCATCTTCTTCTGTTCTGCGCCTCTGCGTCCAATTGGTCACAATTCTTTTGAGGTCGTCGGTCCGCCGCGTTGGGGGTCTTCCTCGACTTCGTTTGTCTGCCCGTGGTCTCCACTCAAGAAATTTTTTGTCCATCCGTCGTCTTTCATCCTTGCAACATGTCCCGCCTATCTCCATTTTTTCCTTGTAATACGCTCGGTATCTTCGACTCCGGTTCGTTTACGAACTTCCTCGTTTCTTACTCTATTTCTTAAGTTTATTCCAAGCATCTCTCCATCTTTCGTTGTGTCCTTCTCAATTTAGAACGTTGTGACCAAAAATAGGCATGGAAAAAGGGTTAAAGGAAGAAACGAAATACCAATCCGACGCCTGAGAGAGCAAAATGATATGAGAAGAAGATTCATTATATTTACTTTTTCGTAGTTTTGTTTGAATTGTGTTGATGTTCATATTTAAAAAATATTATGCATAATTTCCAAAATAGAATATAGTAGCCCAAGTTTAGACAACCAGCAAGACATACATTTTTTAAACTAGGAGAATTTAGTCGTTGTAAAACTTTACGGTAAATCTTCAGGTAAAACAATGAAATAGTTGATAAACTCATTTTTACAATGTTCAATGTTGACTTGAGTAAATTAATATTGTTGAATCCTAATCAAATTTAATATTTTCCAAAACTTTATATTGGTGATAACTGGTTGCCTATACAAATAATTTTAAATATTTTGTACTTTCCTCGTGACCTATGAACATGCATAGAAAGAGGTTTAATCAGCAGGTTTTATTAAATTACTCTTTTACAAAACACTTTAATTTTATTGATTAAATTATACTAAAAAAATCAATATATTCACTATGAGCAATTGCTATTGGTCAAAATTTTGAAAAAGATAAAAAATGTCAAATGCCACTGTTGCAGTTTCAATAAATGACAGTTCACTGACGTTCGCAGGTTAATGAAGTGTCAAACGTTTTGTCTTTATTGACAATTTTTGTTGAATATACATTTTGAAATGGTATTCGTATTCGGAAATTAATAATACCTTCTGGAAATTATTGAATAGTTTGTGCATCAGAACAAAAACTGTTTATTTTAAACAAAATGGAACCTACTCCGCCCGATAATAATGGACAACAGACTGTAAGTTGACATTGTAATTTTAATGTAATAGGGTCATTCTATCAACATTGAAAATGTTGGTGATATTGACTAAAACTATTTAAATATATTCAAGTTTATATGTTAACGGGAATTGTAAACTTGTTGATATTTCTATTTAAACAATTAGAATGACCTGTTATTGCATTCCCAATAAAATGATTTTGTAGATGTATTTGGATTGCAAAACATGAAATTTAAAATTTTTTTTATTAATATTTCACTATCTAACAATTTCTTTACAACAAAGATAGTGTTGAAGTATGTTTAGTATAAAGTGATTGTATGTTCCCATATGGATGAAACTGTATTCACAAAAATATAGCTGTTCTTTACTATTATTATACATTGATTAGTGGAATCATAGACCCAATATCAGTCACAGCCATATTCACTCCTTAACTATTAAAATTTGTGACATTCTAGCACCCTTATGGTGTCTTAATACCAATAAAGGTACAGATAGAATATCTATACTCCGTCTAATATACTTACCATTGCATGTCATCCGAGTCATAGCCTGTGACGTCACATGATACCAACACGAAATATTTAGGCAGGTGTGTTCTTTTTTAGAATCATTTTGCTGAGTACACTGGAATTACAGCCACTAGACATATTTTATTATGTACGCGTAGAAATAATATTTAAAGGTTTCTATTAATGTTAACTTAAAAAAATACACAATAATATCATCGGTCCAAACCGCAAATTGCCTAAGTCACAAATTGAAAATTTTACAGGAGAGACAAAAAAGTGTGGAGTTTGCCTATGTCTTATGAGTAAAATAACTTTCGTTTAGCGAAATTGCCGCGAAATAAAATAATAATTGCACTTGTGGGAATTGTCAGGTGGTAGCTTTTACCGTCTACTACTAGATGAAACCAAAAAACAATTTTCGCAAAAAATGGACCTAGGCAATTTGCGATTTAGACCGACATGTTTCATTTAATTTGTATAATGGATTATAAAGCGTTTTTATGAAGCACATTTGTTCAGAATACACTGTAACTGTAATCGAACGAAGGTGATATTTTGGCATAAATTGGTAACATTTATTTGACAGTTGCTGTGATGACACTTCATCATATTTGTTTTTATTCTTTACTATAAGTATTTGTTTTATTATATAATTTACTGTTTTATGTATTTTAACGTAAGATTATAACTTAATTTTTGTTTTCTATTTCTAAAGTTTTTATTTATGTACACTGAATATTAATTTGTTTTGTTGTATAATCCACTTCCACAAAAATTATGTGATGTACTTGATTTAAAATGAATTTAAGAATTTTTTGTAATTGGGAAACAGTGTCAACTTAGATCTCTGACATAGATAATGACATGCAACTGTAAGTATATTAGACGGACTGTAGCCTATATTAAGTGCGTTCGCGGGTGCCTGTCGACGACCAGTCGGCGACAAATTAGCAGCAAAACGCATGCGCACTTTAAAATGATATAAATAATATCATTAATAGATAAATATACAAGATATATTTACCTAGTATAACTTAATAATTAGTTATTAATATTAATTTAAAGTAAATATACCTTGTATATTTATCTATTAACCTTATTATTTATATTAAGTGAGGTTAGAAATTGTCGGCGACAATTTGTCAACTGTACCCGCGAACGCACCTCATGTTTTTAATGAGTTTTAATGCACTCTCTTCATTTAGACCTCTGTGGCATATTTTTAATAAATCTCTGACGAGGGCTATTTCCATCACAATTTGAAAGAGCCTTTGTTCAAATCTATTGATAAATCTTTGATTTCTAATTATATCGTTGTCTTTTTTTTCCTTGGAAGCCGTCCGTGCATGCACCCCGATGGCACTGCAGCTTTTCAGCTTATTGTGCTTTCTTCCATTTGTTCTCATGACACCCAATCCAATATAGCAGTGCCTTTCACTAGCCTGTAAAAGTCCATTGGATTAGTGCCATACACTGTCGGACTTGGTTTGCAGTCTCCATATATTGCGTGTCTCTTATGATCCAGCGCCTCGCAATCGCACAATAAATGTCTGACTGTCTCAGTCTCTCCATTGCATAGTCTGCAGCTGAGATCTCCGTTATATAGTCCTATCGTATGTAGGTGTCCTTTTACTGGAAAGTGTCCAGTTAAGAAACCTGTAGTGATTTTGAGCTGATTAATGTTCATTTTGAACAGTTCTTCAGCTCTTTTTGCGCATGTCTGAGGTATAAATCTCTTTGCATGCTTTTGCGTGGGAATTTCTTCCCAGTATTCTTTGTGCTGTCTTCGTATCCAGCCTCTTAATCGGTCTCTGATTGTGCTTTTGGGCACTCCCAGTGCCGGTTCTGGACCGAAGTATCTTGTTGCCGATCCTCGTCTAGCAAGTTCGTCAGCTTTTTCATTACCAGTGATCCCTTGATGTCCAGGCACCCAAATGAGTTTTACCTCATTATGTTCTGCCAGGGTGTCAAGTTCTTCGCAGCATTCCCATACAAGCCTTGAGGTTATCCTTGGGTTCTTTAAAGCCCTCAAGGCGGCTTGGCTGTCTGAACAGATATTGACTCTCTTATTAGTATAAGTCCTCAATCTGTTTATCCGTGCACAGTGCATGATTGCATATACCTCCGCCTGAAATACAGACGTATATTCTCCTAGTGGAATGGAACCGTTATAGTTCCTATCCTCACTATATACTCCTGATCCCGAACCATCTTCTGTCTTGGACCCATCTGTATACCAGGTGTGGCCCTCATACTTCAGATGTCTGCCAGGATCTTCCCATACCTCTCTGAAGTGTATTTCCACCTGGAAAGGTATTTCCATTTTATATTTGGGGATAGAATGGTCTGTTATCATCTCCCATATCGGATCCCCGCATATATCTTTGATGCTGCAGTGTCCTTTGCCCACTGCAATTTTGCTTTGATTTCCCTGCAGTCTATGTAACCCCATCCTTGCCTTGCCCTTCACTGTGATGTGTAAGGAAGGAAGGTCTAGTAAGGCTTCCATTGCTGCAGTTGGTGTGCCTCTCATTGCTCCTGTTGTGCTGAGACAGACAAGCCTTTGTATCTTGCCTAACTTCTCTATAGCATTTCTCTGCTGCACCTTTGGCCACCAGACCAATGCTGCATACGTTATTGTGGGCTTTGCCATGATGTTGTATATCCAATACATCATGTTCGGTTTAAGTCTCATGTTCTGCCATGTGTGCGTCTGGTCACCATTAAAGTGGCCATCGCTCTTTTGGTTATTCGTTCCAGGTGTTGATTCCAGGTAAGCCTTGAATCTATATCGTTGCCTTACAATGCTTTCTGCTATTGCCAAAATTATCGAGGCTTCAGTGACTGATTTTTTGAAAGTTAATCTGAAGAATCATCTTCTTACTGGTCAACATGGTTTCCTGTCTTGTCGTTCAACTTCTGCTAATCTACTAGTTTACACTGGTTACATTATAAATTTAGTACTGTTAAATTCAATTCATTTTGTAATGTCAGCTAAAGCTGAAACATTTTTAAAAATTATGCGCTATATAGATAGTATAAGTTGACGTGAAACACCATGTATAAAAAAATATGATAATCTTTATAACGGTTGGTTTTTCTTCATACACGCATGTACATAAATTTCATACAGGCAATTAACTCAAAACTGAGAAATAAAAATATCTAAATAGCAGTAACTAAAAATAGAAATAGATTTTTATGGATTTTTAAATTACAGTATTTTGTAAAATATAAAATAATTTATATGTGTATAAATAGCAACAGAAAATAAATAAAATTACTAACAGCAAATGGGAATAACAGCTACATACTACCAGAAGCAATTTATAATATTAATCACAAGTTATTTAAGTGGGATTTTCCAAGTCATAATAATTAAAAATATCAATAATACCATAAAAAGCTGACTTACAAGGGCACTTTATCATTTTTAATTTACTGTAAAATTATTTTAACCTGAAGGAAATGTATTATAAACATTACAAAAGAAAAACTCTGTTTGTATCCACATATTGTTATATTTCGATGTATTGCCCTGGTTCACTTTGCTTAATCCGGTTAGATCTTCCAGTTTGTGTGTTATAGAGCGGCCTGTATCGTCGCCCCCGTTAGCAAAATTATTCCGATTCGATGTTTTTGCACAAACTTAATCAAAAAGAGGTCCTTATAACAAATCCACAGGGTGCCAGGGGGTGCCGTCGTTGAAAAATTGTTCAAACAATTTTGTTTGAATAAATTCACAAAAATAATTTTTTCACTTCGAACAATTTTTTTAGATCATTTAGGTCATTCTGAGCAAAAAAGGTCTCGTATGATTTTTCTCTAAAATTGATTGTTGTCAAGTTAATTTTAGAGAAAAATCACAAGATACCTTTTTTGCTCAGATTGACCCAAATGATCTAAAAAAAATTTGTTTGAAGTGAAAAAATTATTTTTGTGAATTTGTTTAGAAAAAATGGTTAAACAATTTTTCAACCAAGGTACCGCCTGGCACCCTTTTAATTTGTTATAAGGACCTCTTTTTGAGTAACTTTGTGCAAAAAAATCTAATCGAAATAATTTGGATAACGGGGGCGACGATACAGCCTGGACTATAGCGCTAATTGTTAATAATTAAAAAGAACACCTTTGTAATAAAATAATGACAAAAATTTTTTCAGGATCTTGAAGGAGGAGTTTTAAAACTTTGATTTGATTACTTTCTGAGTTTCATAATATAATTTTTAATCGAGTTATTAAGTCTTCAAAATGGCCATTTTCGCATTTTACAAATTTTACATTGCGAACTCGACAACAATCAATTTTAGAGAAAAATCACAAGAGACCTTTTTTGTTCAGAATGACTTAAATTATCTAAAAAAAAAAAAAATTGTTAGAAATGAAAAAATTATTTTTGCGAATTTGATTAAAAAAAAATTGTTTAAACAATTTTTCGAAGGGACGGCGTAGTCCAGGCGGTTGTATGCTTGACTCGCGTGCTGGTAGGCCGGGGTTCAAATCCCAGCGCCCGCAAGAACAACTAGACATTTTTAAAATAGGCTCTAGGTCGACTCAGCCTGAATAAAATGAGTACCTTGGGTAAAATCAGGGGCAATAATAGGCGGTTGAAGCCTAGCACTGGCCCTGTTACCTTCCTTGTATACCGTAGGCCCTAGATGTAGCAGACTACCCTGCTATAAACCCAAAGCCGCGTCAGCGGTATAAAACGGGAGACTATTATTATTATGACAATTTTTCGACCACAGCACCCTGTGGATTTGTTATAAGGACCTCTTTTGTACCAGTTTGTGCAAAAAAATCGAATCGGATCGAATAATTTCGCTAACAGGGGCGACGATACAGCCCGGTCTATTACAGTATTTAAAATTTCAAGCAGTGACCGCTTTTCTGCATAATTTTCTGAGCCGGCACCAAAATTTGGCTATAGGATCTACTTACCCTCAAATTCAAAGTTGACCTGTGCCGTATGGTGCTTTTACCCTAAGAAGGGGGAGCCACCCTTTCTCGGGGGTAAAGGTTTTTCTTAAAAATATCACCGGGAATGAATATTTTAATCAATTTTAAGTTAACTTTTGTTGTAAAAACCACACACCACACCATGTGGGTAGCTTGAGTGTCCCACAAGCAGCTCCGTGAAGTTAGCCCGAAAAAGTCGGGGAAAAAATGCGATTGATGCCATTCGTTTGTCCATTGATTGTCCACGTTTGTCCACCATTTTATTTCGTTAGTCCACCCATCAATTCTTTTTTATAAACAAAAATTTTTTTTCGGGCTAACTTCACAAATCCACAAATTTTCGAAAATTTAAAAAAACTCTTGCTATATTGTTTGTCCATCGTTTGTCCACCACATAATTTTTTTGTCCACCCTCTGAAACAACCCCCTGTTAATTGTAATTATTTTTTTATTTCTTAATTCGGGCTAACTTCACGTCCGTTTAAACGTGTATTTTAAAGTTAAATCGGGTGAAGAATCACAACTACCCGTTTGTCCACCTATTCGCAGCGTTTGTCCAGCCCCTTAAAGTGCGAAACAACCACCTCGTTAATTGTAATTATTTTTTTATTTCTTTAAATTCATTCATCTTTCATTTAAACGTTAATTCGGGTGCAGAATCACAACTACCCGTTTGTCCAGACCTTCGCAGCGTTTGTCCAACCCCTTAAAGTGCGAAACAACCCCCTCGTTAATTGTAATTATTTTTTTATTTCTTTATTCGGGCTAACTTCACGTTGTCTTAAATGGGCATTTAAACGTTAATTCGGGTGCAGAATCACAACTACCCGTTTGTCCACCCCTTCGTAGCGTTTGTCCAACCCCTTAAAGTGCGAAACAACCCCCATGTTAATTGTAATTATTTTTTTATTTCTTAATTCGGGCTAGCTTCACGTTCCCTTAAATGGGCATTTAAACGTTAATTCGGATGCAGAATCACAACTACCCGTTTGTCCACCCCTTCGCAGCGTTTGTCCAACCACTTAAAGTGCGAAACAACCAACTCGTTAATTGTAATTATTTTTTTATTTCTTAATTCGGGCTAGCTTCACGTTCTCTTAAATGGGAATTTAAACGTTAATTCGGGTGCAGAATCACAAGTACCCGTTTGTCCACCCCTTTGCAGCGTTTGTCCAACCCCTTAAAGTGCGAAACAACCCCCATGTTAATTGTAATTATTTTTTTATTTCTTAATTCGGGCTAGCTTCACGTTCCCTTAAATGGGCATTTAAACGTTAATTCGGGTGCAGAATCACAACTACCCGTTCGTCCACCCCTTTGCAGCGTTTGTCCAACCCCTTAAAGTGCGAAACAACCCCCCTGTTAATTGTAATTATTTTTTTATTTCTTAATTCGGGCTAGCTTCACGTTCTCTTAAATGGGCATTTAAACGTTAATTCGGGTGCAGAATCACAACTACCCGTTCGTCCACCCCTTCGCAGCGTTTGTCCAACCCCTTAAAGTGCGAAACAACCCCCCTGTTAATTGTAATTATTTTTTTATTTCTTAATTCGGGCTAACTTCACGTCCGTTTTTTAAAGTTAATTCGGGTGAAGAATCACAACTACCCGTTTGTCCACCCCTTCGCAGCGTTTGTCCAGCCCCTTATAGTGCGAAACAACCCCCTAGTTAATTGTAATTTTTTTTTATTTCTTTATTCGGGCTAACTTCACGTTCTCTTAAATGGGCATTTAAACGTTGAATTCGGGTGCAGAATCACAACTACCCGTTTGTCCACCATTTCGCAGCGTTTGTCCAACCACTTAAAGTGCGAAACAACCAACTCGTTAATTGTAATTATTTTTTTATTTCTTTATTTCGGCTAGCTTCCCGTTCCTTAAATGGGCATTTAAACGTTAATTCGGATGCAGAATCGCAACTACCCGTTTGTCCACCCCTTCGCAGCGTTTGTCCAACCCCCCCTGTTAATTGTAATATTTTTTTATTTCTTAATTCGGGCTAGCTTCACGTTCTCTTAAATGGGCATTTAAACGTTAATTCGGGTGCAGAATCACAACTACCCGTTTGTCCACACCTTCGCAGCGTTTGTCCAACCCCTTAAAGTGCGAAACAACCCCCTAGTTAATTGTAATTATTTTTTTATTTCTTAATTCGTACTAGCTTTTAAATGCCCTTTTAAGGGAACGTGAAGCTAGCCCGAATTAAGAAATAAAAAAATAATTTCAATTAACAGGGGGGTTGTTTCGCACTTTAAGGGGTTGGACAAACGCTGCGAAGGGGTGGACAAACGGGTAGTTGTGATTCTGCACCCGAATTAACGTTTAAATGCCCATTTAAGAGAACGTGAAGCTAGCCCGAATTAAGAAATAAAAAAATAATTACAATTAACAGGGGGGTTGTTTCGCACTTTAATGGGTTGGACAAACGCTGCGAAGGGGTGGACAAACGGGTAGTTGTGATTCTTCACCCGAATTAAGTTTAAAATACGCGTTTAAACAGACATGAAGTTAGCCCGAATTAAGAAATAAAAAAATAATTACAATTAACATGGGGGTTGTTTCGCACTTTAAGGGGTTGGACAAACGCTGCGAAGGGGTGGACAAACGGGTAGTTGTGATTCTGCACCCGAATTAACGTTTAAATGCCCATTTAAGGGAATGTGAAGCTAGCCCGAATTAAGAAATAAAAAAATAATTGCAATTAACAGGGGGGTTGTTTCGCACTTTAAGGGGTTGGACAAATGCTGCAAAGGTGTGGACAAACGCTTAGTTGTGATTGTGCACCCGAATTAACGTTTAAATGCCCATATAAGAGAACGTGAAGTTAGCCCGAATTAAGAAATAAAAAAATAATTACAATTAAGAGGGGGTTGTTTCAGAGGGTGGACAAAAAAATTATGTGGTGGACAAACATGGACAAACGATGGACAAACAATATAGCAAGAGTTTTTTTAAATTTTCGAAAATTTGTGGATTTGTGAAGTTAGCCCGAAAAAAAATTTTTGTTTATAAAAAAGAATTGATGGGTGGACTAACGAAATAAAATGGTGGACAAACGTGGACAATCAATGGACAAACGAATGGCATCAATCGCATTTTTTTCCCGACTTTTTCGGGCTAAGTTCACGGACCTCCCACAAGCAGGGGGGCAAGTACAGCCCAGTATATCGACGGTCTAATTCTAATAGCCCGTGTCTACCAAAAGAGGTTTTTTATAGTAGGAGGTTTTTTCTGTTTTTTTACAATACCCCGTATGTTTAAAAATATTCGTATAAAAATTACAGCAATATTCCGTATCGGGAATAGACTATGCTGTATTACCATGCAATATTCTGAGTACAAACTCAAACAACATTATAATATAGATATTCAGTTATGGGGTATTAAATGACCTGTATTAGAGGTTTCTAGAATTTTTTGTTTAGATCGGGGTTTTGTGTATAGATGGATAACTGTTTTGTTAATCGTTTGCCGCGAAAATCGGAAATTCAGTTTTTTGCAGATACGGGGTATTATAATTAGACCGTCGATATATAGGCCATTGAAATGTTACATTTAGGATTGCATTTCTTATAGGAGTCAATTTTATTTTTTTAATGTGTAGGGAGGTTCTGTAGAAGCTTAAGTTCAAGTTTTTTAGATCGGCACCCTTGTCCCCCGGCCGCCATATTGGAAAAAGGGGTGCAAAGGGCTTTCGCGCTGTATCTCCTAAACTAGCAATCCTACAGAAAATTTAATTACACATAAAATGTAGCAAATTAAATTTTCTACAATTTTATATGTATTACTTTTATCGTCAAGTGACCAACAAAAAAGTTATAGACAAAAATATGAGAAAATTTTGTAAGAAGTTTCCTTTTGGAGGCTTTAATTTTTTTCCGTTCATTTCACAATAAACCATCATAACGATTTTGTAGAGGATTTTTCAATGAACAATTTTCACTATAAAGTTGTTTAATTTTATTTATTATCTAGGTTTTACAGCGCTCCAATCTTGACCAGATTCTCGAATTCTCATAGGAATACAATAAAAAAAAATACTTTTCTATCTAATATATTAGTCGAGCGGCAGCAATCTTTATGTCGACCACGAAAATCAAATTTAAGGTGAATGACCCATTTTGGTCTATTTGTATGTTTTCGAGGTCGCTGAATCCGAATATGAAGTTTATTTTTATCTAGATTTGGTGGAACATGTTCAAAAATCAAATTTTATACAAAAATGTTGAAAATCAATTTTGATGATTTTTCAAATTTACCTCGCTGTATCTTTGGTCGCTGTAAATATTTCATTTTAAAAATTTTACTGTGTCATCTTTGAAGTATGTAGATTTGTAGATAACAATGAAATTTGTCCAAATCGTTTAAACACATTAAAAAAGGAGTTGTTAGTTTTTAAACATTTTGTCATCATATTTCGTTAGTTTTATATTTACTTAAAAAAGTTGAGTGACAAACTTTTTAGTTTATAATTTTAACCAACACAACAATAAAACATAATTCATGAAGAAGTTTTTTGGAAAATTTTAAGTCAAAATATACAATAGGAAAAAGTTATGTTACTTCATAGACAAGCGGCACACCCCAAAAAACGCTTATATCTCGAGATCCTGACCACGGTGTGGTAAATGGCTAATTTTGATCATACTTTATGATTTTAATATCAAAAATCGTTTTTTTTTGCTCTTCTTAAGAATTTTGAATTTTACGGTTACGTCATTCTTCTTCTGAACCGGCGAATTTGTCCTCAAACAACTTCTTGGGCCTTTTCTATATATGCTTAGGGTTATAAGTTTTATAGTGGGGAGAAAGGTCCAAAACAGATTAATAATAGCATAGGAATGTTAAAATCATAATAAATTGTATGAATAAAAAATATATATATAGAAAAGTAAGCCTAACTTTTGTTTTTGTTGTACCCCTATGAGCATTCGAGAATCTGGTCAAGTTTGGAGCGCTGTAAAACCTATATAAATAAATAGAATTAAACAACTTTATAGGGCAAATTGTTCGCAAAATGTTATTTGTTAAATTTTTTTTACATATTTTTGTTTATATCTTTTTTGTTGGTCACTTGACGATAAAAAGTAATAGAAACAAAATTGTAGAAAATTTAATTTGCTACATTTTATGTTTAATTAGATTTTCCGTAGGGTTGGTAGTTTACGAGATATAGCGCGAAACCCCTTTGCACCCCATTTCCAAGATGGCGGCCTGGGGGGACAAGGGTGGCGACCCCAAAAACTTGAACTTAAGCTTCTACTGATCCCCCCTACACATTAAAGAAATAAAATTGACTCCTCTAACAAATGCAAGGTATGGTTTAAAAAATGTAACATTTTAATGCACTAATAACAAAAACTACTAACATAAGTTAAATATCTTACCTTGCCATGAGGTTCCAGAAAATTAACAAATAGAAACAAATTGGCAGTGGCAAGGACAATCAAATTAATATAATTGAATAGAAATGAGAAAGATATATTATCTCGTTGCAACTCATTCTATAGGACAAGGTGTATGGAAAAAGAGGACCCGGAAGAAGAAGAATTTGTTCGCTTCAAAACATGAGAAAGTTTAACACTTTTATCAAAGCAATTAATCTGTAGTTGTTGGATTCTGTGATAGAATTTTTTTATACCAAGGAACAATTGTGGAGGTCGTCTAGTCAAAAGACTGTTTTAGGGTTATACATATAAATTGATATAAGGAGTCTATGATATTTAAAACATTCCGCTCCATATTTTTCTTTAGATAGCATTGAGTGGCCGTTTGTCAAAAGCTTATATGTCCACTTTCGATATATTTTTTCACTTCCATACATATTGGAGTTTATATTACTATCTTCTCAATACAAAATAAATTGAAGGCCGGGAAGTTGTCACTTAGCTGTCAAAAATTGACTGAAAAAATACGATGAAGATGGTAATAAATAGAAGTGACGCAATTAAGTAACCAAGATCATATTGGGACCGTGTAAGTTCGGCAAAGCGACCTCTATTTCTACGCTCTGTACTTTTATTCGCACTTTTAATTATATTGGCCAATTATATTAGTCCTTGTTGCTGGATAAATGTCAAGACCATAGTCCAAAAAAATAATAAGAAGAAAAAATAAGATGCAGGTTATGTTTAGCAAACGTAAACAATTGTATGTAGTAAATAAAATCAGTTATTAAAATGCAGTACTGCAAGCAAAATACAATTAATTAAATTTACCTTTATATAATAATTGCATATCATATCAATATTGTGGAGCAATATATAATTTTTCTGCGTCAATGACAGAAGGTATGAAATATACGTCAATTTGACAATTTCAATTGACATTATGAATTATTTAAGATAGTTGCAATATTTCTCCGCGACTCGCGCACGGTCGTTTCTCGTTTCCCTTTCCAAGTACTTGCACACCGCGAATAGCGATACGCTTTAATTACTATTTTTGCTAATTTTATTTTCTTAATTTTTAATAACTTTTCTCAAAACGAAACAACATTAGTCATTTAAAATTCACATATAATACACAAACCATATGTCAACAAGGGCCGTTGATTTCGAGAAACGAAAATGTATCCCTAAACAGATTGTATAAAATTAATGTCTTCTTCAAGGAAACACTAATTGATTACGATGCCAGATTGCCACAACTTTTCTCAAAACGAAACAACATTAGTCATTTAAAATTCACATGTAATACACAAACCATATGTCAACAAGGGCCGTTGATTTCGAGAAACGAAAATGTATCCCTAAACAGATTGTATAAAATTAATGTCTTCTTCAAGGAAACACTAATTGATTACGATGCCAGATTGCCACACTCTTCATGTCAACTTCTTAAAATACAAAAAGGTTCTCATCTTGTAAAAGGCAGATGCAGTAAGTTATGGCTCTTCTGGCCATTATCGCAAAACCGCAAACCAGTTGACATAATAGTTGGTGGTCCGGCCAGTCAGTCTACACAGCATGCGAACGATTCAGACACACCCTCGCTATCGCTAACAATACCCTTTCGAGATATAAGCAAAACAAATAAATATATTACTGTTCGTTGTTACACTTATTTTTAATTAATTCCGTCAACACACACCACCGGCATAACCAAGATGGGCAGGCCACGTGGTACGGAGTGATGATGACAGACTGATTAGCAATGTGTTGAGAAAAACCAGACGACAGAAGACCGGCAGGACGGCCTAGAAAAAGGTGGAAAGATGTAGTCAGAGAAGATGTAGTCAGCAAAAGATGCAAGTGGGACCATGGGAAATAGTAGACTCACGAATAGTTGTAAAAGTCAAAGATGATGATGATGAAATAAGTAACACCACTACGTACAGAAACATGTAAAAAAAACTTTTAGAAGGAATAATAATACAGAAATAAAAAATATTTATTTTATATTCAAACGGCAATCAAAAACAGTACTGAGCCGTTAGATGATAAAATGGTTTTTGAACTTTTGAAAATTGCCTAATAGGAAGTTATCTGAAGGTGTGGTAAAAACACGTAGATTATGCTTGATAAAATCAACTTAATCACACTGATATATAAAATAAAAACAAAATAACACCTATAGAGTGATATTCACATTCAGGGTGTTTGGTTCACGACAAGCTTACACTAGCTATACATATATAGACCAATAAAATAAAATCAAAATATAATTTACTACAGGTTGAAATAATTTTTTTAGGTCCAAACAAAAGATATTTTCAAGAAAGTATATGATTCATATGAGGGGATCATTGTTTAAATAATTAAAAATGGGTAATTTTTGCAGAAAATTTACTTTTTTAACTGTTGCGGCAATTCTTGTTTTTAGTAAGGTTTTTGCAATTTTTTTCTGCAAAGCTGAAGAAACAATCTTTTATATAAGACTTACTGAATTAAATTTGACCCTTAATTTATTTAAATAATTGTAAATCAAAATTGAAAAACAAATTTCCAAAAAATATTATTTGCATGATAAATAAACACTATAAAACATTTTGTTTTGCAGAAAAAGTTGTGCAATGGTACCAGTATAAACCGAAAAAAATTGGTTAATAAATATTAAGTAGTTTATGAGATATTTAATTTGTTTATAAAAAAATACCATTTTTTGAATTGCAAAAACACGGTTGTTGCCGATAGAGTATACAAGTTTTTAAGGTCTTAATTTTTTTGCTTTATGTATATTTTCGACAGATGTATTGATAAATCAAAATTTGAATTAAACACCCCTCCAAAATGGTGTTTGAAAATTGGTGTAATTTGTTTAAAACTTGTTTTTTAAATAACATCGCCGGAATTAAAAATTTTGAAATTATTTTTTGATATTCGTGTTTCTGGTAGTTTTTGACATACTTACAAAAGAAAAAAAATTCTAGATCCATTTTTTGCCGAGATAGCTTTTCCAAGTTTAAAAATTTATATTTTGTTTATTTATCAATATTAACATTTAAAAGTGCGTGAGTACATCTATCAACCCTACTACTCAACAATGTCATTTATACATAGAGTTAAAATTTTTGAGTATTTTAAAAAATAATGATTTTCGTAGCGACCTTAAATGAAAACTTTTTGCATTAAGAGTGCTGCAGTAGTACTTTGCAATATCTTCGTTAATAATGGATTAATTTCAATGGTTGTTTTAGTTTAGGGTAGCATATAAAAATAATAACATCTAAATGACACTTTTTACAATAAATATTCGTCAATTTGTTATAAACAATTTTTTTTTCAAATTTTTTTCTCTACGTGCGATAAATAAAAATTGACACAAAACATTTTTTATAAAAAAATTAACAAAATAATACTGAATTAGCATTATAAATTTGTTAAAGACTTTTTTCTTTGTATAATATTAAAATATATATACAGGGTGTAACGAAAATACAGGTCATAAATTTAATGACATATTCTGGGGCCAAAAATAGTTGGATTGAACCTAACTTACCTTAGTACAAATGTGCATATAAAAAAAGTTACAACCCTTTGAAGTTACAAAATAAAAATCGATTTTTTTCAATATATCGAAAACTTTTAAAGATTTTTTATTGAAAATGGACATATGGCATTCTTATCACAGTAGCATCTTAAGAAAAAATTATAGTGAAATTTGGACACCCTATAAAAATTTTATGGGGGTTTAGTTCCTTTAACCCCCCCCCCAAACTTTTGTGTACGTTCCAATTAAATTATTATTGTAGTACCATTACTTAAACACAATATTTCTAAAACTTTTTTGGCTCTTAGTACTTTTTCGAAAAGTCAGTTTTTATCGAGATATTTTGAATATTTGTCAAATCCACCACATATTTGTATATGGTTAAGTACGATTATGGAGACTTGGTAATAATATGAAAATTTATGTATGATTTACATTTTTAGGTATATTTTGAACCGTATTAAAAAAGAAGCCATATCTCGATAAAAGGTACCTTCTCGAAAAAATACAAAGAGCCAAAAAATTTTAAAAACATTTTGTTTAACTAGTGGTATCGCAGTGATAGTTTAATTGGAGCGTACACAAACATTTGGGGGGTTTAAAGGAACAAAATCCCCATAAAATTTTTATGTAAACATATTAAAAAAGAAGCCGCAACTCGATAAAAACTGCTTTATAGAAAAAATACTAAGAGCCAAAAAAAGTTTTAAAAATATTGAATTTAACTAATAGTATCACAATAATAATTTAATTGGAACGTACAGAAAAGTTTGGGGGGGGGTTTAAGGGAACAAAACCCCCATAAAATTTTTATGGGGAGCACAAATTTCACTATAATTTTTCTTTAAGATGCACCTGTCATAAGAATGCCACATATCCATTTTCAATAAAAAATCTCTAATAGTTTTCGATATATTCGAAAAAATCGATTTTCATTTTGTAACTGCAAAGGGCTATAACTTTTTTTCTGTGCATATTTGTACTAAGGTAAGTTAGGTTCATTCGAACTATTTTTGGTCCCAGAATATGTGATTTAATTTATGACCTGTATTTTTGTTACACCCTGTATAGTCGGTTCGCTAAATTCACACACAACTGGCCAGTTATTTTAGTAGGTAATTTTTTTGTTTTTGGCCAATTTTTGGCAAAATTACTAACTATTTAGTAATTATTAACGATTTAGTAATTATTTTTTTGCCAATTTTTCTAAATTGGCAAAATTACTTAGTAAAATCGCTAGCCAGCTATGTCTGAGTTTAGCGAACCGACGATATTATGTATTTTACATTTAATTTTACAATCTTTATATAACATGTAGTACAGTAAAAATTGTATATATATTTCTTTTTTATTCACTTACATACATAATAGATTTATAATAGAGGTGGTCCTCAATTTTTTTATATATTTTATTTTGTATTCACATTAACTTTGCGAGATTTTGCCAATGATTTGTACAAAGAAAAAATTTTTTATGTTTCTTTAACAAAATTTTACTATTTTGTTAGATTTTTAAAATAAAAATTTGTTTTAATACCGTTTTGTGGTTATCTTTACTGTCAACTTTTATTTATCACAATAATAGAGAAAAAATTTTTTTTTTGAAAAAAATATTGTTTATAACAAATTAATGAATATTTATTGCAAAAAGGGTACGCAGATGTTATTATTTTTATATGCTACCCCAAATTAAAAAAAAAACATTGAAATTGGCCCATTATTAACCGAGATATCGCAAACTAGGTACTCCTTCACCAATTTTCAGGCAAAAAGTTTTCATTTAAGGTGCTATGAAAATCATTATTTTTCAAAATATTCTACAATTTTTATTATGTGTATCAATGTCATTGTTAAGTAGTAAGGTTAATAGATGTACTTAGGCACTTTTAAATGTTAATATTGAGAAATAAACAAATTATGAATTTTTAAACTTGGAAAAGCTATCTTGGCAAAAAATGGTTCTAGAAATTTTTTTCTTTTGTTAATGTGTCAGAAACTACCAGAAATACGGATATTGAAAAATAATTTCAAAATTTTTAATCCCGGCGATGTTATTAAAAAAACAAGTTTTAAACAAATTACACCAATTGTCAAACGCCATTTTTGAGGAGTACGTAATTGAAATTTTGATTTGGCAATACATTTATCGAAAATATACATAAAAGCAAAAAAAATGAGACCTTAAAAACTTGTATGCTGTATAGCCAACAACCGCGTTTTTGCAATTGAAAAAATTGTAATTTTTTATAAACAAATTAAATATCTCATAAACTCCTCAATATTTTTTTCGCTTTATACTGATACAATAGCCCTTTCTATGCAAAAATAAATGTTTGACAGTGCTTATTTATAATGCAAATAATGTTTTTTTGGAAACTCATTTTTCAATTTTTATTTACAATTATTTAAATAAATTAAGGGTCAAATTTAATTTAGTAAGTCTTATACAGGGTGTTTCATTAATAATTGTCCATATAGTAACTGGAGAAACTTTAGCACAAAATATGAAGATTTAACCTAAAACACTTAAATAAAATGTGGTTCCTTACTGAGTTACAGGGTGTTTTATCTAAAAATTTAAAAACTATTTTTGCTCAGAATTTTAAAACTATATGACGTATCCTTTTCATACTTGGCAGGAAGTATAGGTACTGTACACACTACTAAATTATGTTAAACAAACGTTTCTGGCTATTACCAGAGGCGTACGACGGGGGAAAGTGAATGGTTGACCCTTTCCAAATTCTACGCCACTAGCGGAATTGCTATTTTAGTTCAATTTTTGGATTCTCCAAGACTTTCTATAAAAATAATATACCCTTCATTCGTAACGATAAAGTCATTAATTTTCGAGATATTTGAAGTTAAAAATGAAACGACACGGTTATTTTGATTAATGTATTGTGTCGCTTCATTTTTAATTTCAAATATCTCGAAAACTAACCATTTTATCGTTACGAATTAAGAGTATATTATTTACATAAAAAGTATTGGAAAATCAAAAAATTACACTAAAATAGCAATTTCGTCAGTGGCGTAGAATTTGGGAAGGGTCAACCAGCCACTATCCCCTGTCGTACGCCTCTGGTAGTAGCTAGAAACGTTTATTTATCTTAATTTAGTAGGGTGTACAGTACCTACACTTTCTGCCAAGTATGATAAGGATACGCCAAATAGTTTTAAAGTAGTGGGTACAAATAATTTTTAAATTTTAATCATATGAATCATATCGCAAATTAATCAAAATAACTGTGCCGTTTCATATTTAACTTCAAATATCTCGAAAACTAATGATTTTATCGTTACCAATGAAGAGTATATTATGTACGTAGAAAGTATTGGAGAATCTAAAAATGGCACTAAAGTAGTAATTCCTCCAGTGGCGTAGAATTTGAGAAGTGTCAACCCTTCACTATCCCCTGTAGTACGCCTCTGGTAGTAGCTATAAACGTTTGTTTATCATAATTTAGTAGGGTGTATAGTAGTCGCACTTTCTGCCAAGTATGAAAAGGATACGATAAATAGTTTTAAAATGCTAAGCAAAAATAGTTTTTAAATTTTTAGACAAAACACCCTATAACTCAGTAAGGAATCACATTTTATTTAAGCGTTTTAGGTTAAATCTTCGTATTTTGTGCCAAGGTTTCTCCAGTTACTATATGGACAATTATTAATGAAACACCCTGTATAAAAGATTGTTTCTTCAGCTTTGCAGAAATAAATTGTAAAAACCTTAATATGAATATGAATTAACGCAGCACTAAAAAAAGTAAATTTTGAGCAAAAATTACCCATTTTAAAATCTTTTTATATACTTGGCTTGGTTGGTGTCACTGACTCCGCAAATTTTGTAATCCATTTTAAAAATAGTTCTAGGCTACCTAGACACCTGAAATTTTCAGGATAGCTTAGAACTAGCTAACAATGCAATATTTAACTGCTATTATACAGGGTGATTAATTATTAGTGGGGTGAAGCTACGTAGATCCGTTATAGTAATATATAGCGATAATACTTAATAACAAAAATTGTAGCGAACTTTGAGCTTCACATTACAAATTAGCTAGAATGTTACAGAGTGTTCGATAAAATAGTGGCAGACCAAACTTATGTTTTTTTTTAAATAGAACACCCTGTATTTTATTTTATATTCGAAATCCTCATAACTTTTCGATTACAAAAATATAAAGGTTTGGTATGTTATACGGGGTATTTATAAAGTTATAACCAATTTTATATGAAAATCGTAACAAGTTTAACTACCTGTATAAATAAAAGCAAGCACAAGGTCAATGGTTTATTGATATCATGAATATGACATACGATGTCATATTCGTCGTCAGCGACCCTAAAAACCCACTGAGTAATGATTTTTTACTAATTTTTTAATGAATTTGCCGAAAACTCGCCGAAGCCGAGGTAAACAGTAGGTACCCTGGGCACCAGGTATTCCGTAAATCACTTCCGATGTCATATTCGTCGTTAGTGACCCTAAAAACCCCACGAGTAATAATTTTGACTAATCTTTTAATGAATGTTAATGACGAGGTAAACAGTAGGTACCCTTGGCACCAGGTACTCCGGAGATCACTTACGACGTCATATTCGTTTTCAGCGACCTAAAAACCCCAGAGTAACAAAATTGAACTCATTTCCGCCGATAATAATTGACGAGTTCTGAATTTTTTTTATTGTCTGTTTGAGATGCGCTTTAAGAATGCATTTTTTGTATGCAGTTTTTCAATATTATATCATGGCTCCGGTTCACAAAGTTTCCTGGCGCATTCACGAATCGAATGCAAAAAGAATTATTAAGACCCGTCTTGTCGTTTTTTTTTTTGGAGGTTCAGTGCTTTATTGCTTCGACTAAATACTGAATTCGCTCTGCGGAGATTCACATTTAGGCCAGGGTAATAAGACAAAAATATACCCTGTTCGTGTTCGTGACACTTCAGCAGCCAGGGTACTGAAGCGTTTTTTCGACAGGTAATACCTATAGGAACAAATTGTAACTATTTCCTGCGTAGGATCTGGCGGCCATTTTTATTTATAAACAATTAACTGTCGAAAAATGGCATTTTTCCCTTTTTTTCAAATCAACGGAAAACAGTGAAACTTATGATTTTTTTAGTACAAATATCTTCGAGATTATGGAAAAAGCTTTAAAATGACGTATTACAAAGTTTGATATACTCATTTATTGTTAATATAATTGCGAAAAAAGGTCGGAATTGCAAAAAAAATTATTTTCGCAGTAACTGCGATATATGTGATAAAAATTTCAAAGCGATTCATTCAATTGTTTAAATTTTATTCAAATTGTTTACCCAGAGAGCATTTTTTTTTGCAATAACATAAGTCAGAAAAAAATGACGTTAGAACCATTCCACAGGTTTCAAATGAAAGAGCATGAGCTACATTTTGAACATGGTTTAAAAAAGTGAATAAAAAATGCATTTATTAGTAATAAATAATTATGCAAAAGTATCGTCAATTTTTCTTTATAAACTTTTTGAATAACTTTTTTACCCTGTTTTAAGTGTACAACTACCAAGTAATGTTATTTATATCATAATTGATAAAAAATTGTAATAAATATATATAATTTATTATATAACAAAATAATAAGTTTATAAGGAAAGATTTACGATACTTTTGAATAATTATTTATTACTAATAAATGCATTTTTTATTCACTTTTTTTAAACCAAGTTGAAAATATAGCTTATGCTCTTTCATTTGACACCTGTGGAATGGTTCTAACGTCATTTTTTTCTGACTTATGTTATTGCAAAAAAAAATGCTCTCTGGGATAAACAATTTGAATAAAATTTAAACAATTGAATGAATCGCTTTGAAATTCTTATCACATATTAAGCACCAAAGACCCCGTATTTGACAAAAATTTCAAAGCTGTACACTAATTTTTACAACAGTTATTGCGAAAATATTTTTTTTTGCAATTTCGACCTTTTTTCGCAATTATATTAACAGTAACTGACAAACTTTGTAATACGTCATTTTAAAGCTTTTTCCATAATCTCAAAGATATTTGTACTAAAAACCATAAGTTTCACTGTTTTCCATTGATTTGAAAAAAAAGGGAAAAATGTCATTTTTTGACACTTAATTGTTTATAAATAAAAATGGCCGCCAGATCCTACGCAGGAAATAGTTACAATTTGCTCTTATAGGTATTACCTGTCGAAAAAACGCTTCAGTACCCTGGCTGTTCAAGTGTCATGGAGAAAACCTTATTACCGTGGACTAATTCGGAATAGGAAACATACAACACAAAAATTCCTACCTCACTCGATTAACTGCTCAAATCAACTTAATCTTTCATTAAAAAAAAAAAAGAAGAATTATTAGAAATATGGCAAGTGTTTACTAATCTTATAAAATTTTGTGGAGTTTATTTCTACAATATATTTTTATTTTGTACAATAAATAATTTTCTTATTTGTTATCAATACGCTATAATGGTGTAAATAAATAATTATTGATTGGCGTAAGGTTTATGTTATTTATGTCTGTTTACTACTAATAATATTGGCTAAGAGCAGGTTTGTTTGGTTGTGCCGTAATTTCCAGTCACGACTAGCAACTGAACTTCCCAAAAAAGAAATTACTAACGTCACTAGACAGTTGTGTCTCAGAAAAGCCAATCGACTTTATCAAGAAATCTTGTTCTGGGTCTTCATATTTTTCTCTGACTAATGGGTCTATCAAGGAGCGTTTTTCTAGCTAGGTCAGTTTGTTCTATCCCTTAGACGTCCTATCTTCTTCAGTTTATTGGCCTCCACCTACTTGGGTATTTGACCAGCTCATCGTCGCGGAATAAGGGAAAAATCCCTTACAATTTGGAGTTAGTACATTGTACAATTTGCCTCTTCTTCTTCATCTTCTTTTTCTTCTTCCTCTTTAGTTAACTGGCAATTTTGGTTGGTGTGGGACAAACATGACAAGATAAAAAAATTTCACGCTAGGGGCAACTGTCTATCAATACACAATCTTCTTTTTCTTCTTTGATTTAGTAGAAATTTTGAGTTGGCATGGGACAAATACAACAACTAAACTGTTTTTTCAACGACATTAAACTTTTTTCTCTCGAGGGCAACTGCCGACTACTACACAATCTTATTCTTCTACCTCTTTTTTAGTTTACTGGCAATTTTGAATTGGCATGGGACAAATACAACAAAGACACAAACTTTTTGCTCTCAGGGGCAACTGCCGACCATTATACAATCTTATTCTTCTACTTTTTTTTTGAGTTTACTTAATATGTATTTGATATGGGTAATATTACATACTAATTAATTTTTTGAACTCTTGTCAGGTACCAACTACAAGGATCTCTTTGTGTCCCTATAACCTTCACATCGAATGCAATTGTTTGCTTATTTATCAAAAACTCATTTACTTTAAATAGCTATATAAAACAAACTGTCGACAAACAATGATTACATTCACATTTATTATTTACTGTGCCTACATTATTATTTCTACATAAAAACAGAATAATTGTATTTATTCAAGTATTATGTTCATATGGGATTTAGTCACAAATATTGGTGTAATGAAAATTACATTGTTAATTAACTAATGTTTGACGTTTCGATTTCCACTTCAGAAATCGTTCCCAAAAGCAAAAAAGAAATTATTTCTGAAAAATTCTGGGAAGATTTTGTAACCTGATTAGGTTATGTATATCTTTTCAGACAAATGAAATTTTGGTCTCGATCTTGTGGACTCTGGCAATCTGTGATTTCCGGAATGGAAATCAAAACGTCAAAACATTAGTTAATTAAAAATATAATTTTCATTACACCAATATTAATTGTGGCTAAATCCCATCATTATCATTCTCTTTGCCTTATCCCTACGCGGGCTCGGCTTCCCTAATTGTATTTCTTCACACAATTCCAACATGTCCTTCCTTATCGTCTCCCCCCAGGTCTTCTTTGGTCTTCCTCTCCTACTCCTTCCAGGAATTTGCACTTCAGCTATTCTTCGTATTGGGTGATTAACGTCTCGACGTTGAACATGACCAAACCATCTTAACCTACGCTCTCCCTTTTTGTCATCAATTGGTGCCACACCTAGGCTTCCCCTAATATACTCATTTCTAATTTTATCCTTCTTTGTCACTCCACTCATCCACCTAAGCATTATCATTTCCGCCACATGCATTCGTTGTTCCTCTTTCTTTTTCACTGCCCAACATTCAGTCCCGTACATCATAGCCGGTCTTATGGCTGTTTTATATAATTTTCCCTTCAGCTTCATTGGAATTTTTCTGTCACACAACACACCACTCGCTTCTTTCCACTTCATCCATCCAGCCCTAATTCTACTGCATGCATCTCCATCTATTTCTCCATTACTCTGTAATACCGATCCTAGGTACTTAAAACTATTGATTTTCACAATCATTTCACCATCCAAAGATACCATTTTATTTGTAGTAACTTCATCTTTAAAGGAACATTCCAAATACTCTGGTTTTGTCCTACTAAGTTAAACCTTTTTCCTCTAGATCTTGTCTCCACTGTTCCAGTTTTTGTTCTAAGTCTCTTTTACTATTTCCTATTAACACTACATCATCAGCATACATTAGGCACCATGGAATGCTACCCTGTAGTTTCGCTGTTATCTGGTATGAGCGTTGGTCTCTTTATTCCTGTATTTTTCCATCAGTTGCCTTACAATGAAAATTGCATCTGTTGTTGATCTACTCTGCATAAAGCCAAATTGATTATCGGATATTTCGGTTTCTTCACGTATCCGTCTATCAATTACTCTCTCCCATATTTTCATGGTGTGGCTAAGTAGTTTTATAGCCCTGTAGTTTGTACATTGTTGTATGTCTCCCTTGTTTTTGTAGACAGGTACTAATATACTGTTTCTCCATTCGTCTGGCATTTGTCCAACTTCCATAATTCTATTAAATAGACCTGCTAGCCAACTTATTCCTGTCTCTCTCAATGCTCTCCATACTTCCCCAGGAATATCATCTGGTCCGACTGCTTTTCCTTTCTTTATTTTTTGAATTGCTTGAGCCACTTCTTCGTTTGTTATTCTGGTAACCATTGCTGTTACTGTCTCCGTTATCTCCACAGGCTGTCTGTCAAATTCTTCATTTAATAAACTGTCAAAATACTTTCTCCATCTCTTTTTGACATCCTTTTCGTGAATTAGTATTTTATTATTTTCATCTCGGATACATCTAATCTGATTAAAATCTCTTGCTTTCTTTGCTCTCTGTTTGGCTATTTTATATATCTTTGCTTCGCCTTCCATGGTATCAAGTTGATCGTATAGGTTTGAATACGCTTCTGCTTTAGCTTTTGCCACTGCTACTTTCGCTTCCTTTTTGGCGACCATATAGTTTTGAAGATCTATGTCTGATCTGGTTTCTTGCACTTTTTATATAATTTTCCCTTCTCTTTTATTTTTCCTTGTACTTCATTTGACCACCACCAAGTCTCTTTATCCTCAAACTACTTTCCTGACGTTTTCCCAAGTATTTCAATAGCCGTCTCTCTAATAATATTGGCCATTTTTCTCCAAATTGTGTTAGGGCTTCCTTTCATGTTCCAACATATTTTTTCTACTATTCTTTCCCTGAATAGACCATCTTTCTCATGTTTTAGCATGCACCACCGGATTTTTTGTGGTCCTCTCCGATATTTTTGTTTAGTTTCGCTTTTTACTTCGATGTCCAGAACAAGCAGCTTATGTTGTTGGCTTACTGTCTCACTAACTATTACCTTGCAGTCCTTGCATTCACGTATGTGTTCTTTCCTTATCATGAAGTAGTCTATTTGGGATTGATGTTGTCCACTTTTGTAGGTAATAAGTTGAGTTTCTCTCTTTTTAAAGAATGTGTTAACAATCGCCATATCCAATGCTGTTGCTAATTTAAGCTGTGAATTGTGGCTAAATCCCATATAAACATAAATATTTATATGGGATATTTGTGTTCAGTATCCCCAAAAACTCCTCGTCCAATCTGTTTGCATCAATTTAGTGCCGATATCCCTCGAAACTCCAGAATATGACGTGATCCTAAACACCAGGTGCTCCGGGTGTCTTGTTCTGATGGCATATTCGTTTTCAGCAACCCCAAAAACAGCCCGTGTAACCTACTTGCATAAATTTAATGGCGAAAACCCTCGAAACTCCAGAAGATGACGCGCCTTATCAGTGACAATGGGGACCAGGTGCTTCGGAATCGGTTCTGATGGCATGTTCGTATTCAGCGGTTTTAAAAACCTCCAAGTAATCTGTTTGCATCAATTTAGTAACGATAATTCTCGAACCTCCAGATGGCGTGCCTTAGTAGTGACTCTGGGCACCAGTTGCTCCGGAGGTCGCAAGTCCAAGTAGCAAAATTCGGTCCTTAATATGCTTATTTTGACATTTTTATGCACTTTTAGATGCATTTTATGCACTTTTGTAACGATGAAATTCACCCTGTAGGAATAATGTAAATAGAATTGACAAGATGTTGGTATGTCATAGAAGGGGATGTTTTCGTGTTACTAATATTCTCTTATTAGCTTAGAAATAGAAAAAAAAGTAGAAAGATCAAACAGATAATCAAATAAAAAGAAATAAAATATTGGGAGCCACTGGTTTCCTTTGGGAACCAAACATATACAAAAATAGAAACATTAAAAAAAGATAGCTCAAATCAAAAAGTAACAAAAACATAGTCAATTTACAAAATATATAAAATACTTTTACATAAATGCAAATTTGGCGTGACTTACCTTATCTATGTCTTTACTCAGCCAATTCTCTGTTGTACTTAAGAAACAAGAGAAAGGGAACAATACAATAATAAAATAGTATTTTGCAATGAATCAGACAATATTCATTGAAACAAAATAAAATTAAATTAAAAAGAACTGTGATCTTTTACGGATTTACAAAAATAGAGATCATGTTTACCATAAAATTAAAAGTCTACAAAACAAAAAAAATAATACCTTGTACTGTACAAGTCCAAGGCACAGTTACATTTCACTATAGTCACTTTACAAAAGTAATAGATATATGGAAAGCACATCAATGGTTATTTCCATAGTTTATAGAAAGATTCAGCATTTATTTTCATTGAAACAAATCGGTACTGCTCGAACAAAATATTGAAGAACTTATTATTTCTTTAGTATATTAAACTGGGTCAAAACTACAAAAGCTACTTCATGCTTCAACGGTAATGTTAGAAACACAAAAGCTACTTCATGCTTCAACGGTAATGTTAGAAACTGCTAACACAAAAAAATTTCTAACTATCTTCTGAATAATTCCTTGATAAATTCTGACTGCATGTAAGAAAAAGTATACCAATAGTGGTATAAGAATATATACATCCGCCTAACACTAGCGAAAATGCCTGTGTCCACGTCCTGATCCGCCATGTATGCCGGACTGAGCTAAGCTATAAGCATTAGCCAGCTGGCCGAAGAAACTTAACTTGCAACTACATCTTGAACGAACTTCACTTGATGAGTCCAGGAATAGAACTCCCGATTCCAAAACTTGAATCTTCAACGGCTCAAATCTGACTGCCCTCGATCTCATTAACCCAATCTCCACGAAACCAAACGCCTCTTTCAAAATCACTCCATTTCCCCATCAACAACCAATCATAGACCTAAGACACTTCCTTAACCAAAATCTTAACAAATAAGAAGTCACTTAGACATATTTTAGCCACACCCTCTATGTCCATCAAAAACATTTCATCCAATCATCAAGAGAATAAACAAAACGGATTCTAGTAGTTCGTACAACCTTTTTCCCATGCTTAATGTCAATTCAGCTATGTTGCAACCGACGCCTGTTCTCAGGAAACTCAATGTTTTTTTCTCAGACGAGTCAGCAAAAAATACATCTGGACTTGTTGATCACTCAAAGCTCTTATCGCCACTCAAACATTCCACAGTTTCATCGTCGCCAAAAACACATTAGTGAAAAATTTACGGATCTGATTCTTTTGTCGGCGAGCTTCCAAGCAAACATCACTGAGACACTCAAAAGCAATTACGACATATTCTGCATAAAAACAGACCGTTTTACATTCGACGTTCGTGAGAATCACAAAATAATATAAACATTCTGAGAGATAATCGATCTAATATTGTGAGAAATGATAAAACTAAACTTCACGCCATACATAGTACAATTTCTAAAGCGATAGACTTGTGAGAATTCAACAATCCTTCTGAAACACAAACATGATTTTAACGAACTTAAAATACAGGGTGAAGCGATGATTTTCCGTACCGTTACACTTTAAAATGCTATTATGCATTTCCACCCATTTTTTTATAGTATACTTTTTTTCTGACATTATCCTGAACACAAAGCAAAAAGTTGTAGGTCTCTTGGTACTGTATTTAAAAATCGATTGATTCCGTTGTTTTAGTGCTAAAAGCACTGGTCTATAAACGTTTTCCTCTGGTATCTCGATTTTTCAGTGGGTCACATTTGCGCTAGAGGATGATGGGGTTTGTCAATGTACCAATCAAAGCAGTTAAATTAGTAATAAAATATGCCACCAAGGTGCACCGTGTAGCTATTTTCGTTCGCGAGATATAGCTATGGCTATATAAAGCTATAGCTCTACCGTAAAGATAGCATAACCATCGTTTCTCGGAAACGGTTGCAGCAACAATTTTTTCTTGACCTAAAACTTCAGCAATAAATTAGTAAGTAATCCCTTGTTAGTCCAGAGAAATAAGATTTTTCTCGTGACACATCCCACTCTAGGCCTAAACCAAATTTTTTGAGTAGTATGAACATCTATATTAATAACTTATATGATTCCTGCAGCCGATTTTGATGATATACATAGTTTTTTTTTTTTTTTTTTTTTGTAAGCATTTATTAGCAATCAGAATTACATATTCTATAAGCTAATTTGATAACAAGTACAATAACATATATCAATGTATTATTGTACACTAAAATGGCGTTATGAGGTACATCACCCAGCGGTTTCACCTCAGTTTCAGCGAAGATCTATGGGCCATAATCTTCGCAATCTTCTGTTGTTTAGTGGCTGCAGTAATGGTAATATTAATTGGTTGGGGTGGTCTTCCAATTTCTCGTGATGTCTGTTGGCTCTTTCTTGAATTACTGTGCTGACTAACGGGATGTTTAGGTCTGTATGAAGGGTTTGGTTGGAAATGTACCACGGGGCATTTGCGATGGTGCGTAGAATTTTTGATTGAGTTCTTTGGATAATTTTTGTGTTTGATTTGCTGGCACAACTCCATAGTTCTATACCGTACGTCCATATAGGTTTGATGACTGTTTTATAAATCAGCAGTTTGTTCTCAATTAAGAGTCGAGATTTTCTACCTATAAGCCAATTTATTTCTTTCACTCTCAACTCAATTTGTTTCTTCTTCTTTAAAATGTGTTGTTTCCAGTTTAATTTAGAATCAAGATGAAGCCCCAGGTATTTGACGATGTTCTGTTGTGGTATGTTGACTTGATTAAGGCTAATATTTGGGCATTGGTCTTTCCTTAGTGTGAAAGTTATATGTGTTGACTTAGTTTCGTTAGCTTTTATCTTCCATTTCTTTAACCACTGTCCAATTTGGTCTAGGTGTTCTTGAAGTTTTAATACTGCAGCTCTTGGATCCTCTTCAGTTGCAAATATTGCTGTGTCATCAGCGAAAGTTCCAATGGTGGTTTGTGGAGAGGTTGGTAAATCGGATGTGTACAGTACATAAAGAAGTGGACCCAATATACTACCTTGTGGGACTCCTGATTGAATTTTGTTACGGTTTGATAGTTCATCCTCCACTTTAGTTTCAAATTCTCTGTGATTTAGATATGATTTTAATAAGTCAAAGTATTTGTTGGGTAGGGATTTTTTGATTTTATAAAGTAATCCTGGGTGCCATACCTTATCAAATGCTTGGCTAATGCCCAGAAAGGCTGCTGTACAATACTGTTTATTGTCCAAAGCTCTATTAATTACATTTGATATGCGATGGCATTGTTGCACTGTAGAATGACCTTGCCGGAATCCAAATTGGTGTTCTGGGATCCAGTTTTGGAATTCTAGATCGCTCATAATTCTTTTAAGTAACAGCTTTTCAAGAAGTTTTGACATTATTGGCAGTAGACTTATTGGGCGGTATGATGAAACATCCGTTAAAGCTTTACCAGGTTTCGGTATCATAATTACTTGGGCAATTTTTAGTGATATAGGCCAATAATTAAGTCTTAAGATTGCATTTAATATGTACAATAACTTCATTATACCTTTTTTAGGAAGTTGTTTTAGCATTGTTGCTGTTATGAGATCAGTGCCTGGTGCCTTCTTTTCATTCAAATGATTAATTTCATCTTTGATCTCCTTCGGTGTAATTAAAGTTAGTCGCTCTCGTTGATTAATTGGTAAGGCTAGTTCCTGCTCTACTTCTTGTACTTGGTCATTGTCGTGTGGCTTGAAGACTTCAGTTAGATGTTCAGCAAATAAATCAGCTTTTTCTTTGTTGCTTTTTGCCCATGGTCCTGGTGGTAATGAGTTTTTCCGAATTGGAGGTGAAGTATTTATTGGTTTATTTTTGTTTTTGATTGGTTTCCAGACAGAGTTATCTTGACGCGAAAGGTTTGATACATAGTTTTCAAATGAGTTGTTTCTCATCTGTTCTAGAGCTGTTTTTAAGTTTCTTGTTTTGTTATTATAAATTGTCCTGTCGTCTGGTCTGTGAGTTCTTTGCCAAATTGATCTGGCTTTTCGTTTTTCTGCTACTAGTCTTTTTATTTCAAGAGGAATGTTGGTTGAAAATTTTTTTTGTCCAGGTTGAGGGGTAGACTGTTTGGCAGCATTTTGAAGTAAGTTGATTAGATTATTAGTTTCTGTTTCTATTTGTTCGGGAGTTTGCAATCTCACTAGTAGATTTACTTCCTGTTCTATGATTAGCCGGTATGTGTCCCAGTTTGTTTTAAAGTTATGCAGTCGAGGTGTTGGTTTTTTGATTATCACCGTTGTGCTAATTGTGGCAATTATGGGACTATGATCTGATGATAAATCAAAACTTGGTACTACATCTGTATATGATTGAGATATTCCGTTTGTAATAAAGAAATCCAATACGTCTGGTGTTTTATTTGGATCGGTTGGCCAATATGTCGGTGATCCCGTCGATAGGAATGAGTAGCTTTTATCCTGGATAACTTTTGCTAGCTCTCTGCCTTTGGTGGTTGTTAGGCGTGAACCCCATAGCGTATGTTTACAGTTGTAATCTCCACCTGCTATAAATTTTGGCCCTAGAGTTTCGAAAAAGGGTAGAAGATCTTCTTTTGTAAGTCTATACCTGGGCGGACAATAAATTGCTGTGACAGTTATATCATATGGAAGAGTTTGTATTTTTATCGATGTTGCTTGAATGTGATTTGTTTCGTATTTTAGCATTTCATAATGTTTTATAGTTTCTCTTATCAATATGACTGAACCTCCGTGGGCTGTACCATCTGGGTGATTCGTGTAATATAATTTATACTTAGGTATCTTGAAGTAGGTTCTGTCTGTAAAATGGGTTTCACTTACTAGTAGTATGTCAATGAAATTTATATACATAGTTATAAACAAATCAAGATCAAAATACGGTAAATTTTCGCTTTTTTCGTCTATTACTAAAAAGTGAAGCATTCTAAACAAATTTGAGAGTAAGAAACTCATAAATCATATAAAAAACTTCAATATGGCGTTCGCTGAATATGTCTATCCTTATCCTTATTGGTTGCTTAGAAAATTGAAAAATAAATCATAAATTTTGAGTTTTTATAAATATTCATCTTATGTAAAAATTAACTTAGAACCTTCTTATTAACACGGAATGCTGAAACTTCTGCTGCTTAAATCATACTTTAAATTTCAAAGCAGTTGGTCAAATAGTTTAAAATTTAAAAGGTATTTAATTTGTTTGTTTAGGCAATACGTAAAGTATCCTTAACAATAGTAACCTATACTTATTGTACGGTTATAGAGTATATTCCCATAGGTAAGCTGGTTAAGAGTAGATAACGATTTTTCATATGTAATTTAAAGTATTATCTGCATAAATGGCACAAAGAATATTTGCTACGAGAGGTATATGGTTCAAAATGCATACAGTATCACGACTAATAAGTTATGTTCACATACATGTAGAGTACTTACAGTTTTATTCCTTGATGACGTGTCACATCAGAGCTCTGATTGAATTCCATAATCCATTTGGTTCATTTGTAAGGCACTCACTAATACGCTAAATAAATCATCGTCGATAATACTGAGCAGATTGAATTATCTGAGCGGTATAAAACGATAGCAAAAAAAGCCGGTAAAATGCGGCCTTTTTACGAATAGCGGGAGCGTCGATAGATTAGAGATGATTCTCGTTAGGAAGCTTTTGACGATCTGCCCCGGCGAGGGGTTCAAATGCGAGTCTCAACAATAACCTGGAGTTTCCAGAAAGGTTACATAAATACTACTTGAATTTTAAGTAATCAGTAGTACAGGGGCGTAACTAATTATTTTAGTGAGCCGTGTATAATATATTTATTGTACATATTGCCGGGGGCGACAGGCGAGAGAGATGGCCTATATCACCTCGAAGAGAGGGGATTGGCAAAGATGTGCACAACGATAAGAAATGTTTGAAGAAATTAGAGTTTATATACACAAGGGGTAACAACGATAAAATGGAGGAAAACGATAAGTTTTCCCCCTAGGGATAGATTTTAATCTTCCAGGGGAATCACAGCGATTTTCGTAATACCACGAAGAAAATCACCGTGAGTAGTGTGAATCTTGACAGTACGAACTAGACCATCCTTACCAGGCAATACATCTATTACCCTGGCAGTTGGCCATAAGAGTGGAGGAGTACCATCCTCCTTCAACAGAACCAAATCCCCGATCTTGACAGGGTCAGTAGGGTCGGTCCATTTATTTCTTTGCTGCAGGAGGCAAAGATAGTCTTTTTTCCACAATTTCCAAAATTGCTGTTGAATTTTACTAATACGCTGAAAAAGATTCAACCTATTTTCAGGTATCTCTGAAACACTTGGTTCAGGGGGCGCGGTTAAACTTCTTTGAACTAAGAAGTGAGCTGGAGATAGGAAAGCGAAGTCATTGGCGTCAGACGACATCCTAGTGATGGGTCTCGAATTTAGAATAGCCTCGATTTGGCATAATACTGTGTTAAACACTTCAAAGGTGAAGTGGGAATTTCCTATAATTCGATAGAGGTGATACTTCACACTCTTTATTCCTACCTCATGGAGGCCGAATTGATGGGGGTTGCGGGGAACACCCATCTTGAAAGTTATGGAGTTTTGAGTACAGAATTCCTTAATCTGTTCCGAATTATTTTGATTTAAGAAAAAATCATAGAATTCGCGCATTTCATTTTTTGCCCCATGGAAATTTGTGGCATTGTCGCTCCAAATAATACTGGGCGTGGATCTTCTGGCAATAAACCTTTTCAGAGTAAGAATATAGGCTTCTGCGCTTAATCCTGTGACGAGTTCGATATGAACACATTTAGTGCTCATGCAAATGAAATAGGCTACGTATGCTTTGTAAAGCGGTGCCTTCCTCAAATGTGAGGACTTAATTAAGAAGAACCCCCCATAGTCCACTGAGACGACTTGGAAGGGTCTAGTGGGGAGTACACGATCGGGATGCATATCTGCCATCTGTTGAACAGAATTGGGTGTCATGAATCGGAAACAGTTTACACACTTACGAATTAAGCGTTTAATCTGTCTTAATCCGTCAATTGGCCAGTACTTCATTTTGACATACGAAAGTACTGTTTGCGCGCCTGAATGTAATAACTTATGATGAGCTTGAGTCAAGATTAGTTCTACAACTCGACATTTAGAAGGAAGTAGAATGGGGTGTTTTTGATTATACGATATGGGGGCGTGTCGGAGACGTCCTCCCACACGAATCAGCCCATCATTATGTTGTAGGAAGGGGTTGAGTTTACGAATGGCTTTATTGGTCACGAGTTTAGCATTTTTCAATTCAAGAATCTCTTTTTTAAAGTAGATACTTTGGATATACCTGATGATCGCGTGATCAGCGATCTCCATTTCGGGTGGCGTCAATATATCCGTATCTCGTGGAGAGTTATTTATTTTCTTTTTAATATTACTGATGAATCTAAAAAGATAAGCGACAATTCTTTGAATTTTACGAAAAGAAGAAGATTTAGCGAATAGATTTTCAAAGGTGTCGTTGAGTTCGTGATTTGTTGCTATGTTTGAGACAACTAACTTCCTTAATTCAGGAAGATCATCCTGAAAATGAGGAATTTGATGAAGAGAAAAATCGATGGGATTGTCTCTAATAAAGCTAGGTCCGCATAACCAGTCTTCGGTGGTCTGGGGATTATCAAAGACATTTATCCCTCTGGAAGCGGGGTCAGCGATGTTTTCGTGACTTCTGACGAAATGGAAATCACAAGGAAAAGTTTCCAACAAGGAATTGACCTTTTGAATTCTGTTTTGTACAAAAATGTTCCAAATGTGTTTTTTAGAAAGTATCCAAGACAAGGCAATTGTAGAGTCAGCAAAGAGATGAGATGAAGATATACTCAAATTTTTCTTGAAGATGTGAAAAAGTCTATGAGCCAGAGTGACTCCCAACACTATTCCACAAAGTTCCAATTTGGGGATGGTGAGTTTATTTTTTAGCGGAGAAATTTTGTTTTTAGAAGCGATAAGCCGCGACGATACAGAAAAGTCTGAGTATGTCGCTTTGAGATACACACAAGTGCTGTATATTTTTTCCGATGCGTCGGTGAAAATAATTAATTGAACATCAACAACTTTCTTTTGTAAAAGTAAGCATCGAGGTACCTTGACCTCTTCTATAGTTTTGAATGTCGATAAGAGGTTTTGCCAATTTTTCATAATGATGGGTGAGTCAATGGGTTGATCCCAGTCCAGTTTCTGGGACCATATTTCCTGTATCAAGAGCTTAGCGTTCACAAGGACAGGGGATAACCATCCTAGCGGGTCATACAAAGTAGCAATGTAGGAGAGAATAGTACGTTTAGTAACAACATTAGCCAATTTGAAGATAGGAGTTTTAAACGAAAAGTGGTCGCGTTCTGAATCCCAGAATATGCCTAAGACTTTATCAGATCCCGTGAAGTTAAGACTGACTTCAGAGACGGGATTTAAATTGTGTTGAGACAGAAATTCTGAAGAACTGCAGTTCCACTTGTGGAGGAGGAAACCATGGGTTTCTAGCAAAGAAGTTAATTGTTCGAAAAGACAACTTAATTCATGAAGACTGTCAGCACCGCTGATCAGGTCATCCATATAGATAGATTCTTGCAGAACACTAGTAGCAAGTTCGTGGGTATGTTTGTTGTTGTCAGCGATGTGCTTGATAACTCTTTGAGCGATAAATGGGCTACTTGGGAGCCCGAAGGGTAATCTTTGAAATTGATAGCACCGTAAAGGCTGCTGAATATTGTCCCTAAAGAGAAAATTTAACAGAAATGTTTCAGTGGGACAAATGGCGATTTGTAGGAACATAGCCTTGATGTCGCCTACTAGTGCGAATTTAAACTGACGAAACTTAGCGAGAATGTCAAAAAGTTCATGTTGGACGACATAACCTTTGTCTATGACGTCACTGAGGGAGATTCCCGTAGACGATTTATTGTTTGGATCGAAAACTATACGAGTGGAAGTAGTAGAGTTGGATTTGAAAACGGGAAAGTGAGGGAGAAAGTAATTAGGTTTACCTGAGTCATTTAGCATTTTTAACGGCACTTGAATTATTTGTCCGTTATTGAGATATTCCGATATAATGTCCTGATATTTTTCCAATAAATCAGGGTTGAGTTGAAAACGTTTCTCGAGACTGAGAAAACGTCTTTTTGCCGAGAGAAACGAATTTCCCATGTCTATATCTTCGATAGGGAGTTTGAGATTGAGTGTGGACTCATATCGTCCATTGGGGAGAACATTAACATGTTTTACAAAATTAATTTCAGCGGGGTGATCATTAATGAGATCGGTGTTCTGAGGAGCGGCTTCTTCCAGCTCCCAGAATTTTTGTAAATGATCGGATAGTTCCTCGTTGGACACTACCGGCTCATTTACGGCGGAAGGAGTGTTATGAGAACAACAAGTAACGAGAGAGTTTGAATAAAATTCCAAAGCCTTTTTAGTATTTTTCGACTTAAGAGCAAAGTCTGGAACTGACCCTGATATCGTGTACCCGAGTAGAGTGCGTTGAAGAACGGGAAGACCTTTTCCCAAACGAATTATTTCAGGTTGAATGATATCGTTATACAGGTCTGCACCGAGCAGGATACCAATTGGGGATGTTACATGGAACATCGGATCACCTAATGGTATCTCTGAGGGTATGTTTAGTTTGCTCGCCGAAATAGAAATTTGAGGAAGCGGATTTGTTATCTTTGGGAGTACAGAGCACGAGATGTCAAAAGGAACGTCGTTAGCGACAGCGAAAATTGTTGTATCTACAATAGATTGAGACGAGGATGAGGTGGAGTTAATTCCATTGATCCGTAATTTTCCATCTCTAGTGGTGAGTGACAGTTCCTTTACGAGGTCAGCACTAATAAATGAAACCTGTGAGGCCGAGTCTAAGAGTGCCTTTGCGAAGACCCTCTTGCCGCTAGGAGCGACAAGATAGACCTGGAGTGTGCTTAATAACACCAAATGATTATCAAGCGAGGCTGCAGATAGAGCCATTGAATGTGGAGTCGAATTTTGAAGATTAACTTCCGTTTCAGGAGCTCTAACATGTGAGGGCCCCTGTTGTGAATTACCCTGTGTATGGGAGTTATTTGAGATAGCGGTTTTATTATGATTATTTGAGTTGTGTTGGCCAACAGCCGCGGAAGGGTTACTATGACCCGTTTTGTCGAAATGGAGCAACGTGTGATGACGAGATTTACAAACTATGCAAGAGAATTTGGATTTACACTGATCGAGCATGTGAGACCCAAGACAATTAATACAAAATTTATTTTGTTTGACAAAACTAAAACGTTCTTTAGAATTCAACTGCTTGAACTGAGGACAAGAGTAGATCGAGTGAGAGTCGTTGCAATAGGAACATTTCTTAGGACCTAAGCGAGGCGAAAGGTTACTGGTAGAAGTGTCTGAGGCTAGGTGTAAAGAGTGTCTGGAAGTAGTAGTCGATTTTGGTTTTGATTGAGATTGAATATTCTCAAGATGAACAACGCGTGTCTCGATTTCCCCTAGAAAATGGACAAAATCAGGGGTAGCTTGGCTACCACCGGATTGGAACTCAAGAGCCCTAATGGTAGGTGCGTCGAGTTTCTGAGTAGCGATATGTATGAGAAGTAAATGCAAGAGATCTGAAGGGGGCCTATTCAAGTTCAATAGGGCCTTGAAATTATTTGACATGACCGTATGAAAATTTCTTAATTGTGAGTGATTTGCGTTTCCAGAAATAGGAGGCGCATCAAGAATTTGAGAGATGAGAGTTTTGATAAGCGATTTAGAGTTGGCGTACCTTTGTGTCAGGTTATCCCGGGCTATTTTGTAATTGTCACCTGTGAGTGGGATATGCTCGAGAAGCGTCAAAGGCTCGGAAGTTAGAAAACTTTTGAGGTAAATGAGTTTTTCCAGATCACTTAATGTAGTATCAGATCCTATTATTGTATCAAAGGTCTCAATGAATGAATTGTATTCAGTAACTAAGCCACTAAATGGTTTTAACTGAATACGAGGGAGGTTTACTGTTCGTTGCCTAGCCATAGACTGTGAGGTTAGAGAAGAATTAGGGTCAAATTGGAGGGAGGGGGTAGCAGTCACATTAGAACTTTCAATGACCTCTAACCTTTCTTCCAATAGAGAAATTGTATCCAAATATTTATCAAAAACCACAGAGGAATCAGTAGAGGGGGTAGGTTCCTCGGGGATCGTCTCCAGCACATTTTGAGCATCGCGGAAAAGTCCGTAAGAATGTTTGAGTTGTGAAATTATTTCACGAATTTTATATTTGTTTAGAGAATTAAGAGTTGTGGGAACCGAATCAGCCAACTTGGTTATATCAAGTTTTGCGGTGAGCCTCTGTCGGTTATATTTTGATCGGTCAGCCATGTTGCGAGAATGTGAGATTAGATAGATTATTTGCAAATGTCTAAACCTATAAATCGATGCGAAAATGAGAGAATATGTACAATATATTATATATTACACGTTTAATAGTGTGAGATTGGCTTAATAGTATCACCCTGTATGAGCGCAGATTAGTATATGAAATGCAAAACTATAAAATTTCAAAATATATGCAATTTTCCAAAATGGGTATTTTTCAGCAAGTGTGAGACACCCTTAACAAGTATTTAAATTAATTAAATTGAAGGAAAAAACAATTATTTATTTTCTATAGTTTTCTAGAAGTGTAAAATGAGCTTAAGCGAAGCTAAATGTAGCAAAAACTTACAATTTATGCAAGAAAACAAAATTATTTTTAATAATTTTTGTAACCTGTGAACCAGGCTTAATCGGATTCAAAATTATAAATTTAATTTAAATCAAAAGGTTGAACAAACAATGTTAAAATTATAACACCCGTACTATCAGCCAAGAAATGAGTACACTTTTTGTATACTATAAACAGAAAAATATATTTACGAAAATAAAATAATGTAATATATGCAAATATTTTTTCATACAAACAAAACGACTCCTTTATTTGAACAAAGCAAGTAGTTTCTGAAATTGCACGTGTAGACCGGGCTTAACAACCTACCAGCTATTGTAGAGACGTGCTGGGTTAAATACTGAGAATTTGAGTGCAGAAAGAGAGGAATATTTTATTTTTGTGCCGGGGCGGCGTGGCTTGGAAATTTCCAAATGCAACAGAAAGACACTATAAATGAAAAACCGTTATTCTCAGAATAGAGATTATCAAAATATGCAAATACGAAGGACCTTGAGGATTTAATTAATAAATAATTAATATGATCCGGCTCGAAGGACCAGAAATGTTTAGGCAATACGTAAAGTATCCTTAACAATAGTAACCTATACTTATTGTACGGTTATAGAGTATATTCCCATAGGTAAGCTGGTTAAGAGTAGATAACGATTTTTCATATGTAATTTAAAGTATTATCTGCATAAATGGCACAAAGAATATTTGCTACGAGAGGTATATGGTTCAAAATGCATACAGTATCACGACTAATAAGTTATGTTCACATACATGTAGAGTACTTACAGTTTTATTCCTTGATGACGTGTCACATCAGAGCTCTGATTGAATTCCATAATCCATTTGGTTCATTTGTAAGGCACTCACTAATACGCTAAATAAATCATCGTCGATAATACTGAGCAGATTGAATTATCTGAGCGGTATAAAACGATAGCAAAAAAAGCCGGTAAAATGCGGCCTTTTTACGAATAGCGGGAGCGTCGATAGATTAGAGATGATTCTCGTTAGGAAGCTTTTGACGATCTGCCCCGGCGAGGGGTTCAAATGCGAGTCTCAACAATAACCTGGAGTTTCCAGAAAGGTTACATAAATACTACTTGAATTTTAAGTAATCAGTAGTACAGGGGCGTAACTAATTATTTTAGTGAGCCGTGTATAATATATTTATTGTACATTGTTTTTCCCAAATTAATTTTTTTTGCAACACTCTAAGTCAAAAAATTATGAGGTTACAGTAACACTTCGGACAGTTTATGAAAGAAAAACATTGATACTACATAATATTAACTTAATTAAAAAAATGACAAAAAGTAAATTTAAACAGTGTAAAATTATTTTGCAAAAACATGTTGATTTTTTGCTTACTTATAAACAATTAGAATAACTTTTTAACCGTTACCCGTAGCAAAATTATTTTTTCATATTTGGAAAGACTGAATTTTTATACACATTTAGAAAGAAAAACAATTGTCCTAGGACAATTAGGGACGAAGTTAGCCCCCCCCCTTTTCTTAATTCACATGTTCTTACAAAATAATTTTGCAATATTTAGAATTATTTTTTGTCATTTTTTTTTAATTAAGTTAATAGTGTAAATCTTCTTCTTTCATAAACTATCCAAAGTATTACTGTAACTTCATCATTTTCTGACTTACAGGGTTGCAAAAAAATTAATTTGGGAAAAACAAATTAAATAACTTTTAAACCATTTGACCAATTGCTTTGAAATTTAGGGTATGATTTAAGCACCAGAAGTCTCAGCATTCGGTGTAGTAAGAAGGTTCCAAGTTAATTTTTACATAAGTTATGAATATTTATAAAAACCCAAAATTTATGATTTATTTTGCAATTTTCTAAGCAACCAATAAGGATAGACATATTCAGCGAACGCCATATTGAAGTTTTTTATACGATTTATGGGCTTCTTACTCTCAAATTTGTTTAAAATTCTTAACTTTTTGATAATAGACGAAAAAAGCGAAAATTTATCATTTTTTGATCTTCATTTGTTTATAACTATGTATATCATCAAAATCGGCTGCAGGAAACATAGGTATAGGTTATTATTATAGATGTCCATAATACTCAAAAAATTTGGTTTCGGCCTGGAGGGGGTTGTGTCACCAACAGGATATTTTTTTCCTTATTTCTCCGAACTATGTGGCTTACTTTCTAGTTTCATCATTTTGGGCCGATATCACGATTTTTCCGGGGGTAAGTTTTGCGCTAGGGGATGATCGGATAATTTTTGGAGATTGGTCATTGTACCAATCTACAGCAATTAATTAGCAACAAAATATGCCACCAAGATGAGCCCTGTAGTACTTGTCCAAGCCGGGATATAACTATGGTTCTATTAGTTTTACCGTAAAGTTAGTATAACCACTGTTTCTCAGCAACGGCTACATCGATCATTTTTTTTCTTTCCTTATAAATAGGGCAGTAACTGAAGGTTTTCACCTCCGATTTCGTTGAACCGTCATCGATTTTCATGAAAATTGGTGAGTAGTTAGAGGATACCTCAAGGAACAAAGGTGACATGATTCCAACTTGCGCTTTTACCCTGGGGGTGGATGCCACCCCTTCCCGGGGGTGAAAAGTATTTTGTTAGAAATAATACCACTAATCCACAGAGGGACAAATTATAAACAAAATTTGTTATATAAAGTTATTAAAGATCAAAGATTTTATTTTTTCGTAAAAAAATGCATGTTTTAAAGCTGTTTTTCACGTAGCTCCAGAAGAAGTTAATAGCATTAGAATTGCGCAAGTTATGATAAAAATAAGAGAACCCTTTTGAATTTTTTATCATTTCAACAATTTTGACCGGTTTAGAATGCATAGTTTTGAAAAGGTAAAATTTAAATAAAATCAAAATTTTTAAAATACTCCAAACATACTCAATATACGTAAAAAATGATATAACAGTGTGTCCACGGATGGAGTGCCCAAGAGGAAAAACTTTTTTATTTTCAATTTTAGCGAAAAATGTCATTCTTGATAAAAAGTTTTGCTTGTTCTCAAACCCTATAAAACGAAATAAAATTCAAATTTTTCAAAACCTGTTTAATTTTGTAGCCAATTTTACGTAAATCCCTATAATTTTTTGCACTAAGTTCAAAATCGTTACAATAATTTAGTGTTGCTAAGCTACAATGTAGCTTAGTAACTGTCAACTCCGATAAATAATTTACGAATTGTCATTTTTTTCGGCATAAATTTTATGAGATAAATTCTTTGTTGATAGTTTAACATTGTCGAAAAAATGACAATTGGCAAATTATTTATCGGAGTTGACAGTTATTTACTAAGCTACATTGTAGCTAGGCAACACTAGATTATTGTTACGATTTCAAATTTAGTGAAAAAATGTATAGGGATTTACATAAAATTGGCTACAAAATTAAGCAGATTTTGAAAAACTTGAATTTTTTTCGTTTTATGGGGTTTTAGAACAAGCAAAACTTTTTATCAAGAAAAACGTTTTTCGCTAAAATAAAAAATAAAAAAGTGTGTCCTCTTGGACACCCCATCCGTGGACACACTGTATAACCAAATTTTGGTTTTTTCTGTATTGAATGTTTTACCAGTTTTATCTGATCTGATCTCGTAAAAATTAACGGAGTTATTTAAAAAACACAATAACAGTTTTTGGAAAAAATTTAAAGATAAATTTTTTGAAAAAATTTTGGTGCATAAATTTTAATGCAAATAACTTGGTCGGGGGCTCAGTTGATAGATGTTTCTAAGTGCTTTGACAAATGTTTAATAAGTTTATGTTATAATATAACAAATTTGCTTAGAATTTGTCCCTCTATCGAAGTATGGGGTTATTTTCAAGAAAATAATTTTCACCCCCGAGAAGGGGTGGCATCCACCCCCAGGGGAAAAAGCGCCATTTATCAAAAGTTGGCGCCGTGTCAACTTTGTTCCTTGAGACATCCTCTAACCACTCACCAATTTTCATGCAAATCGATGGAGGTTCAACGAAATCGAAGGTAATAGCTCTTATCAACCTTTAGTGAATGCACTAAAAATGGATATGCTAACTGTCTTAGAACTTTCTTATAAAAATTGTACGAAATATTTATTTTATGATAATTTCAGAATTCACCCAATACCCCGCAAGAGATATCCGTAGACAATAATCCACCAAGTGCAGCATCCAGTCCGATATCTAGTCCAGTGTGCATGGCGGCTAGCTCATCTCAAGAGGACATTCCTCCTCCCAAAGCTGACTACTATGCTCCACCCCCGTATGAAGTAGCTACGAAGGGCACCAAGTTGCCAACATACGAAGAGGTTCAAAGAGAAAAGCACTTGGAGGAACAGGATAATCCCATTCCGGTTAATTCTCCTAGTACAAGGGTAAGTAGTCCTATGTATAAATCCAGTTTTATCTCTTTTATTATGTTTTTAACAGACTTATCTGTCTTATAGTCTTTCTGATTTATCTTACTTTCCATTGAAAATTGATTTTACTTATTTGTTTCCCATTTTTTATTTAAAATTATTTGTTTTCATTTCTGTGGTTCTATTAGAGATGAATAATAATTTCGCTGCAAAACGAAATCAAGATACATCTTATATTTCAGTTCGTTCAGAGAGCGCCATAGACACCCTTAGGGGGCGTTCAAGTATTACGTAACGCAGTAAACGCAGTTAGGGGGAGGGGGGTCTTGTAAAGCGTTACGGCGCGTTGCATGGGGTGGAGAGGGGTTCGAATAGCGCGTTACGTAACATTGTTTTTTTAACTTAAATAAACAAAACTACGGAATCAAAATCTCCCAACTTTCGTTTATGTTTTATGGGGAACCCCTGGATTGTATTATATTGCCCCCTCATACTCCGTTCATGTTCCGGGCCTGCTACAATAGGACAATAGTATCTATTCAAGTGAAAAAAACTTAAAATTTGTAACCAGATCAAAAACAGTAACACGTGTTTGCAATAATTAGCTGGACCTTTTTGCAGAACAAAAGATGAACAATACAGATGGGATATTTTAGAGCAAGAGGTTGTAAGAGAAAGTCATAAATCATGTAACTGTTTTCACTCTCAAACTCTTACTGTTTTCTGAAGTCCATATTATATGCAGTCACGTTTTCTGAAGTATTCATTACTGTTTGAAATACATGCTTTAAAAGCATTTGTGTTGCTTGTTGTGTTGTTGTCATCTTGGTCTTTGTTGATATTTCTTTATTATTAAGGAATCCTCTATTTAGTGCTTGGAATAGTTTTCCTGTGTTTTCCATTCTGTTGTTAAGATCGTCCTTGATGTCTCCTTTGTTGTTGATTACTGTTCCCAAGTATTTGTATGAATTTGTCTGTATTATTTTTTGTTGATCTACCATGACTTCTATTTGATCTTCCGTCCCTTGTCTTCTTGTTATTTTCGTTATCTGGGTCTTCTCTTTCTTTACATTTAAGTTGTCTTTGCTTGCTTCTATGTTCCATTCCTCGAAGTTGTATTTTAGTTTTTCTGCTGTCTCCATAACGAGTACTATGTCGGCTACAAATATTCACATCTCAGCGTTTATCATTTGCATTCTGTTCCAACCAATGCAGTATTTTTTGAAAGTTTTCTTACAGTCTTTCACTATCTCATCTATTAATTTATGAATAGCACTGGGCTGAGACTTCCCCTTTGTCTAACTCCTTGAGTTGTTTCAAATGGTTATGACTGCTCTATAATAATGCTAAATAAGCAATAATTGTATTGATGGATAATTACAACACATATTTATTATTTTTTAAGGATTAAGGTCTTAAGGATCATCTAAATATATAAAAAAATAGTGATGGCTAAATAATGGGACAGTATGAAGTAACTGCTAATAACCAAACAAAATAAGGCAGGTAGGCTGCGAAAACAATGCAGCCAGGCACACCAACAAACGCCACTATATTCTACAGTTAATTTGCTGTTTATTTATTTATTTAGCGTATGGCTTAAGTACATCGCAGAATACATTTAGATTTATGCATTATACAATGCATCACAAACAGATGTCCAGTTTTTTTATATATTCGATTGACAGTTCGGTTGCCATTACAAAGTCTATAGGGTCGCCTGTGTATGCTCTGCGTGGGCAGTCCTGAACAATGTGACTGATCGTCTGTCTTGCAGCGCCGCAGTCACAAGAAGGCGAGGGGAGTTTACCCCATCTGTAGAGGGAGTCGGCGCATCTTCCACAGTTTGTTCGAATTCGATTAAGGGCTGCCCAAATCTTACGGGGACGTTCAAATTCGCCAGGTTTCCCTATGATGTCCGGTAGACTATGGTAATGCGGATCTGTCCTACTTTCCCAATCTTCTCTCCATCGGGTATTTAAGTCAAAGTTGGATTGCTGCAGCGCTTGAGCAGATTGTAGAGGGGGTAACCTGGATCGGAGAGGATCTTAATGTAGATGCTGTGGACCCCCATGTAGTGCCGCAGAGTTTCTGTATTATATTGTTGCGTGTTTTCAATTTTGCTGCTGTTTTCGTCAGGTGTTCTCTGAATGTGAGCGTTCTGTCTAGAGCAACCCGAAGGTATTTCGGGTATTTATTGTGTTTTAACAGCTTGTTATTAAAATACACTCGCAATTCTCTGTTTGCCAGCTTGTTGTTGAGATGAAAAGCAGATACTTCAGTTTTTGTAGTATGTACTTGGCTGTAGTCTCCATTTCTTAAGGTATTCGCTGAGGATGGATAAGTCATTCGTGAGAGTGATTTCTGCAGTTTCTAAAGATTGGTGGCTTGTTGCAAGGGTCCAGTCGTCAGCATATCCAAACTTCCGAGATTCGGTTTCAGGCATGTCAGCAATATAGAGGCTGAAAAGTAAAGTGGCAAGGACAGAACCCTGTGGAAGACCATTGTTAAGTTTTATCTGTCTACTCGTCTCCTTTCCCATTATAACCTGGAAGGCTCTGTTTGTCAGCATGTTGTCAATGAGGTTAATTATCTTTCTGCAGGGGATAATACGGGCCAGTTTATATATTAATCCATTTCTCCAAACAGTATCATATGCTGCTGTTAGATCTATAAATACTGTTGCTGTCTTTTGTTTCTTTTGAAAACTAGCTTCTATAAAAGTTGTTAATGACAGCACTTGGTCCGTACAGCTTCGATGAGGGCGGAAGCCAGCTTGTTCAATGGGGACATCTTCTAGTATCCTGTGACTAATTCTGTTGAGGAGAAGCTTTTCTAATAGTTTATATACCATGCTGAGTAGAGCTATAAGCCGGTAGGTTTCTGGCTTATCGTTTGATTTGCCCGGTTTCGGAATTGCAATTATCTTTGTTCGCTTAAGTGAGAAAGGAATGTTACCTGACTGAAGTATATCATTAAAGAACATTGCAAGCCACTGTTTCGTGTATGCACCACTGTGTATCAAGAACTCTGGATGGATACCATCAAACCCAGGTGCTTTACCTGATTTCATTTCTTTCAGCGCATGTGTGATTTCAGAAATAAGTATTCTTGCTGAATATTCGGAGTTCGTTCTGTTCATTTGTTTTAATGCCCTTAAGTCTCTTTTCACGTTTGTAGTATGTGTTCGATCTCGTGGAGCTCTGGATAGAGATACTATATGGGAGGCAACCTTCTTAGGAGACATTTTAGACTCTCTGGATTCCAGCTGGTTAGCTCCTCCAATTTTCCGCAACAGAGACCATGCCTGCCGGCTTCATTTTTTGAAGTCAAGGTTTTCGACAGTCTTTATCCATTTTTGGCGTCTAGCTGTATCGATGTTGTCTAAAAGCTCATCGGCTATTTCTAGGTCACCACTTTCGAGAAACTTCGTGTATAAGTCTTCACATGTTTCAGTCCATCCTGGCACATATTCTTTGCGATACCCCCTAGGGATGGTTTCCTTGGCAGCGCTTATTACTGCACCCACAAACCTCTCATAATGTTTGCTGGTTGGAGGGACCCAGCTCAAGGTCCGGTCTAGTTGTTCAGAGAACTTCTTCCAGTTTGCTTTTCTAAGATTCCACCTGGGTCGAGGATATGATCTAATTCTTGGAATTGATATTCCGATGGTGACAAGCACAGGACGATGTTGAGTATGTGGGAAGTCTGCATGGACACTTCTCGCAGTTGTTAGTGGTCTGTCATTGGTATCTTTTGAGACAAAACATAGGTCTGGGTTATATTCTTTTCTCCGTGCAGCTGATTTAAATGTTCCTCTGTCTTTGGCATCAAAAACTAGATATGTGTTTTGCTCTTCGGACCATTCTACTAGTGCCTCCCCATTTTCATCATTCGTGGTGTACTTCCACATTTCGTGGTGACTGTTGAAGTCGCCGATGTATATAGTTGGATGTGGATGAGTCTTTAGCACTTCTGGGTTCCATGTAGTGGCTGGAGGTTTGTATATGTTAACTACGGTAATATCTCCAATCTTGGTGACTACCTCATGTATATTATTTTCATTGGCAGCAGAAAGCGGGAAACCATTTTCTATATTGCAGCGAGTGTAGGTTGCGAAGGTTGCGACGCCGTAATGTTTATCATAAGTGGCTCCCAGTAAATCGTAACCAGGTATCTTTCCCCTTAAATCAAGCTGGACTTTGTCTTCAGTATGGGTCTCTTGTATGGCAACCAGGTCAATGTCTTTATCGTGTAGGATTTTTTGCAACACTTGGCATTTTGCCTTGTTTATGCCCTCGATGTTAAGGTGACAGACTCGGATACACGGCCCGAGATCTCTAGTCAGTTGGTTCTGAGAAGAACCTTTATTTGTTCCCGTCGTATGTTTACGTATAGATAAGATTTCTGTTTGTGATCTGTGATGTTGGCAGGATTTTTTTTGTTTTTCGTTCGTCTGCCGCCAATTTGCTGTAAAATTAAGTGAATAGCAGTATTATGTCAGTAAAATGGTATAGTTTGTGAATTTTACAAACTTACATTGTTTGAAAATCTTACAATCCCCATAACGCCACATGGCAATTTTAAGATTTTCAAACTTGTTCCTAGGTTTCACAAACCCCTGTTGAGCTGGCCTCCCACTTGCAGAAATTAAATAACAAATAGCGCTGATTTACGAGCTATTTATGAGCTTTCATATCCCGCAAATTAAAAATTTTGAGCTCGTTACACTGTGCAGGAATTTAATATTTTAGTGGAGGGGGGGGGCTGTATACCTTATTATAATTTTTTTAATTGGTATTAAAATTCTAAAAAATCCAAAAATGGATTACATATAATAAGTGTTCAGATAGACCAGGGCGGATCTGTTTTGACTTGGATGTGAGAGGTGGCATTCGGATTTTTGCAGATAAAGTTAGGTAACAACTTCAATAATTATAATTGACTTATGCTCCTTTGCAAATATGCCCGGAACATTAATAAAAAAATTAAAATATTTAAAAATTTCGAAAAATATCGATTTTTTCTACTTTCTTTGCTTATAACTTTAAAACGATTTATTTTGGAATAAAGTGGTACAGAAATAAAATAAAGATAATTGAATTTTGTATGATAAACGACTGGTTAAAAATGTCTTAAATTATTACCCTTTCTGCAAAATAGCAATAAATACAAAATAAGGGGGCAAAATAAGCATGTTTTTCAACCACTTTGGACTTTGGTTGCATTTAGAACTTTCGTAATTCGCTTTGAAAATTCTTACAACATACTTAAATCGTTCACCAAATTTCAGTAAAATCGACCTGAATTTTTTTTAAAAAAGTTCAAATATTTTAAAAACTTTCTGAAGAAAAAGTAGACCATTTAGAAGTTTGCTAATTTTTTTGCATATAAAGAGGCTCTCTACCTATCTAATACACTTTTTTTGGCTTATAAACAAATACATTGAGGACGTTTAAGCTGGCATAAATTCATTTTCTCGAGAATAGGCGTCTCTGGAGATAAATCCCGAAACAGGTCGATTTTTATTTTTAAATCCTAATTTTTTGGTATATATATATCATACTAGTGACGTCATCCATCTGGGCGTGATGACGTAATTGATGATTTTTTTTAATGAGAATAGGTGCCGTGTGATAGGGAGCGTTCAAGTATTACGTAACGCAATTTTTGAAGATTTCTGACCCCCCTCCCCCCATGTAACGCACCATAACGTTTTTATGTACCCCCTCCCCCTACCTAAACGTTACGTAACACCCAAGTGACCATTTGAACCTAAATGGAAAACTAGGTTGCGAAAAGTACCGGAAGCCCGGTAAAAGAACTTTGTTATTATTTTAATCGCATTTGAGGTAATAATAAAAACTTACAATCATCATCCAGCCTCAAAAGTCCACTGCTGAACATAGGCCTCCTCCCCTCGTTTCCAACCACGTCTATCCTGCGCCGCGCGCCGCTCTCATCCAGTTTTTATTTAGCTTTCTTACGTCGTCTGTCCATCTTGTAGGCGGTCAACCGACGCTTCTCTTGTCTTCTCTTAGCCTCCATTCCAATAACCTTTTTGTCCATCGCCCATCTGTCATTATGGCTATGTGTCCTGCCCATCTCCACTTCAACCTGGCTATCCTTTTGATGACGTCAGTCACTTTTGTTCTTCTCCTGATTTCTTCGTTTTTTATTTTGTCTCGCAGAATTATTCCTAACATTGACCGCTCCATTCTTCTCTGCGTTACTCTTAGTTTGGTAGCCGAGGCTTTAGGTAAGGTAAGTGTTTCTGATCCGTACGTCAAGACTGGGAGGACGCACTGATCAAATACCTTTCTCTTTAGGCATGTGGGCAACTTACTTTTAAAAGTTTCAATCAGTTTTCCAAATGCTGCCCACCCAAGAACGATTCTTCTTTTTAGTTCATGTGTCTGGTTATCCCTGCCAATCGTAATTTCATGTCCCATGACATGAAATATGTCCAAAACTTAGAATAATAATCTTTTATTACTAATTTTACATTTACCTACATTTACATTTACCCTGCTGGGCCCCATCCTTACATACATTTTTGGCTTCATCCTTTATTGTTCTTCTCATGCATTCTTATATTTTATCTTTTTTAATAAAAACTTAAAATAAAATAATATATTTATTATTTCAATATTTTATTTTGCTTAGTAAAAATTTTTGTATAACAAATGAAGCGTATAAAAGCAAAACCAGACATTTGACATTTTTTTAAAAAATGAGTATTATGGATTCCGTATGTAAACATTGATATAAATCCGATTTTCTGACTCTTATATTCATAAACACACATTTGAATGGCATTATTCGTAGTTTAAATTTAGCTTTAGATGCAAAAGCAGACATTTGTGTACACTTTTTACGTGCAAAAGCAGACATTTGCCATCAAACCAATCCGGATGCGACTTCTTAGTCACGTGCCGTTATGTTTAACATGCCGTAGATATTAACTTGATAATTTAGTTTTTGTATTAATTTTGTACAATTCTTTTTTAAATTCATTAAAAGCATTCTTTTTTAAATTTAGTTTTATGTATTTTATTACGACCCTTTTTTGTTAGTATCAGACACGAAGCTATCAATATAAGAAATAATACAAAATCAGTTGAGGTTCATTTAGATGCATAAGCAGACATGTGCAACTCTTAGGTGCAAAACAAGACATGTCTAACTTTTAAAGCAAAATATCTTTTTACAAGCAAGTCTAATTTATGTTTTGTTTAGTAGAAACTATCTCTATCAAAGATAGAAAATTTTGGTTCAAACGCGATGTTCATTGGTGTCAAATTACGATTTTGGTAGGTTTTTTGCGTTTTACTCAAAACTACTTACATGTCAAATGTCTGGTTTTGCTTTTATACGCTTCAAATAATATACGATGTTGCCAGTAGTTTCGGAAAAATAGTGAAAAAATGTGTAAAACTTTTTGTTCTTCAACGCCCTGTATCGTGAAAACGCATGCAGTTACAAAAATTTTATACTAAGCAAACCCCAATTATTTTTCAGTTTTTCACCTATCTTAGAGATCGTGTTACCTTTTTCTGAAACACCCTGTATATATAAGAAGGCACTTATGGAATAAAATTATTTCTGTCCTTGTTTTAATCAATTTTAAAAAACGCTGTGACCCGTAGATTTTCATATATAAAAATGTGTGCTTTTTAAACATAGATTTAAATGTACAGGGTGATTCATGCAAGCCTACTGTAGCCCATAAGCTTTATTTTTTAACACCCTGTATATTTTTATATTTTTAAAAGCTGCTTAACGATCTGATTTCATGGTCTTTATGAATAATACAGGGTGATTATTTAAAATTATAATGTATGGAAACCACTTATGGAATAAAATTGTTGCCATGTGTCATTATTTTAGAAAATTATAAAAACGCTAGGATACGTCAACTTTTAAATTCAACTATGGACTATTTAAACATAAATTTGAATATACAGGGTGATTCACTCAAGTCTAGCATAGTCCATTATCTTTAATTTTAATTAAACACCCTGTATATTTTTGTTTTTAGAAGATGCTTAACAACCGCATCTCAAAAATGTGTATTATGTAGGGTATATTTATTATGAATAATGCAAGGCGAAATTTTGAAATTATGTATAATTTTCGTCAAGATATTAATCACATAAAACTTTGAAATTAATAATTCAGGAATCACACTTTAAATAAGGGTATTATTTTTTTAATATCTATCAATTTTGTAAACTTAGTATCAATATAGTCGGTTTTGTATTTAATGCTTTTTATTTAAAGACATTTTTAAATAATTTGAAAATTTGCGTATTTAAAACATTAATGAATACCTACTGCAGAAAACGATTTCAGAAAACATACATGATTTATGAACATGTAGTTCCCTTTGCAACCTCTTAAATAACATCTGTAGCTTTTAATCTTTTGTTGTGGAGAGAGGTCCATCTAATTATTGGAAACAGATGTTACTGTGCTTCATCTGTGATACAAATTAAGATTTTTTCACTTGAATAGGTATTATTAATTGTCTTGTTGTCGGAACATGAGCGGAGCGTGAGGGTGCAACATAATACAATTCAGGGGTCTATGTAAAACATAAAAGAAATTCCTTAGTTTTTTTTTTCATTTAAGTTAAAAAAGAATGTTACGTAACGCGCTGTTTGAACCCCCCTCCCCCCATGTAACGCGCCGTAACGTTTTACAAGACCCCCCTCCCCCCAAAACTGCGTTACGTAATACTTGAACGCTCCCATAGCTTAATCGAAAGGCTATTCAATTTTGTATTCACTAATATAAACATTAACATAATTATTTATACAGGGCTTGAATTAAAAAAATTTTTTGAATTAAATTAATTCCAATATTTAGATTTCGTCATCATCCCAGATGGATGACGTCACTAGTATGATATTTATTCCAAAAAATTATAATTTAAAAATAAAAACCGATCTGTTTCAGGATTATCTCCAGAGCTGCCCATTCTCAAGAAAATGAATTTATTCCAACTCGAACGTCCTTACTGCATTTGTTTATAAGCCAAAACATTGTTTATAACTTTAAAACAGTGCTGAGGCCGATTAAATAATCCGATTTTAATTCTGTAAAGTGTATTAGATAGGTAGAGAACCTCTTTATATGTAAAAAAATAGCAAACTTCGAAATGGTCTACTTTTTGTTCTTCTTCTTCTTTAGATGCCGTGTCTGTATTCAGACGTTGGCCGTCATCATGTTTACAATTTCCTGAAATCTCTCTCTATCGGCTGCTGCGCGAAATAATTCTTCTACTGTGCAGCCACACCATTGTCTAATATTACGCAGCCATGAAAGTTTCTTTCGACCAATCCATCTCTTTCCCTCCACTTTTCCTTGTATTATAAGGCGAAGCAGATAGTATTTAGGTCCTCTAATTATATGGCCGAAGTATTCTGTTTTTCTCCTCTTTATGATGCTTATGAGCAGACGTTCCGAATTCATCATTTGAAGAACATCTTCATTGGAAGTGTGCGAAACCCACGATATCTTTAGGATTCGTCGATAGCACCACAATTCGAATGCTTCTATTTTGTTTAGCATTGTGGTTTTTAACGTCCATGTCTCACAACCATACAATAGGATAGACCACACATAACATTTCAGCACCTTCTTTCGAATATTCATCGACAGGTTTCTATTACATAAAACTGGTTTCCAGGTCATAAAAGCCTTCCGTGATATTTCGATCCTAGTTATTATCTCTTCATCAGAGTCACAATTTACATTTAACCAGCTGCCAAGGTACTTGAAATGATTTACCCGTTCTAACTCCTCTCCATCAAGAGAAAGCTGACCTTGATCTATATTAATCTTTCCAACTGCCATCCACTTTGTTTTTGAAATGTTGATTTTAAGGCCTCTCCGATAGCTTGCTTCACTGACTAGATTTAGTAGTGTCTGAAGATCTTGTAAATTTTCAGCAAGAATGGCTGTATCGTCAGCGTATCTAATACTGTTGATTACTTCTCCGCCTAGCCTTACTCCCTCTTGTCTGTCATCCAAAGCCTCCCTAAAGATTTCTTCAGAGTACAGATTAAAAAGGGTGGGTGATAAAACACAAACTTGTCGTACTCCACGTTTTACCGGCAGTTTTTCACTACGACTGTCTCCAATTTGGATAGAGGCTACTTGATTGTAATATAAGTATTTCAGCAGTCTTATATCGTAGTGGTTATATAGTCTTATATAGTCCTGCTGCCTGCAGGCAATCGAAAAGTGTATCATGTTGTACTCGGTCGAATGCCTTCTCGAAGTCGATGAAACAAACATAAACGTTCTTTGGGAATTCACAACTTTTTTGTAATAGAACGCGCATACAAAATAGTGCTTCTCTAGTTCCTAGACCATTTCTAAATCCAAATTGCTTATTACCCATTCTAGTTTCGCACAGAAGGAATACTCGGTTTTGTATAATACGTAAAAGTATCTTAAGTGTGTGACTCATCAAACTGATTAGTCTAAAATCGCTGCATTTGGTGGGCCTGCTTTTGGTAATGTTATAAACAGTGACTCCAACCAATCATCTGGTATTTTTCCTTCGTTGTGAATTTTGTTAAAGAAAGTAGTCAAGTAGGTAATGTTTTCCTCATCCAAAAGTTTAAGTAGCTCAACAGGGATTTGATCTGGTCTAGGTGCTTTATTATTTTTGGCTTGTTGTATTGCTTTTATGACTTCTGACTTCAGTATACTGGGACCTCTGTCTAATTGGTTGTCACAGGTAGTATTTGGAGCATTTTCTCGAGAAGCATCGTCAAAAAGGTCACTGATGTGTCTCTCCCATTCTTTGCACTGTTGTTCGTGATCACAAATTTTTCCGTCTGCGGTTTTAAGTACGTGAGCATTTTTCTGTTTTCTAATTCCGGAGGTATATTTAAGTTTCTTGTGGAGGTTGAAACTGTCATGCTTTTTTTGGAGGTCTTCTATTTCTTTACATGAATTCTCGAGCCAAGATTCTTTGGCCTGTTTAATTTTCCTTTTTATGAGTTTGTTAATTTCACGGTATTTGATAATATTTCTATTTTTGTATTTTCGTCGAACTTCCATCAAGTCTAGTAGTTCTGTTTTCGTTTGGTATATTTGATATTCTGTGCATTTTACTATTTATCTGCTGTGCTATGTGTTCGCGCGTTTGGGTGTTTTTAAGGGGGTCGAGATATATCTTACTAGGCTTAGTTGGCTTTGTTAGTTTCTTTGTTTAGTTTCTGAACTTTTTGTTCAGAGTTTTTAAAAAATTTAGATTGCAAAATTATTATGCAAAATCTATTAGATCTATTTTAATGAAATTTGGTGGACGGTTTAAGTACCTATATTGTAAGAATTTTCTAAGCAAATTATAAAGGTTCTAACTTCAACCAAAGTGGTTGAAAAACATTGAATAAAAACAGTCTTTTTTGCCCCCTTATTTTCTATTTATTGCTATTAGGCAGTAAGGGTAATAATTTAAGACATTTTAAACCAGTCGTATTTTATACAAAATTCAATTATTATCTTTATTTTATTTCCCTACGACTTTGTTCCAAAATGAATCGTTTTAAAGTTATAAGCAATAAAAATAGAAAAAATCGATATTTTTCGAAATTTTTAAATATTTTAATTTTTTTATTAATGTTCCGGGCTTATTTGAGAAGGCGCATAAGTCAATTATTATTGTTGAAGTTGTCACCTAACTTTATCTGCAAAAATCCGAATGCCACCTCGCACATCCAAAAATAGCCCCAAAACCAAATAGTGGTTGGATTTAATATGAAATTTACATTATAAAATTGTAAAAATGATATGACGTAAAGCCGATGAACCTGAATAACTGTCGGGAATATGAGATATCTCTACTCAAACATTTTAACCCATACGCATTGGTCTAATTTTAGACGAAAATAGAAAAGAAGTCAAAAGCTGATACACATCATACTTACCCCTCCAACCCATCCGATTCGACTAGGGGCTGGTACGGTCAGTGCCGTGGTACTTTCGCTGTGGAGCGGTCTAACGAAGTTGTGTTGGAGTTTTTATCACTACGAATTAACCAACTTACTAAAATTCTTACCGCAAACACTGGTGGCGTACATCAGACTGAACACTAAACCAAACCCTCGATAGTCGAGGTGACGAATATACAGGGTGTCCCGAAAAGTTTGGTCATAAATTATACCACACATTCTGGGGTCAAAAATAGTTCGATTGATCCTAACTTAACTTAGTACAAATGTGCTCATAAAAAAAGTTACAGCCCTTTGAAGTTACAAAATGAAAATCGATTTTTTTAAATATATCGAAAGCTATTAGAGATTTTTTATTGAAAATGGGCATGTATCATTCCTATGGCAGGATCATCTTAAAACAAAATTATAGTGAAATTTGTCCTCCCCATAAAAATTTTATGGGGGTTTTGTTCCCTTAAACCCCCCATACGTTTATGTACGTTCCAATTAATTCATTCTTGTGGTACCATTAGTTAAACACAACGTTTTTAAAACTTTTTTGCCTCTTAGTATTTTTTCAGTAAGCCAGTTTTATCGAGATGCGGCTTCTTTTTTAATATGTTTACATAACAATTTTATGGGGGTTTTGTTCCTTTAAACACCCCAAATGTTTGTGTACGTTCCAATTAAACTATTATTGTGGTACCATTAGTTAATCACAGTGTTTTTAAAACTTTTTTGCCTCTTAGCCTTTTTTTCATAAGTCACCTTTTATCGAGATGTGGCTTCTTTTTCAAAATATACCTAAAAATGTAAATTGTAAATTTTTCAGATTATTAACAGGTCTCTATAATCGTACTAGTCCTGTCGCCAGGGGGGGTACAACGGCCTCCTTAATTCAGATGGACTTACCCAAGTTTTTTTAGGTATTTTGACCCGTAGAACACGAATTTTTTGGGTAACAGTTGATCCGAATGTCGACAAGATTGTTATAAACAAAGAACTTGAGGAATTACTTAACAGCGATTTTTCTCAAAACAAAACATTTTTTTTTGTATTTTTTGGGTGATTCTCAGTCTTACAAGTTTTTTCGTAGGATGCATAGTTTTCGAGATAAACGCGGTTGAACTTTCAAAAAATCGAAAAAGTGCAATTTTTGAACCCAAATAACTTCTGATTAAAAATAAAATAGCAATTCTGCTTACTGAATTTGAAAGTTCAAGTCAAATTCTATCGGTTTTGATTATTTGCATTGCTAAAAATTAAGTTTTTATTTGTTAAACAAAGCCATAAACACATAGTGTTTCCCGTGCCCAATGCATGCGTTTTAATGTACGTAATCTACGTAGAAATTGTCTGTATGCGCGCCTACTCGTTGGATTTCAAATGAGAAATGCATTGAAAACATAATTCAATCACTATGTGTTTATAGCTTTGTTTAACAATAAAAAAATTAATTTTTAGCAATGAAAGTAATCAAAACCGATAGAATTTGACTTGAACTTTCAAATGCGGTAAGCAGAATTGCTATTTTATTTTTCAATCAAAGGTTATTCGGGTTCAAAAATTGCAATTTTTCGATTTTTTGAAAGTTCAACCGCGTTTATGTCGAAAACTATGCATCCTACGAAAAAATTTGTAAAAACATTTTTTGCTTAGAATGGCCCAAAAAATACAAAAAAATGTTTTGTTTTGCGAAAAATCGCTGTTATGTGATTCCTCAAGTTCTTTGTTTATAACAATCTTATCGACTGTTACCCGAAAAATTCGTGTCCTACGGGTCAAAATACATAAAAAAACTTGGGTAAGTCCATCTGAATTAAGGAGGCCGTTGTACCCCTACTGGCGACAGGACTATACGTAACCATATACAAATATGTGGTGGATTCGACAAATATTCAAAATATCTCGATAAACACTGGCTTATCGAAAAAGTACTAAGAGGAAAAAATGTTTTAAAAACGTTGTGTTTAACTAATGGTACCACAATAATAATTTAATTGGAACGTACACAAAAGTTTTGGGGGGTTTAAGGGAACAAAACCCACATAAAATTTTTATGGGATGCACAAATTTCACTTTAATTTTTATTTAAGATGTTGCTGCCATAAGAATGCCACATGTCCATTTTCAATAAAAAATCTCTAAGAGTTTTCGATATATGAAAAAAAATCGATTTTCATTTCATATCTTCAAAGGGCTGTAACTTTTTTTGTGTGCACTATTGTATATAGGTAAGTGAGGTTCAATGAACCTATTTTTGACCCCAGAAACTGTGGTATAATTTATGACCAATCTTTTCGGGACACCCTGTATAACTGTTGGGCTCGTATTGGTATCTTTCTGTTCATCATCTGTGATTTTGTTCTGCTTCTTACATGTCTTTGATGTTTAAACAAAATTTTTATTTTCTTAGCGGAAATATAGTGACTTTGTTTCCTCTCATTAAAATTATTTTCCCGTTTTAAAAGCTAATTCAGAAAAATTGAAAATTGTCTACTTTTGTTACAGCCTTTACCATTTCGTCCAGGGCAGAGAGTTATTACGATTGATGCTGAGAACACTGATGATGTAGATACTTCATTGTTAGGAACTGATTTTATGTTTTATATCGCGTTTTTTGGTAAGTATTGTTTTATAATTGATATATTCATGGACTATTAAAAATCTAGTAGTCATATACCGACCACGTTACTAATCGGGACCTTTTATTAAGAATACAAAAAGAAAAACAGCCAAAATCGAATACCTCGATCACATCATGAGAAACAACGAAAGATTGTTACAACTAATTTTAGAAGCAAAATAGATGGAAAACTAAGACCAGGATTTCTTGGCTGGAAAATCTACGTAAATGAACACAACAACCACAAATCTTTTCAGAACAGCAGTGTGCAAAGTACAGATTGCCATGATGGTCGTCAAAATCCGAAATGGAGAGACATTACAACAAGAAAAACCTCTTATGATTTTTGCCCTCAATTGGTTATGTTTATATTTGTAGATACACTATAAAAAATATTTTATTTTAAATACGGCCCAAAAGTTCTTAAATACACAGGCCTTGTCACACGTGTTACTACAATTTGTTATAATAATACCAATTATTTTAATGGTTTTGTTTTTTAATGCATACATCGTGTACTACTACTTTGGATAGCAACTTTGTTTAAATCCAAATAATTGTAATAATATAATATACCCGCTATTAGTTTTAGTTTCTAAGTAGTAATAACATTTTAGTGATAAGCAGTATTATTTGCTTATAGTTTCAGATGATTAACATTTTTATCTGTGTTTCTCAACCAAACATACTTCTTATCAACAAATTAAATACATGAATTGATGGTATGTGCGCTGTGTATAGAAAAAATTTCATTATATTGCAGCAATGCAATGTAGTGCTCGATTTTGACAAAGTGCTGGGGCTAGATTGTTACGATTACTTGGAATTGAAAGATACACTAATAGACTGTTTTCAGAACTTACAACTAACGTAAGAACTACAGAGGAGCTGACGTTGATTCAGTTAAGGTCGGAGCTAAGTTAAAGTATGATTGTCCAGAAAAATAAAACTCAAAAGAAGGCAAAACATAAGATATAACAACGACGAGTTGAAAACAGAGGAAGTAGACAGCAAGTAGGTATAGGCAAGATCTAGAAAATATTTACAACCGTGACTTAACAGTTCAGTTAAATGGCATAAAAGAAAACTGACAAATACTCGAAAATAGTATAAAGATAGCTGTGAATAGAAATATAACAAAGAGTAAAGGGAAAAAGAAGAAATAATGTTTGGACACAGAATGTGAAAAAGAAATAGAATTAAAGTGAATATATAGACAAAAGTTGCTGCAGACAAAAAATGATAATGATAAAGAAAGATATAATGAGCAAAGGAAAATAGTAAAGAAAATGGGCCGAATGAAGAAAAGAGAGCTTTTAGAGAGTCAACTTGAAAATATGGAAGAAAAATACCAAACGAAGGATATAAAATATTTTTACAAAGATGTTTACAAAGAAATGAGCATAGGTTACAATTCAAAAAGAACATACATTAAAGACATAGAGGTAATGAGCGAATTACAATAATTAACACAAGAATTAATAACAAGAAATAAAATGTAGAATAAAGAAGGCTAGGAGTGCATTCAATAACATGGCTAAATTCTTTAAAAGCCACAACCTTAATCTGGAGATAAACATTGAAAAGATAATAAGAGGCAGCAAGATGAATGAAGCAGGAACAATATTTAATAAGAGCCACCAGTGTCTAGCCTATGCTGATGATGTGGCTGATGTACTTTTGGCTAGGAGTAGAAAAGAATTAGAAAAAATAGCTAATAATCTTCTAGAAGGCGCAGGAAATATGGGATTACAGATAAATATAAATAAAACAAAATATGTGGAGCTGAAGAATAAGCAAACGAAAAGCGGAATAGGTGGAGGATTACATGTATCTGGGAGTTCTTGTGGCAAATACAAGCGAAGAAGAAAGAGAAATAGATCTACGAATAGGAAAAGGAAACAGGCGTGCGGGCAGTTTGCAAAGAATAATAAAATCCAAAGAGATATCGAGAAATACAAAAATAAGGCTGTACAAAACTATCCTGCGACCTACTCTGTCTTATGGGTGGGTTAACAAAGAAACTACAGAAAACTACAACTAAACAGAAAATTAAAATATGGGAACGACAAATACTAAGAAGAATTTTGGATGAAAGTTGACAGAATATAGGATGGGAGCGAAAAACAAATGCTGTCATTTATGAAATGTTCGGCGAAGAGAGAATAAACGATTTTGTCAAAGCTAGAAGATTGCGCGTGTTTTAAAAACCTCAATATCTACTTCTGGACCTCGGAGGTAAACTACACTATGTCATTTTAAGCAACTTTTCAGTAGAGCAGTTTGAATATTTTAAAAATCTTATATATCCCATAATTAGGTATCTTTCGCTCTGAAAGACAATGTGATCATATTTTAATCATAACATATAACTAGTTTGTACAATACAGCTAATAAAACGTTCAAATTTGCCTTAATTACTGTAATTAATGATATTTTACAGTGACATAGTGCATAGTGCAGTTTACCTCTGAATGTTTTAAAAATCTTATATATCCCATAATTAGGTACCTTTCGGTCTGAAAGACAATGCGATCGTATTTTAATCATAACATATAGGTAACCAGTTTGTACAATCCAACTAATGAAACGTTAAAATTTGCCGGAATTACTGTAATTAATGGTAATTTACAGTGACATAGTGCAGTTTACCTCTGATAGGTTTGATCTTACTTACTTACTTAAGCCGTCCTCTTGTACCTTACGGTGTCGAGGTTTGATCTATACTTATAAAATATTTAATGAATTTAAAGGTATTTAAGCCCAAAAAATAGCTCTTCTATGAAACTTCTCATGAAACAAATTTTTATTTTAGTTAAATGCTATTACAGTAAAACCTGTGTTAACGGCCACCTGTCAAAATCGGCAACCTGTACTAACGGCCATTTAGATAATACGGACGCGGCCAAATAATCTCATTATTTTTAAAACCCATTTCATAGAAATTTACCAGTTAATATCGGCCAAAATATTTTCGTATAGGTACCTGTTGATAATACCCAATATTGCGAAATACCTAATACTATTTTATTACTTATCGTATTTATCTAAAATGAGATTAAAAATAACCTGCATAATAAATTAGGGTCGGTGTCGACGAACACGAAGTTATTATAGCTCTATAATAATATGTCGTAAAATAGGAAACCTTTGTCGCTAAGAAACATAATAAAAATGTAATAGCTGAGAAAGCGATTTTGTTGAAAAGCGATCAGGTTTATTCACAAAAGTTAGCCGAGAAATATAATGTTGTAAAATTATCAAGCTGTATTATAAACAAAAATTGAGTTGAAGAATTCTTTAAAACGCTTCACTAAACGCTAACATCAGTTGTTTAACATCTGATAACAATCTGAACAGATTCTGTTTTTTTCGTAGTATACAGTTTCTGGCCAAATTATTAGACGCACTATAAAATACTAGCTGACCCGGTGAACTTCGTTGCACCTTAGATAGTGTGTCATAATTAGATAATCTGTCATAATTTTGATTATAGATCAGTTGCTTGAACGCAATGGCTAAAAATCAATTACTCAAAATCAACTGCTCGAAAATGAATTTCTAGACATGAAAATTGATCGAAATGCAATTTCCTCGAATAAAAAAGAAAATTATATGTCCAAATATTTTATGCAAAATTTGTAAGTATGCTCGAATGAAATCCGATAGTTTTAAGGCATTCCAGAAGCCGCTACAGATAAAATGTTTTAACAACTTATTAATCATTCAGAATTAGTCGACACTTATTAAAAGTTAACATAATTAAGACAATAACTGGACGATAACGATTTAATGAGTGGAAAACAATTAAAAATTATTTTGCACATCATATTTGAAACAGTATTTGGTTGAAAAATCTCATTTTTGCTGGCCAAAAATATATTAATTTGTCTGGACTAAATTACAGTTCTCTTTATCTTAAAAGGGATATGATACTATCAACATTCACACAGTGTTGCCAAACTGGATTTTGTAAATTTTCCCAGCGATCTCCGAGGGTACAATACATAAGAAAGATACATAATATGACAAATTATATGATATTCCACGTATACAGTACGTAAATCGTTCAGCTGGACATAGGGAACATACAATATATAGATTTAGATACATAAATACATACATTGTATTAAATTGAGATAATTGAGGCAACTGAGTTTTCTCGATGACAATATGGTTGTTAGCATTAAGGGGCATTAACCTCAAAATTTACAAATCATTTCGACTGACAAAATAAACGTCAAAATATGAGAATGTAGTAGGTAGCTAAATATTTTTGGCCTTGGCCCGGCCGCACATCAAAGAAACATGAAACGTAAATTACGTTTCATGGAAATAAACCACTGCTAAACAAATATATATCCGGCCATTTATGAGACTCTCCGAAAATAAAAATGTGTCATGAGCATGAATCACACTCGTTTCATTAGTAGGCGGACTTTGAGATGTTTTTAGCAGTGTTTTCTTTTCATGAAACATGTTTTTCGTTTCATGTTTCATGTTTTTCGTTTCATGTTTCTTTGGTGTGCGGCTTGGCTAAGAGAATGGAAAAACTGTTTAGGTTTTAAAGTAAAATAAATTTTATTATTTTAATTCATACCTTAAACTTTAACTACACGCGCTGGCGTATTTTTGTACGCCACATATAAGAATTCTACTACAAATGAATTTAAAAATTTAATTTTTGTCTTTGTTTATTTATCTAACCTATCACTGGAATGTGCTTTACACTGGATTTAGTTTCGTTATAATCGGCATTCTAGAAAAATCGTAATTTACAATTTATTATTTGTTATTTCAGGTGGTGGATAACATACGCCACAATTATAGTAATACAATTAGTAATATAAGTACATATTTCAAATGTTTTTTAGTCATTATGGCACAAATATATTTTTCTTTATAAACAATACTTTTTCTCAGGTGAAAATATCGTTTCAAAAAAATATTATTAGCAATTTTATTTATCATGGAATCAGATTCCAGTTATATATCCCAATTTGCTTACTGAGAAGGAACTCCAAGTATCCGCTGACGCCGAGTAAGGTTTATAACAAACAAATAAGTGTAATTTTTCAAAAAAAAAAAACAAATCCGCTGTTTTTAAGTATATTTTCTTATGGCGTATAAAGTACGCCACGCCCGTAGTTATGTTATATTTTGATGTGCGGGTAGTTAAAGGTTAAAACCCTAAATTTTAATTAATTATCACAATAACAAAAAATATTATCAATCATTTAATACATGCAGTAGTGTACATGATATATTTCGTTAGTTCATCTAATAAACCTAAATAAACTGGATGGTTTGCCCACGCGAAAGCAAGATTTTTTGAAAATTCGTAAAATTAAAAAATTCATATTTTATCCAATTTGAGTCCAAAAGTTAATCTGTTGCACTTTTCTTTTATGAAATTTCCTATTCGTTCTTCTTCTGTGCTCAGAATTTTGCTACGGCTTACGGTTCGCTATTTCGGAAACGGACTGCGCTAGAGAAAAAAAAATAGCAGCGTTTTGTTCGGATTAGCAGGGAGTCTACCTGCCAAATTTCATGAAAATCGGTCAATTCGTTTCGGAGGAGTATAGCAACAAAGATGTAAAATATTTAAATGGCTATTAAAAAATAACGGTTGAAGATAAAAAAGTGAAAATTTAGGATTGTATGTATCTTTTGCTTCTACATCATACAAAATTAAGAAAAAACGGTTTGTCAAATAATTTAAAAAATATATCAGGGGGGGCAAGCCCCCTTATGACGTACGGGCATGAATTCAGAGTTATGCCTATTCCCAGTCCGGTAGAATACACGTGTAAAATTTCATAACAATCTGATGAGCCGTTTTCGAGTTATTATCAGTGTAACTAACATAACTCGACTTTCTTTTATATATATATATAGATGTAAAATATTTAAATGGCTATTAAAAAATAACGGTTGAAGATAAAAAAGTGAAAATTTAGGATTGTATGTATTTTTTGCTTCTACATCATACAAAATTAAGAAAAAACGGTTTGTCAAATAATTTAAAAAATATATCAGGGGGGGCAAGCCCCCTTATGACGTACGGGCATGAATTCAGAGTTATGCCTATTCCCAGTCCGGTAGAATACACGTGTAAAATTTCATAACAATCTGATGAGCCGTTTTCGAGTTATTATCAGTGTAACTAACATAACTCGACTTTCTTTTATATATATAGATGTAAAATATTTAAATGGCTATTAAAAAATAACGGTTGAAGATAAAAAAGTGAAAATTTAGGATTGTATGTATCTTTTGCTTCTACATCATACAAAATTAAGAAAAAACGGTTTGTCAAATAATTTAAAAAATATATCAGGGGGGCAAGCCCCCTTATGACGTACGGGCATGAATTCAGAGTTATGCCTATTCCCAGTCCGGTAGAATACACGTGTAAAATTTCATAACAATCTGATGAGCCGTTTTCGAGTTATTGTTAGTGTAACTAACATAACTCGACTTTCTTTTATATATATAGATGTAAAATATTTAAATGGCTATTAAAAAATAACGGTTGAAGATAAAAAAGTGAAAATTTAGGATTTTATGTATTTTTTGCTTCTACATCATACAAAATTAAGAAAAAACGGTTTGTCAAATAATTTAAAAAATATATCAGGGGGGGCAAGCCCCCTTATGACGTACGGGCATGAATTCAGAGTTATGCCTATTCCCAGTCCGGTAGAATACACGTGTAAAATTTCATAACAATCTGATGAGCCGTTTTCGAGTTATTATCAGTGTAACTAACATAACTCGACTTTCTTTTATATATATAGATGTAAAATATTTAAATGGCTATTAAAAAATAACGGTTGAAGATAAAAAAGTGAAAATTTAGGATTGTATGTATCTTTTGCTTCTACATCATACAAAATTAAGAAAAAACGGTTTGTCAAATAATTTAAAAAATATATCAGGGGGGGCAAGCCCCCTTATGACGTACGGGCATGAATTCAGAGTTATGCCTATTCCCAGTCCGGTAGAATACACGTGTAAAATTTCATAACAATCTGATGAGCCGTTTTCGAGTTATTATCAGTGTAACTAACATAACTCGACTTTCTTTTATATATATATAATAAAATAATAAATAATAAAAATAATTTTATTTCAAGAAAAAATCAGTTTACATGCAAAAACTTAGATGCTAAGTACACGATGAACATATTGTTTGTGTGTGTACTTATTCTATTTATTATAATCAATAAAATTAATCTAATGGAGGTAACTGATTATTAAGAAAACAAGATAAAATTCACTTAACCTAATAAAGATTTACAAAAGACTATGTCTATGTTCTATAAAGTTTTACATTATTACTAGAATATGTTATTTATTTTTATATTTTTTATCCAGCTAGAAAGTGATTTCTTTATCTTAATAAATTTTTTATTTTTAAATTCTTGAGGTAAAGAGTTAAATATTTTTGGAGCTGTGAAGAGTAAGCTTTTTTGAACAGCCGTGTAATATATTGGTGTAGTAGTCGTTAACATATTATTAGTAGTAAATCTAGTTAGAAATTGATGGTTTGAGCTGGGTTTTGGTAACTTATTATTACAATAGAGTCTGACAATGGTTTTAATATAAAGTTGAAAAATCTGCATTACATTTGCTTCTATAAACAAATCTTCTGAAGAAAAACATTTCTTTTTAAATAAAATGATTTTTAAAATTGTTTTTTGTGTTATTATTAAGGGGGATAGAACGTTAGAATAACCTGCACCCCAGGTACATATTCCATATGTTAGGATAGATTCGACTAGGGCTTTATATATATTTATGATAGTATCCTTTGTTAAACATTTTCTTAAAATGTAAAATTTGTACATAATTTTTCTTAATTTACCACAAATATAGTCAATGTGAGGTTCCCACTTCATGTGTTTGTCAAAAAATACTCCTAAGTATTTAATTTTATCAACAACTTTAATAGTTTGACAATCACATTTTTTGTGATCCTTACATGTGTATTTATGTACTTTAAGAGCTAAAATTTCTGGTGACGTGGCTTCATTCATTGTGAAGCACATAAAGTGGGATTTCTCGATATTCATTGAAAGCAGACTGACATCAAACCAACTTTTAATTTTTGCCATGATTTCCTCTGCTATGGTAAGAGTTTTTTCCCAAGTGCTCTCACAAACAACAATGGCTGTGTCATCTGCATAGCATATAATATTAGCCTCTTTGAGAACTGAAAATAAAAAGTCCATGTATAACACAAAAAGCACTGGACCCAAAACCGTCCCCTGTGGCACACCGTACGTTACTGGAGCTGATTCACTTAAAGTTTCATTTATTTTGACCTTCTGGGAGCGATTTTCCAAATAAGATTTGAACAAATTATAAGGAAGACCTCTTATTCCCTTTTTCTTAAGTCGCTCCAGCAATATACGGTGTGACACAGTGTCGAAGGCCTTGGCCAGATCAATAAAAATGACCATACATTTCTTTTTATTGTTGAAACTATTAATAATTTGATCTGAAAGTTTAATTAAGGCATCTTCTGTGCCATAGTTTTCTTTAAAGCCATATTGGTTTGATGATAATAAACTATGCTTCTCCAGGTAATTACATAATCTTAACTTAATGCATTTTTCTATGATTTTACTTATGTTGTTTGTGAGGGCAATTGGACGATAATTGCTAACTATATCTTTTGGACCACTTTTGTGAATAGGGACAATTATTGTTTCTTTCAGTGCGTCCGGAAAGATGCCTTGCTCAAAGATAAGATTTACTAAGTATAATAAAGGTTTAATGAGAAATTTACTGTAGTACTTAATTATATTATTTGAGATACCATTACCTATGTTTGAATCACTGTTTTTTAATGTGTTTATAATTTTTTCCATTTCACCACTCGAAAAAGGTTTTAAGAACAGGCTATTATTTATATTTCCTTGCTCTATTAAAGAATTTACAATGTGATCTGGTGGTTTTTTTATTTTTGAGGCTAACGTCTCTCCCACATAACTAAAGTAGCTATTGAATTTTTCTGCTATTTTCCTGTCATCCTCAATCAAACTCCCATCCTTACTTACTATATTAGAAATACTAGGTCTATTGCAGTTTTCATTTGTGGCATATTTTATAGTTTTCCAGATTTCCTTAGCATTCTTACAGTTTTTATCAAATAGATTTTTAAAATAGTTTTCTTTTGCCCTACCTAAAGTTTTGCTTAAAATATTTCTATATACTATATATTCTTTTTTGAAATTTTCATTAAATGGGTTTTTAGCACAAAGTTTATTTAGATTGTCTCGTTGCCGAATAGAGTTCAACAGCCCCTGCGTAACCCAGGGTTGTTTCACTCTATTTTTGCATTTAATATATTTTACCTGTGTTGCTATATTAATAAACTGTGTAATTATCCTTATTAAACTATTGGTGGCAAGATTCGGATCCTGCTCCCTCATAACATCATCCCAACTCTCAGTTTGAAATAATGTTAGCAATCTATTTTTATCTAACACTTTACCATATCTTCCTTTTTTGTTATTATTAAATTCATTATTTAGAGTTATATTCAAGAGTATGGGATAGTGGTCCGAGTGACTACCTCTTAAGACTACAGCATTGCACTTATTTACTGACCGTACAAAAAAGTGATCTAAACAGGATCTCGAGTTACCATCAATTCTTGTAGAACAATTAATTTTACTCTTATACCCTTCCACAGAAAATACATTTAGATACCTACAAATAAGCTCTTTAGACCTGGGATTATTAACATTTTTTGTTGGGGAAATATCTACATTTGTGTCACCACAGAAGACCTCAATCTGGCATTTTTTACTATAACGAGTGTGGATTAGTTCAAGGCCACTAATTAGATTAAATTGATCTACATTATGACATCTATAATAACCAGTAATACCCACTGAATACCCATTTTTACTTAAAACTATTCTAAGAAATTTACAATTTTCAATTTCAATCACTTCCAATGATTTTAAGAGTTCACATTTGACATAAAAAATAAAGCCGTCACATTTGTTTATTACACTTTCATTGTAACACAGCTGATATCCTGGTATGTTAAGATTTTGTATTTTGTTTACAACTTTATTTGTCTCTGACAATGCAATAACGTCGAAACTTTTATTAAGATACTGAAGGTATGAGATCAGGTTGTCAAAGTTTTTAGGCAAGCTTCTTATGTTAAGGTGAATTATGTTTAAATCTCGATCACAGTAATCAAAGTAATTTATATTATTTAAATTATCCAGAGTTTCCGTCTCATATATTTGTACTTCATCACAGATAGTGTTTGGTTCCATAAAAGGTTTTAAAGATATCAGTACTTACTTCAGGTACGGGTTACGTAAATGGGGAGTGGATACTTATTTTCCTTCAGTTTAAGGAATACTTAATTTTCCTTCATATAGATGTAAAATATTTAAATGGCTATTAAAAAATAACGGTTGAAGATAAAAAAGTGAAAATTTATGATTGTATGTATTTTTTGCTTATACATCATACAAAATTAAGAAAAAACGGTTTGTCAAATAATTTAAAAAATATATCAGGGGGGGCAAGCCCCCTTATGACGTACGGGCATGAATTCAGAGTTATGCCTATTCCCAGTCCGGTAGAATACACGTGTAAAATTTCATAACAATCTGATGAGCCGTTTTCGAGTTATTATCAGTGTAACTAACATAACTCGACTTTCTTTTATATATATATATATAGATGTAAAATATTTAAATGGCTATTAAAAAATAACGGTTGAAGATAAAAAAGTGAAAATTTAGGATTGTATGTATCTTTTGCTTCTACATCATACAAAATTAAGAAAAAACGGTTTGTCAAATAATTTAAAAAATATATCAGGGGGGCAAGCCCCCTTATGACGTACGGGCATGAATTCAGAGTTATGCCTATTCCCAGTCCGGTAGAATACACGTGTAAAATTTCATAACAATCTGATGAGCCGTTTTCGAGTTATTATCAGTGTAACTAACATAACTCGACTTTCTTTTATATATATAGATGTAAAATATTTAAATGGCTATTAAAAAATAACGGTTGAAGATAAAAAAGTGAAAATTTAGGATTGTATGTATCTTTTGCTTCTACATCATACAAAATTAAGAAAAAACGGTTTGTCAAATAATTTAAAAAATATATCAGGGGGGCAAGCCCCCTTATGACGTACGGGCATGAATTCAGAGTTATGCCTATTCCCAGTCCGGTAGAATACACGTGTAAAATTTCATAACAATCTGATGAGCCGTTTTCGAGTTATTATCAGTGTAACTAACATAACTCGACTTTCTTTTATATATATAGATGTAAAATATTTAAATGGCTATTAAAAAATAACGGTTGAAGATAAAAAAAGTGAAAATTTAGGATTGTATGTATTTTTTGCTTCTACATCATACAAAATTAAGAAAAAACGGTTTGTCAAATAATTTAAAAAATATATCAGGGGGGGCAAGCCCCCTTATGACGTACGGGCATGAATTCAGAGTTATGCCTATTCCCAGTCCGGTAGAATACACGTGTAAAATTTCATAACAATCTGATGAGCCGTTTTCGAGTTATTATCAGTGTAACTAACATAACTCGACTTTCTTTTATATATATAGATGTAAAATATTTAAATGGCTATTAAAAAATAACGGTTGAAGATAAAAAAGTGAAAATTTAGGATTGTATGTATCTTTTGCTTCTACATCATACAAAATTAAGAAAAAACGGTTTGTCAAATAATTTAAAAAATATATCAGGGGGGGCAAGCCCCCTTATGACGTACGGGCATGAATTCAGAGTTATGCCTATTCCCAGTCCGGTAGAATACACGTGTAAAATTTCATAACAATCTGATGAGCCGTTTTCGAGTTATTATCAGTGTAACTAACATAACTCGACTTTCTTTTATATATATAGATGTAAAATATTTAAATGGCTATTAAAAAATAACGGTTGAAGATAAAAAAGTGAAAATTTAGGATTTTATGTATTTTTTGCTTCTACATCATACAAAATTAAGAAAAAACGGTTTGTCAAATAATTTAAAAAATATATCAGGGGGGGCAAGCCCCCTTATGACGTACGGGCATGAATTCAGAGTTATGCCTATTCCCAGTCCGGTAGAATACACGTGTAAAATTTCATAACAATCTGATGAGCCGTTTTCGAGTTATTATCAGTGTAACTAACATAACTCGACTTTCTTTTATATATATATAGATGTAAAATATTTAAATGGCTATTAAAAAATAACGGTTGAAGATAAAAAAGTGAAAATTTAGGATTGTATGTATCTTTTGCTTCTACATCATACAAAATTAAGAAAAAACGGTTTGTCAAATAATTTAAAAAATATATCAGGGGGGGCAAGCCCCCTTATGACGTACGGGCATGAATTCAGAGTTATGCCTATTCCCAGTCCGGTAGAATACACGTGTAAAATTTCATAACAATCTGATGAGCCGTTTTCGAGTTATTATCAGTGTAACTAACATAACTCGACTTTCTTTTATATATATATAGATGTAAAATATTTAAATGGCTATTAAAAAATAACGGTTGAAGATAAAAAAGTGAAAATTTAGGATTGTATGTATTTTTTGCTTCTACATCATACAAAATTAAGAAAAAACGGTTTGTCAAATAATTTAAAAAATATATCAGGGGGGGCAAGCCCCCTTATGACGTACGGGCATGAATTCAGAGTTATGCCTATTCCCAGTCCGGTAGAATACACGTGTAAAATTTCATAACAATCTGATGAGCCGTTTTCGAGTTATTATCAGTGTAACTAACATAACTCGACTTTCTTTTATATATATATATATAGATGTAAAATATTTAAATGGCTATTAAAAAATAACGGTTGAAGATAAAAAAGTGAAAATTTAGGATTGTATGTATCTTTTGCTTCTACATCATACAAAATTAAGAAAAAACGGTTTGTCAAATAATTTAAAAAATATATCAGGGGGGCAAGCCCCCTTATGACGTACGGGCATGAATTCAGAGTTATGCCTATTCCCAGTCCGGTAGAATACACGTGTAAAATTTCATAACAATCTGATGAGCCGTTTTCGAGTTATTATCAGTGTAACTAACATAACTCGACTTTCTTTTATATATATAGATGTAAAATATTTAAATGGCTATTAAAAAATAACGGTTGAAGATAAAAAAGTGAAAATTTAGGATTGTATGTATCTTTTGCTTCTACATCATACAAAATTAAGAAAAAACGGTTTGTCAAATAATTTAAAAAATATATCAGGGGGGCAAGCCCCCTTATGACGTACGGGCATGAATTCAGAGTTATGCCTATTCCCAGTCCGGTAGAATACACGTGTAAAATTTCATAACAATCTGATGAGCCGTTTTCGAGTTATTATCAGTGTAACTAACATAACTCGACTTTCTTTTATATATATAGATGTAAAATATTTAAATGGCTATTAAAAAATAACGGTTGAAGATAAAAAAAGTGAAAATTTAGGATTGTATGTATTTTTTGCTTCTACATCATACAAAATTAAGAAAAAACGGTTTGTCAAATAATTTAAAAAATATATCAGGGGGGGCAAGCCCCCTTATGACGTACGGGCATGAATTCAGAGTTATGCCTATTCCCAGTCCGGTAGAATACACGTGTAAAATTTCATAACAATCTGATGAGCCGTTTTCGAGTTATTATCAGTGTAACTAACATAACTCGACTTTCTTTTATATATATAGATGTAAAATATTTAAATGGCTATTAAAAAATAACGGTTGAAGATAAAAAAGTGAAAATTTAGGATTGTATGTATCTTTTGCTTCTACATCATACAAAATTAAGAAAAAACGGTTTGTCAAATAATTTAAAAAATATATCAGGGGGGGCAAGCCCCCTTATGACGTACGGGCATGAATTCAGAGTTATGCCTATTCCCAGTCCGGTAGAATACACGTGTAAAATTTCATAACAATCTGATGAGCCGTTTTCGAGTTATTATCAGTGTAACTAACATAACTCGACTTTCTTTTATATATATAGATGTAAAATATTTAAATGGCTATTAAAAAATAACGGTTGAAGATAAAAAAGTGAAAATTTAGGATTTTATGTATTTTTTGCTTCTACATCATACAAAATTAAGAAAAAACGGTTTGTCAAATAATTTAAAAAATATATCAGGGGGGGCAAGCCCCCTTATGACGTACGGGCATGAATTCAGAGTTATGCCTATTCCCAGTCCGGTAGAATACACGTGTAAAATTTCATAACAATCTGATGAGCCGTTTTCGAGTTATTATCAGTGTAACTAACATAACTCGACTTTCTTTTATATATATATAGATGTAAAATATTTAAATGGCTATTAAAAAATAACGGTTGAAGATAAAAAAGTGAAAATTTAGGATTGTATGTATCTTTTGCTTCTACATCATACAAAATTAAGAAAAAACGGTTTGTCAAATAATTTAAAAAATATATCAGGGGGGGCAAGCCCCCTTATGACGTACGGGCATGAATTCAGAGTTATGCCTATTCCCAGTCCGGTAGAATACACGTGTAAAATTTCATAACAATCTGATGAGCCGTTTTCGAGTTATTATCAGTGTAACTAACATAACTCGACTTTCTTTTATATATATATAGATGTAAAATATTTAAATGGCTATTAAAAAATAACGGTTGAAGATAAAAAAGTGAAAATTTAGGATTGTATGTATTTTTTGCTTCTACATCATACAAAATTAAGAAAAAACGGTTTGTCAAATAATTTAAAAAATATATCAGGGGGGGCAAGCCCCCTTATGACGTACGGGCATGAATTCAGAGTTATGCCTATTCCCAGTCCGGTAGAATACACGTGTAAAATTTCATAACAATCTGATGAGCCGTTTTCGAGTTATTATCAGTGTAACTAACATAACTCGACTTTCTTTTATATATATATATATATATATATATATATATATATATATATATATATATATATATATATATATATATATATAGATGTAAAATATTTAAATGGCTATTAAAAAATAACGGTTGAAGATAAAAAAGTGAAAATTTAGGATTGTATGTATCTTTTGCTTCTACATCATACAAAATTAAGAAAAAACGGTTTGTCAAATAATTTAAAAAATATATCAGGGGGGCAAGCCCCCTTATGACGTACGGGCATGAATTCAGAGTTATGCCTATTCCCAGTCCGGTAGAATACACGTGTAAAATTTCATAACAATCTGATGAGCCGTTTTCGAGTTATTATCAGTGTAACTAACATAACTCGACTTTCTTTTATATAGATGTAAAATATTTAAATGGCTATTAAAAAATAACGGTTGAAGATAAAAAAGTGAAAATTTAGGATTGTATGTATTTTTTGCTTCTACATCATACAAAATTAAGAAAAAACGGTTTGTCAAATAATTTAAAAAATATATCAGGGGGGGCAAGCCCCCTTATGACGTACGGGCATGAATTCAGAGTTATGCCTATTCCCAGTCCGGTAGAATACACGTGTAAAATTTCATAACAATCTGATGAGCCGTTTTCGAGTTATTATCAGTGTAACTAACATAACTCGACTTTCTTTTATATATATAGATGTAAAATATTTAAATGGCTATTAAAAAATAACGGTTGAAGATAAAAAAGTGAAAATTTAGGATTGTATGTATCTTTTGCTTCTACATCATACAAAATTAAGAAAAAACGGTTTGTCAAATAATTTAAAAAATATATCAGGGGGGGCAAGCCCCCTTATGACGTACGGGCATGAATTCAGAGTTATGCCTATTCCCAGTCCGGTAGAATACACGTGTAAAATTTCATAACAATCTGATGAGCCGTTTTCGAGTTATTATTAGTGTAACTAACATAACTCGACTTTCTTTTATATATATAGATGTAAAATATTTAAATGGCTATTAAAAAATAACGGTTGAAGATAAAAAAGTGAAAATTTAGGATTGTATGTATTTTTTGCTTCTACATCATACAAAATTAAGAAAAAACGGTTTGTCAAATAATTTAAAAAATATATCAGGGGGGGCAAGCCCCCTTATGACGTACGGGCATGAATTCAGAGTTATGCCTATTCCCAGTCCGGTAGAATACACGTGTAAAATTTCATAACAATCTGATGAGCCGTTTTCGAGTTATTATCAGTGTAACTAACATAACTCGACTTTCTTTTATATATATAGATGTAAAATATTTAAATGGCTATTAAAAAATAACGGTTGAAGATAAAAAAGTGAAAATTTAGGATTGTATGTATCTTTTGCTTCTACATCATACAAAATTAAGAAAAAACGGTTTGTCAAATAATTTAAAAAATATATCAGGGGGGGCAAGCCCCCTTATGACGTACGGGCATGAATTCAGAGTTATGCCTATTCCCAGTCCGGTAGAATACACGTGTAAAATTTCATAACAATCTGATGAGCCGTTTTCGAGTTATTATCAGTGTAACTAACATAACTCGACTTTCTTTTATATATATAGATGTAAAATATTTAAATGGCTATTAAAAAATAACGGTTGAAGATAAAAAAGTGAAAATTTAGGATTGTATGTATTTTTTGCTTCTACATCATACAAAATTAAGAAAAAACGGTTTGTCAAATAATTTAAAAAATATATCAGGGGGGGCAAGCCCCCTTATGACGTACGGGCATGAATTCAGAGTTATGCCTATTCCCAGTCCGGTAGAATACACGTGTAAAATTTCATAACAATCTGATGAGCCGTTTTCGAGTTATTATCAGTGTAACTAACATAACTCGACTTTCTTTTATATATATAGATGTAAAATATTTAAATGGCTATTAAAAAATAACGGTTGAAGATAAAAAAGTGAAAATTTAGGATTGTATGTATCTTTTGCTTCTACATCATACAAAATTAAGAAAAAACGGTTTGTCAAATAATTTAAAAAATATATCAGGGGGGGCAAGCCCCCTTATGACGTACGGGCATGAATTCAGAGTTATGCCTATTCCCAGTCCGGTAGAATACACGTGTAAAATTTCATAACAATCTGATGAGCCGTTTTCGAGTTATTATCAGTGTAACTAACATAACTCGACTTTCTTTTATATATATAGATGTAAAATATTTAAATGGCTATTAAAAAATAACGGTTGAAGATAAAAAAGTGAAAATTTAGGATTGTATGTATCTTTTGCTTCTACATCATACAAAATTAAGAAAAAACGGTTTGTCAAATAATTTAAAAAATATATCAGGGGGGGCAAGCCCCCTTATGACGTACGGGCATGAATTCAGAGTTATGCCTATTCCCAGTCCGGTAGAATACACGTGTAAAATTTCATAACAATCTGATGAGCCGTTTTCGAGTTATTATCAGTGTAACTAACATAACTCGACTTTCTTTTATATATTGTATAGATGTAAAATATTTAAATGGCTATTAAAAAATAACGGTTGAAGATAAAAAAGTGAAAATTTAGGATTGTATGTATCTTTTGCTTCTACATCATACAAAATTAAGAAAAAACGGTTTGTCAAATAATTTAAAAAATATATCAGGGGGGGCAAGCCCCCTTATGACGTACGGGCATGAATTCAGAGTTATGCCTATTCCCAGTCCGGTAGAATACACGTGTAAAATTTCATAACAATCTGATGAGCCGTTTTCGAGTTATTATCAGTGTAACTAACATAACTCGACTTTCTTTTATACCGGGTGGTGAATTGGAAAACGGGCCATAGGAAACTCAATGTAAAATTCTAAACTGTTGAATTCCTGCTTCCCTAATTATTTTACATCAAAAGTCATAAGAAACTATTTGTAGAGAATTAAAATCTGTATTGAAAACAACTGTTAATTTTGTTCTACAAACAATAATTATGTAAAATTTTGTAAAAATATAATACAATTTTCAGAGTAATACGCCAAAGTGAGACAACACACAGTGCAATAATGTGTATAAGGTTGCATTTGGTGACAACGAAATTATTATATTAACAATTTGAACTGTCAGTTTTTTTATTTATTTCATCATTTATTGTTTAAAACGCAATAAAGTTGATAAGATACCCTCAGTTAATGAGAAAGTATTAATAATAAAGATATTTTCTTTAGTCAATAGTGTGCTCACTGTCAGTTAAATAGTAACGTGCGACCTAACATGCCCACACATACCTACTGCGGTAAATACATTATATTTTTCAAAATTTTGGACTCTGTTTAAATCGTAGAACAATTGTAACTTCTGTTTTTAATACAGATTTCAATCCTCTACAAATAACTTCTCATGACTTTTGATGTAACATAATTAGGGAAGCAGGAATTCAACATTTTAGAATTTTACATTGAGTTTCCTATGGCCCGTTCTCCGATTCACCACCCTGTATATATAGATGTAAAATATTTAAATGGCTATTAAAAAATAACGGTTGAAGATAAAAAAGTGAAAATTTAGGATTGTATGTATTTTTTGCTTCTACATCATACAAAATTAAGAAAAAACGGTTTGTCAAATAATTTAAAAAATATATCAGGGGGGGCAAGCCCCCTTATGACGTACGGGCATGAATTCAGAGTTATGCCTATTCCCAGTCCGGTAGAATACACGTGTAAAATTTCATAACAATCTGATGAGCCGTTTTCGAGTTATTATCAGTGTAACTAACATAACTCGACTTTCTTTTATATATATAGATGTAAAATATTTAAATGGCTATTAAAAAATAACGGTTGAAGATAAAAAAGTGAAAATTTAGGATTGTATGTATCTTTTGCTTCTACATCATACAAAATTAAGAAAAAACGGTTTGTCAAATAATTTAAAAAATATATCAGGGGGGGCAAGCCCCCTTATGACGTACGGGCATGAATTCAGAGTTATGCCTATTCCCAGTCCGGTAGAATACACGTGTAAAATTTCATAACAATCTGATGAGCCGTTTTCGAGTTATTATCAGTGTAACTAACATAACTCGACTTTCTTTTATACCGGGTGGTGAATTGGAAAACGGGCCATAGGAAACTCAATGTAAAATTCTAAACTGTTGAATTCCTGCTTCCCTAATTATTTTACATCAAAAGTCATAAGAAACTATTTGTAGAGAATTAAAATCTGTATTGAAAACAACTGTTAATTTTGTTCTACAAACAATAATTATGTAAAATTTTGTAAAAATATAATACAATTTTCAGAGTAATACGCCAAAGTGAGACAACACACAGTGCAATAATGTGTATAAGGTTGCATTTGGTGACAACGAAATTATTATATTAACAATTTGAACTGTCAGTTTTTTTATTTATTTCATCATTTATTGTTTAAAACGCAATAAAGTTGATAAGATACCCTCAGTTAATGAGAAAGTATTAATAATAAAGATATTTTCTTTAGTCAATAGTGTGCTCACTGTCAGTTAAATAGTAACGTGCGACCTAACATGCCCACACATACCTACTGCGGTAAATACATTATATTTTTCAAAATTTTGGACTCTGTTTAAATCGTAGAACAATTGTAACTTCTGTTTTTAATACAGATTTCAATCCTCTACAAATAACTTCTCATGACTTTTGATGTAACATAATTAGGGAAGCAGGAATTCAACATTTTAGAATTTTACATTGAGTTTCCTATGGCCCGTTCTCCGATTCACCACCCTGTATATATAGATGTAAAATATTTAAATGGCTATTAAAAAATAACGGTTGAAGATAAAAAAGTGAAAATTTAGGATTGTATGTATTTTTTGCTTCTACATCATACAAAATTAAGAAAAAACGGTTTGTCAAATAATTTAAAAAATATATCAGGGGGGGCAAGCCCCCTTATGACGTACGGGCATGAATTCAGAGTTATGCCTATTCCCAGTCCGGTAGAATACACGTGTAAAATTTCATAACAATCTGATGAGCCGTTTTCGAGTTATTATCAGTGTAACTAACATAACTCGACTTTCTTTTATATATATAGATTTAAAAAAAGGGTTATTATGAGGTACATAATACCATTGTAATACTAAATAGGTTTTTTGTATGTACCAGACACAAGGTATGTTGTTTGGTTGTCCATTTAATTGTCTACATTTTATCTCAAATTGAACATTATTAATGAACCAATATGTATTTATTGACTCTTGAAAGAAAACGGAAATAAAAACAAAGTTGTTAATTTTGTTCTGAAGCTATTTCCTTGTGGTATTTTTATGATTAACTATTTATATGGGAAATAAGCCACAATTAAATTGAAAAAAATAATTTTATTAACGTTTCGACGCCCAAATCGGGTGTCGTTGTCAAAATACAAAAAGTATACGATTTGGGCGTCGAAACGTTAATAAAATTATTTTTTTCAATTTAATTGTGGCGTATTTCCCATATAAATAGTTAGTTGTCAATTTGTTGCTGACATATTGTGGCTCAACAAAATAATAACATTTAATAATACTTGTTGTTATTTCTGTTTCTTTTATAATTTTTTTAAATTTAGCATAATTTTAAATGATGCATAAACTTTTGAAACTATGTGTATATTACCATTCGAAAGAAACACCAATTTTTAAGAGAAGGTACACAATATTTGTTGATTGTTTATTACAATGTATTAATAACCACGATTTTTATAAAAAACACAACTATATAACTATAAAAAAAGAATAGATAAAAACAAAGAGATTCATTTCTGTTAAGAAGAACAGTTACCTATGATCCGTTTGCCGCTAGGTGCTCAGTGCACTAAGTCAACATAGTGGTGTTTGCCATCAGCACACAGTTAGTAACTGTGAGGTAAAAACACCCAAGTTTACATGGCGCTTTTTACCTCTCAAATTATTTGAACATAGTGTTCTATTTTTTAGTATTTTCGTTTTCTTGGTCATTAGTACCAAGTGTAGTATACCTCTAGAAAGCTCTTGGAGAGCTGAGTGAGTTAAAGGAATAAAAACAAAACAATACCATGTCGACATAGTGTAGTTTACCTCCGAGGTCCAGACTTATACTTTAATATACTACATATATTTAACATGGTTTTATATACACAGAGTACTAAAAACTGCATGTTTGTTTCTTTACAGTTGCCTTTATTTTTAACTGGATAGGATTCTTATTGTTAATGTGTTTCTGCCACACGATCGCATCGAGGTATGGAGCTCTGTCAGGCTTTGGACTGTCCTTGGCGAAGTGGACTTTTATCGTCCAACACTCAACCGAGTTGGCTTCAAAAGACAACAGTTGGTTGTGGTGGCTGATCATGACTTTTGGTAAGTAAATGTTTCCGTTGCTATGATTGATTTAGAATACGTAGGTTTTTATTTTCGGAAATAATTTGTTGGTGGAAATAATTTAAAGGATTATTAGATAATATTCTGGTAGAGGGCAAAGAGACATACAAAATTTGAATTCAAAGAGGTGTCAGACAGGGTTGTGTGTTATCCCCAACGTTGTTTAACGTTTACTCAGAAATAATTTTTAATCGTGAGAGAAACTATTAACAACATCAGATATGCAGATGACACCACGATCATGGTTGAAAGTATCAAAGATCTTCAATTCCTTATAGATCGAGTCACTAGAGAATCCTCAAATAACGGACTTAGCATACATACAACAAAGTTACTTGTGGTTGTACCATATACAACTTTAAAATTTAGTGGCTAGTGTAACCAACATTTCATAAAACTTTAAATTTCATTGACAGTTGTTGTCCTGACATCAGACAGATTCGCTTTCGAACTCTCATCTGTTAGTTGTCTTTCACCTCTTTTAACATAATGACCTAATTAATTATTACCTAGCAACCCACCTACCACGTGTGGGAGTCATATGTTGCCCTAAGGCAACATATGACAATTCCATGACAATAGGCAATTCCATAGGAATTATATCCATCCTTTAGATTTTACTATGTTTACACTTACATAAGACTTTTAGTCTATTTTTAAAAGGTTTTAACCTTTGTATTTTTGAGTGGCTCACCATGTTCTTGTAAGTATAACCAAAGTTTGTTTTTACCTTGGTCATCATTTTAACTTTAAACATTTTGTCTTAATTAATACGGTTATACTTATTTTAGGTAACACTGATGATGCACTTGTTACAGAGCGAAAACGTTTTGTTTTTATATTTGTAGCCCTTCTAGGGGCTTTTTAAATTAATATACCTTTTACCAAGACGAATTTTTCATTAAATTTACATGTCTAATGTATTTCTTTTTTTTTGTTTTTAGGTCTCATCATCTGCATCCGCGCCATCCTTCAATATCTGAGTATAAAAAGAGGATGGCACATGTTGTCGGCCAGTCACCAAGAAAGACTTTTATTTTTTTATTGAGCTTTAATGAGCATGTAGATGTTTTCAAGTATATTTTTTGTATACTTGTCACAACTTGTCTTTTATTGTGATTAGAATTGATTATATCAAGTTTTTCATTCCTTTTATCTACGGTGTTTTTACGTTAAAAATTCATCGGCGTTGAATAGAATAGATTGAACTGCTCAGTCGGCTCAGTGTGCTCTTTCGTTAAGGCAGTAAATGTAGTAGGTCGTAAAGCTGTTTACTGGTTTATTTAAACTTCCAGCGGGTGCGTCCTTTAACGTCACATGAGCGGACGCTGTCGTAAATTTTACGCCTTTTTGTAATTGTTTTAAATATATTGAAATTGTTATAAGGATATAAAAAATATGTTTTACGGTATTTTAATATCGTTGTTTACAAAAAAAAAACAACATTTTAAAATATAATATTTTAAAATATTCTAACTATTGGTCAGAATCAACACTCTCATTCTTTCAATAATTGTGAACCATCTCAACTACAGAGTGCTTCTTGCACATCACATAAATGCCTGATAATGGCAACACTATATTGATCCTGAGGATTTTTACTTCTCTATTACACATTGTCGACACCGCGCATTGGAAGGTTTCTGTTTTGTTCTTCTTCAGTAAGTTCAACCTCCCAACCATAAGTCACCTTGAGGAGGGCACTTATATCTTGAAGTAACTGTCTAAGGATTGATCTGACAAAATTGGTCAGGAAATCTCTTCGATATGTAGGAGCTTTCGCTGGACAGGGCAATTTGTAAAATTTGATCATTAATGCCGCCAATATTTATCACACTCTAGAAAACTATACACGGTCATCTCTTTGTTCTCATCACACGTCTTGTCTACTAACTGTATCTACTACACCTTTGGTTTCATTGTAATCAATCTATTTTCATAGAAAAAAAATTACGAATTATTATTAATATACTTACATGAAACGGCGCGTGTCGTAAATTTTACCAAAGATGGAAATTTGTAGATATCAAACACGTATGCGTACATCTGATAACGTTATTGGTTTAGGAATACACCGAACCTTACAAACCTAAAAGCTCGATTGTATGGTATGAGTGCGGGGCACGACCACGTGCTTTTGTCGTAAAATTTACAACAGCGCACCCGCTGGAAGTTAATTTGCGTAGAAACATGTAGTTTTAATAATTACTACATCAGGTTACGAGAATAACATGCAAAATTGTGGAGTAGTTCAAGAAATTAGTGTTTTTTAAGCCATTACATCTAGTCTCTCTTTAATTTGATGTGCTTTGGCAAATGTTTTTCCGATAATGGCATTTTAAAGAATGCGTCCGTTAAGAAAAAGACTCTTAAGAATCTCAAAAACCTGTCTTTTCAGTTGGTTTCTTCACTTTTCTTGATGCGAAGCTAGTAGTTTGTACATTGAGATGTTTACTGCTGTTGGATATATCTGATACACATTTAATAATTGATCTAGAACCATATTAGTGCAGTGGCGGTTTTTGGTCATATTTACCGTGGATAAGGCTCATTGTCCGACCACATTGATCACAAGATGGTACGGACCAGTATACACGTTTTCCAATTTTTTGTGAATGAATAATGGCGGGGAACACCTCACAACAAATGAGGTGTTTTTCAAGTTTATTAATTTTGTTTAAACTACAATATTTCTTATTTAAATAGGTAAAAAAACGGTTTAGTCTGGTCACATTCAGAATGTATGTATGTGAATCTAAAAAGCGATAATTCATCTTACAACAGTGCCATCTGTTGACTAGTTCAAGAACTTTTCATCTTACTCTTGTATTTCACCCTATATTCTGACTCGTAATCGTACAAGCTCTCTATATTTCTTTATATTTCCCTATATCTTTCGTAGATTTAAATTTAAATAGTTTAAACTTAGATCTTTCTTAAATAAAATAACTTTCTGAAATTGTGTGCTACATCTCTTGGAAGATGATGATAGCATTGGCTTCTTGTTGTTCCTTTTTAGATGTTCTTATCAAAAGCTTAACAGTCGGAGGCGAGTGGTCAGTTTTTCCGAGATTTACTGATCATCAGGTTACCCTGTGAAAATTATTCAGCTGAATTTACAGCAAATTACATCATATTTTACTCGAATCGATTTGAAGACATTATCATTTCATTTATTACCAATAATCCATACTCTTAATACTGTTCTTGGACAACTACTTATTTAGTATTCATAATATTAAGATTTGACCATGAAATGGCAAATGTAGCCAGAAAGAAATTGAATGTCTACTATGTACTGTCAGTGTATAAAACGACGAACGAAAGTAACAAAATGGTTTAGTACTCTAAAAATTTTGTATCTTTGGATGACTGGCATATTTATTTTAAATTTCTGGATCAAAGAGCATGACGTCAATAAATTTGTAACGTAAAAATACTGTAGAACTGTTAAATCGTTCAATATTACAAGAAATTAGATAAATATTGATACAAAAATGTACTTGGCACAAATGTACAAAGGTTTACTTGGCAGTAAATTACCCATGGCAACTCTGGAAATAACAGTTCCCATCATTTGTAACGGGTAGCTTTGTTAGATACCAAACTCAAATAGCAAAATAAAATTTAATCATGGCGAAGGCATCTATCGACAACGCTACGATTCACTGCTGATCCGAACAAAAGATATGGTTAATTGAAACGAAAATACGATGCGTTAGTAAGTATACACACACAAATCAAAGAGAAAGAACGATCAGTGCTTGTTCTGGATTAGAGGTGGACTGGTTGATCAATACTCGACTCGGTAAGGATCGGGAAGGCGTCCAATCAATACTTGATCGCCGCGACAGGACAGTTTGGCCCTAAGTCAAGATTTTAAGAGCCGGTTCGGGAGCCGCTACTAAATAAATACTTTAGAGGAAGCGATTGGCCTTAAGTCAATACTCTTCGGCTAATTCCCTGCTCTATTGTAGATTCTGGAGAACGTCGTTTTATATCGTTGCCGGTAATCTATCTCCACCGCGCATCGAATGGAAGTGGTAGCTAGTAGCGTCGACGGCGCGAGTTGATATTCTAAGTCCACTTTGAAGAGAAAATGAATGAGAAAATTGTTTGATATAAACGGGGTAATCATACTCATATTTTTAAAGCATCATTTTTGAATCCCTATATCTCTGTTACTGTAACAATGAACCATTTAACAGGTCTACAAATGTGTATATTTAAATTTACTCTATTATACTATTTTCCATGTACATTAATTTTTATGCAATTATCTGTAGTTGTTAAGCACTTTTGGTATACAATGATGTAATATATATTCTGCTCTAAAGTGTATATTACTACATATTTCTGTCCATGCCCGAAGCAAATTTGCTGCTATTTACTATTTTATCGTGTTTTTGTAGTTGCGGAGTATCCTAGATGTATGATACGAGGGTAAACTGTAAATGGTACCATGCAAAACATGCAAAATGCCCTCAATCCCAGAATTCAGTTTTTTTAATTTTTTTTACGTTATATGTGACTCAAAAATAAGACTCGGCGTAATTTTAACCCGAATGTAAGTATTCTTTCACTTCTGTAAACAGTCGGAAATCGCTTGGGATCAAATCTGGAGAAAATGGCGCTTAATTAGCTTGGGAGCAAGCGAACCTAAAGGGCCTAGCCGGGTAAGATGATGAAAAGTGCCCCCAACTCGATTCGAATTCCATATAGGTCACCGTTTAGCATATATAGTGAAACTAACTTTCTGAAATTTTTAGCCCCCTAGGTTGTCATGTGACCCACCTAGAGCCTAATTAGGGTTTTTATGTTATTATTTTTTATCTCAGCCGCATCGAGAACTAGCGAAAAACTTTAAATAAAAAAGTTGTAAGCTTTAAAAAGTTCTGTCCGAAAATTTATTTTTTTTTAATTTTTGGCGGGAAATTTAAATTTTAGAACGATTTTAAAATTTTAAATGAGTATAAAAAAATAACTAAGACATTCGTTTTCACGAAAAAAATATATAACGTTGCACAATGTTTCACCCTGAATTTTTTCAAATTTTTAAAATTGGTGAAACGCACCTTTAAAAATAAAAAACTGCATTTTTTCGGTTTTTTTTTTCGTTTTTTGATGCAATTTTATACATATTTTTCAAAAAAGGTAACACCGTCACTAGAATAGGTAAAGAACTGAAAAATAATTGGGGTTTGCTTAATAAAAATTTTTTGTAACGCCATCCATTTTCAAGATACAGGGCGTTGAAGAAAACAAAATTTTACACATTTTTTACGATTTTGCAAAATCTACTGGCAATATTGTAATAAAACTTGGCGGGTTTTAAGAGGTAGTTATTGTCCATGTTTTGACATACAACTAAGGATTTGATATTCATCATTGGCGCGCATAGGGGTAATGGTCTGAACTTTTCAAAGAAAAAAAGATAGTACGCCACTGACATATTTCAAATTAACAATCATTTTTGAATTCCTCGTTCAATTTGCGATAAAAAAAAACTATCTTCTCATTTTTTCATACGACGCACCGTTTTGCTGCAAAAAATAAAATATCTTAACGCTTACAGAGTATTCGAATTAGTTTTTATAATGGATGTACGAGTTTACTACGTATGTAGATGTAGAAACGGCTAGAAGTTCGAATACTTTGTAAGGGTTAAGATATTTTATAAGTAGCTAAAGGTTCTAAACCAAGGCTAAAAAAAAAAGATATTTTATTTTTTGAACAAAAATGGCGCGTCGTATGAAAAAATAGGAATATAGATTTTTTGTCACAAATTGAACGAGGAATTCAAAAACGATTGTTAATTTGAAATATGTCAGTGGAGTACTATCTTTTTTCTTTGAAAAGTTCAGACCATTACCCCTATGCGCGCCAATGGTGAATAATAAATCCTTAATTGTATGTCAAAACATGCACAATACTTCTTAAACCTCTTAAGTTTTATTACAGTGTTGCCAGTAGTTTCGGCAAAATCGTAAAAAATGTGTAAAATTTTGATTTCTTCAACGCCCTGTATCTTGAAAATGGATGGCGTTACAAAAATTTTTTAATAAGCAAACCCCAATTATTTTTCAGTTTTTTACCTATTCTAGTGACAGTGTTACCTTTTTTGAGCAATATGTATAAAATTGTATCAAAAAACGAAAAAATAACCGAAAAAATGCGGATTTTTATTTTTAAAGGTTTCACCAATTTTAAAAATTTGAAAAAATTCAGGGTGAAACATTGTGCAAAAATACACGTTATATATATATTTTTTTTTTCGTAAAAATGAATGTCTTTTAAAATGTCATTTAAAATTTTAAAATCGTTCTAAAATTTAAATTTCCCGCCAAAAATTAAAAAAAAAATTTTCGGACAAAACTTTAAAGTTTACAACTTTTTGATTTAAAGTTTTTCGCTAGTTCTCGATGCGGCTGAGATAAAAAATAATAACATAAAAACCCTAATTAGGCTCTAGGTGGGTCACCTGACCACCTGGGGGGCTAAAAATTTCAGAAAGTGAATTTCACTACATATGCTAAACGGTGACCTATATGGAATTCGAATCGAGTTGGGGGCACTTTTCATCATCTTACCCGGCTAGGCCCTTTAAGTCTCTGTCTTACATGAGTAAGTATAACAGCGTCTTTGTTTGGTAGTGGCGAGTGGTTTCAATACGCTAGAGAGAGACAAATCGAACAACCGCAATATATATTGTCGTCAGATATGACGACATTAATATATACGCCTATGTGTGTACGTACATGAGTGTAAGTAGTTTGAATTATGAACCATAGATGGCATATGACAACCAACATCAAACTGTTTCTGTATTTGCATCCACATTATTTTGAACACCGTACACATTCGACGCACAGTCTATTAGATCCAGCTCAATTTCGTATCATACTGAAGCTAACTATACTAAAATCACAATAAAGTTGCACTAGAAATAAACAAACCAAGACACGTTAAATGCTACTAGGAGCACTCCCGAATCATGATTTACAATGTATTGTTATGCTCTGTATTTTCTCTCTGTCATGAGATTGATCAGCATCTTATTAATTCAGTTAATTAATTAATTATTTTAATTGCTACTCATGGAAACACAACCAAAATTTAATAAATCTATCCAATAAAAAAAATTCTCAGGGCTAATTAATTTTAATGTATCACCTTTAGTTCGTGGCTTCTAGTATCTCTTGTTGCTTACGTTATTCAGGACAAAACAGGGAAAATAAATATACTCAAAATCATATAAATTTTATAAATATTATTTATTTATATACTATACCATAAATATAAGAAGACTAAATTTTCACTCTAATGGCATATAAAACAACATAATGCTGTTCTACACCCCACCAGAATGAAAACAATGGGAACCTTCTCTGGTTACACCTCCGAGGCTTCTACAATTTGCAAGCCATACGGATACTGAGACTAAGGAAGATGATGGAATTCTACAATTTACAATTCACGTCCCATCTGCTCAGCGTGGTAAAGTTCTAACGAGAATGGTTCCCTTCATACTCCACACAGAGTAAATGTAAATCAAAAATGAATAACCATTTTCAATTTCGTTGCAAAACGAAAACACAGCCGAACCATATTCTAGTCCAATTTTTAGTCCATATTTACTAATATTTAGTCTTTTTGCTAGCAGTTGCCGCTAGGGTATCTATGCCATTTCGTTCGTTGCAATCTGGGACTGCCCGCTGTGGTTTGTTTTGGTTGGATCAGGGAGAGCAGCATATGTGCCTCCTGATGAGAGACTAATAAGTTTCGAAACCGGTAGGGGTGCTTGCAGCACTCTCTGATTGGACTAGAATATGGTTCGGCTGTTTTCGTTTTGCAACGAAATTGAAAATGGTTATTCATTTTTTTCATAAATATAAGGTTCAAAATGTATGCTAAAACTTTATTCTGTTGTCAAATTTTCTTATCAAATAAAAATGATCTTTAATTCTACTATCTCCTTTTTCTTTTAACAAATTTTCATTTAAATGATTCGGTAGACTGTTCTTATTATTATAAAAAAACAATATTTAATTTACCTTTTAAATAGATTACTTATATCTTCTATGAATTTATGAATGAATAAATTATGCTGTAAAACTGTTAAATTGACAAATATGGTAAATATTAAAACAACTATGGTATGTAATATACAACAACTCTCTCCTTTTCACAAATAATCTGACTAACCTTTTTTTATTTTTTTTTACTTCTTCTCATGGATTGTGTTGTCCTCGGTTCTCCCACAGGCGCTCCTCGGATGCTGCTACGGTCTTTCTCTTCCAAACTGTTTCACAAACAAAAAACAGCAGTCGCTCGAAATCTCTCCTCTATTTAGTCTCCGACTCGATACAAACAATATCAATCTTTATAATTCCAAGATTTTTTCTCTCAGCTCGATATCTTGTGGAAAATTGATATAAACCGGCTACTCGTTCCAGACAGAAACTGGAATCTACTCGGAGACGAGGAGATTGTACTTCTCGACTCGATCACTATTTCGTCTCAATAGGAAGCTGCTTACACGGCCATTAAATTCACCACTTTACACAAAATTACTATTTTTCAAACTGGACTGCTCCCTTCCGATCTTAATTACACAGTAAATCTTTTTCCCTCGTCAATCTGAGACTCAACCACTCTATTCTCCCTCCATCAATCTCTTCGCCAATCACAAGCATTCTCTCTACACATTACATCCCTACTTTCATTTCTTAAGAACAAATAGTGTTGTATACAAATTTTCTGTCTTGTTAATTTCCAGGAGATATTAAAATTACTTTTTTTTACATTTCAGAAAAACACTATATTCTAAAACTAAACAAAATTGTTTATCGTCGTTTCTTTCTAGGAAACCATTTAGTAACATTCTATTGTCTACTCCAACCGCGAGTACATTCACTTTCTAATCCGATCGTATTTTAGTTCATTGTTTAATTTGTATAAGTCCGTTCGTAGAATCTTTACCACTACAGATTTCCTCTTTCCACGAAACACTGCTTACGGCTAAATCATATTATTTACAAATTTTGGCTATATACAGGGCGATGAAAATTTACGATCTCGTGGTCTTTGACATAAAATTAATTCTCTAAATTTTCCCCATAAAAATTATTATAAACAGTATACAGGGTGAGTCACCACTAACGGGACGGAAGATTACAGCGAAATGGTAAAAGATTTCAAAAAAATTGAAATTGAATAGTTTGTAAGTTGATAAAATCTACATTTTTAAATTATTTTGAAATATACAGGGTGTCCCAATAAATGGCGGCGTATCAAAGTTATATTTTTTCTTATGGAACACCCTGTATTTTATTGCATTTTTTAATTGTCCGCAAAAAATAAGGTATAGTTTCATAAGGCTTCCCTATACCTATAAACAGAGTGTTCTGAGTTATGTTGACTTTTCTTAAAATGTAAAGTTTTAAAAGAAGGCTTATTCTCAAGTTATTTAAGAAATTATAAAAACATTACTTTTACATCTAAATAGTTGGATATTGGTTGAATGTATTCCATGATTAATTATTACACATTTGTCTACAGGGTGTTCAAAATTTACAGTTTCATTATTGGAGTATTCAATGTGTCATGTGATGCTTATTTTAAATGGAACACCATGTATATTAATAAATAATTATACTAAACAAATTTACCTCTTTCGAATGGTATATGGATGTCCTATACCTAGGTGTCATAGTTTTTGCGTAATTTACAATTATTTAAATTCTTAATCTGTAAATCGATTTTAAAACAAAAGATATAGTTAATTAATGTCATTGTATGACATTGTCAGTTTATAACAGTACGGTCTGGTAATTATCAAAACTATAAACATTCGTGTATGATATTCAAATTTTTTTTACTTAAAAATGGCTTTGGCTGAGCCAATTACATTCAAATTTAATTGCTCCTAAAAATGAATAATCAGGCTATCTATGAAAGAGTAGACATGCTACTTTGCATTGGGGAATATTTTTAAAATTTTCTCTTAGCTTCTAATGTTTGCGCTTAAAAGTAGTATCCTGATAGAAGACACCCAAAAAAGGACGTTTTTGAGAGATTTCTCGATAGATTCCGTGCTACTGGTAATGTTGCATAGGTACGAAAAGTTAAATAAAAATAAACAATTTATTTTTGATGACGTCAACGAACTTGATGTCCTGCTTTCTGTTACGGAAAACCCAAATACTAGTACGTGAAAAATTTTGGGTAAATTGGAAATCAGTCAAACGAGTGTATGTAGAATACATAAGAAAAACCACTATCATCCGTATAAAACTCAACTACACCAGCATTAGACAGAACAGGAACGTTTAACTTTTCGTTTATAGCCTTTAGAATTTGGAGAAGATCCTGATTTTTTTTTAAGAATGTATTGTGTACAGACGAATCTACCTACTTTTCATAATAATCGTCTATTTAATAGACACAGCTTTCATTTTATTATGTTACAGTAAACAAACATTTTACTGTTGATCGCCAACATCGATGAAGTGTTAATGTTTGGGGCAGTATTCTGAGCGAATACGTTATCGACCCATATTTTTTGACGAAAATCTGAATGGAGCAACTTTTTTAAATTTTTTAAAACTAGTTTTTTGGATCCATATCCATCTTATAGCCTTCCACTTAGCGTGCGAACAAACATGTGGCTCCAATTGGACGACAGAGTTCCAGCTTATTTTTGACGTGATGTTAAGAACAACCTCAACATAAAATTTAGAAATGGACAGATAGATTCGGTCCATACCTATATTTGGCCACCTAGGTCACCAGGATTGACCAAGATGAATTTTTTTAAATGGGGTTATATTAAAAATATTGTAGATGATACACTTCCTACCCTACTACTTCAGATGATATTTTTATGAAATTAAGAATTTCGAACGCTTTTGCGTCTATAACACCAGCTATGTTAAATAATGTAAACAAATCATTTAAAATCGCTTGTTGTATAAACATTTTGAACATGTATTACATAACTGATAATTTTTTACTTATAGTAAGTTGTGGTTCATTTTGTATTATTTATGTATTTGTTTTAATAAGATTCTATATGTTTCGTTATGAATTTAGTTAAAAATTTATTTTACATATCAGCAAATAAAAATATACCTACATATTTATTTACAACTACACTCTATAACAACTATGCCAAGATGATGGGTTTAAAAATGGAAAGTGACTATAAATATTTTTAAAATCGATGTACCGTTTAAGAAAATTGTAAATTACGCAAAAACTATGACTCCTAGTTATAGAAAATCTATATACCATTATAAAGAGAAACCTGTGTTTAGTATAATCATTGATTAATATACATGGTGTTCTAATAAAATAACCAACATTGAATAATCCAATAATGAAACTGTAAATTTTGAACACCCTGTAAATAAATGTGTAATAATCAATCATGGTATGCATTAATTATAAGATAATTACCAGACCGTATTGTCATAAAATGACAATGTCACACAATGACATTAATTAACTTCATCTTTTGTTTTAAAATCGATTTACAGATTAAGAATTTAAATAATTGTAAATTACGCAAGAACTATGAGACCTAGGTATAGGATATCCATATACCATTCGAAAGAGGTAAATTTGTTAAGTATAATTATTTATTAATATACATGGTGTTCCATTTAAAATAAGCATCATATGACACATTGAATACTTCAATAATGAAACTGTAAATTTTGAACACCCTGTAGATAAATGTGTAATAATTAATCATGGATTACATTCAACCAATATCCAACAATTTATATGTAAAAGTAATATTTTTATAATTTCTTAAATAACTTGAGAATAAGCCGTCTTTTAAAACTTTACATTTTAAGAAAAGTCAACATAACTCAGAACACTCTGTACATAGGTATAGGGAAGCCTTATGAAACTATACCTTATTTTTTGGGGACAATTAAAAAATGCAATAAAATACAGGGTATTCCATAAGAAAATATATAACTTTGACACGCCACCATTTATTGGGACACCCTGTATATTTCAAAATAATTTTAAAATGTAGCTTTTATCAACTTACAAACTATTAATTTAAAATTTTTTTCAAATCTTCTACCATTTCGCTGTAATCGTCCGTCCCGTTAGTGGTGACTCGCCCTGTATACATTGTAAATCCCAAATCATAAGTTACAAAGTTTATACATTGTAAATCATGATTAGGGAGTGCTCGTCGTAACATTCAACGTGTCTTGGTTTGTTTATTTCTAATGTAGATTTTAGTATAAATTATTAGCTCTCAATGCTAAGTCGACATTAGGTTTTAATTTAGGTGGTTTATATGTACATTTTTACGAAATATATCCTGGATACTCTGCGTAAATTCTCTGAAGCTCAAAACTGTGGACGAACCATGTAGTAACCGATAATAAAGTAATTTTAATGCTTAGTCACATATTTGCTATATGCAATTATAATTTTCAAACAGTGTTTTGGCACCAAAGATAAATGTTTCTTGAAACTCAAGAATCTTATATGATGACGTAACATTTGACATCAACATCCTATTTGGAATGACTCAATAATTTTGTAAAGAAAAAAGTTTAAATTTTTGTAAATTTCTGAAATGAATTTTACTTGTAAATTGTAACTTCTTGTTTCTTTATTTCAAATATTTGTTAGTAAATAATTTATCGAAGGCAGAGATCTGATATATGGTCAAATACACACATCAAAATGGTCGAGGGGACAAAGTAATCAAAGAATAGTTAAATGGTGATTTGACAATTTATTTGAAAAATATTGAAATTCAACAAATCTGGACGCTGCTTAACGATAAACTGTGAATAATTTAATAACCGGTTTTTTTATAGAGAGGGTTTAAGGCATTGAAAAAAATAAATTTTTTTATGTAATTATGTTTATTTACAATATACATCATTAAAAGAGTATTAAGTAAATTTGTTCCATGTTTTGGGCATGAAGAAGAGACTTCCAATGATGTCTCATCTTATTCTATTTATGTTTTAAAATAGGTCCTGAGGCCAGGTTCTATCTAGTCTCCTTGTGGCAGGGCCATTATGGAATAATTCCCTTACTAACTCATTTTCATGGTGAATGGTACGCTCATTTTGTGACTCCGTGGCTCGATGGATTTCTTCTCTGATAAAAAGTATCTATATTTAAGTCCTCGTGAAGTGTTTGATTATTTACGTACCATGGTGCATTCACTATTGATCTTAGAACCTTAGTTTGAAATCTTTGGATGATATTCAGTGATGTTGACTTTGCAACGCCCCAGAGGTGTAGTCCGTAGTACCAATTAGGTTTGAGTATTGCTTTGTACAGAGGAATTTTGTTTTGGATGTTGAGTTTTGATCTGCGCTGAAAGGAGCCAATACATTTGCTGGAATTTCAAGTCTAGCTGTCTTCTTTTGGTCTGGATATGTTTCTTCCAAGTAAGACGTTGGTCAAGATGAAGGCCAAGGTATTTAGCGTCTGTTACTGTTGGTATTCGTACATTTTCCATTCTTACAGGTGGGCATGTGTTGTGGCGGTTGGTAAACGTTATTTGAGATTGATACTTTTGTTCGCCATTTTGTGTACCATTCACTGAGTATGTCCAGATGGTGTTGCAGGTCTTGTGAGGCTTGTATGGGATCTTCATTTATAGCTAGTATTGCTACGTCATCAGCAAAGGAAGCGATCGTAGTATTATGAGACTCTGGTATATCGGCTGTGTAGAGTGAGAAAAACAGCGGCCCGAGAACACTACCTTGCGGAACTTAGGAGTTAATAGGACAGAGGCTGGATTGTTGGTCTTGAATTTTACAGAGAAATATCTATTTGATAAGTAGGATTTGATTGGGAGGAAATAGTTACTAGATAGTGCTAATTTTACTTTGTAAAGCAGACCTCTGTGCCAAACAGGAATACAGCGTTGCAGTGTTTCCTTTCTTCGAGAGTAATTGATATTTCATTTACTATTCGAGGGACTTATTGTGTAGTAGAGTGATTTTCCCGAAAACTAAACTGATGTTCTGGTAGTAATATTAGGAATTCATGATCTGCGTATATTCTTTGTAGCAGCAATCTTTCAAAAACTTTGCTAACGATTGGGAGTAGGCTGATGGGTCGATAAGATGTTCCTTCATTGGGCGCTTTGCCTGGCTTAAGGATCATTATGATTTCTGCAAATTTCCATATTTTTGGAAAGTATGATAAACTTAGCATGCGATTAAATATTACTGTTAGCATACTAAAACAACTTCCTCGCCTTACGAGGAAGTTTTTTTAGTATTTGGGCCGAAATGAAGTCATAACCTGGAGCATTTCGTGAGTTGAGTTTGATTATTTCTTTCTTGTCTTCTATAGGAGTAAAACTTTTGATTGGAAGGGACATTTGACATGCTGCGCTAATTAGTTCTTCCACTTCTTCATCAGGGTCTGGTGGCTCTGTTTGAAATACACTCGTAAGATGCTCAGCAAAGACGTCCGCTTTTTCTTTGTTGGGACGAGCCCATTCACCATTTGGTTTATGGAGGGGAGGAATAGTTGTGTATGGTTTTTTGAGCTTCTTAGTCGCCTTCCACAGCGTCTGATCATTTGCTGTAAGGTTTGTAATGTAATTAAAAAAATAAAGAAAAATTCTCGACTAAAATTTAAAAATAAAGTCGTAGGCTCTTGTTAGTAGAGTATATGACCACCTCTGTTATTAATGGCAGCTCACATCGATCTGGCATACTTCTTATCAAATTGTCAATATCGTCTTGCTCAATTTGTTGCGATTGCTCTAGCTCTAGCATACAGTGTAGCAGGTGTTCCCTTATATGGAACACCAATCCTTGCTGTTTTACACGTCTTTTAAGCATATCCAATACGTGCTCGATGGGATTCAAGTCAGGTGATTGAGCAGGCAACGGCAATATCTGAATATTGTTCTGCTCTAAAAAATTTCTCACGATTCTTGCAACATGCGGACGTGCATTGTCCTGCATCAGCACAAACTTTTCTCGCGAGTTGTGCAGCATTTGGACGAACAATAGGTTCAAGAATTGTTCTTCTTAACGTGCCCTATCAAGTCCCCTTGACGTTGGCGATTAACATGGCGAAACTGTCTCTGTCTCGAGCTATTCTAAATAGTTCTCCTTTCTTTATTCCTTCCCACTCCCGGATATTCTTCAACCAAGAGGCCTGCTTTCTACCAATTCCTCTGCGTCCTTCGATTTTACCCATCATAATAAGTTGAAGAATATTATACCGGTCTCCCCTTACTACGTGTCCAAAATAGGCCATCTTTCTATATTTGATGTTATCAAGCAGCTCGAGGGTAGCATTTGCTCTCTTAAGGACTGCCACATTTGTCAGCATAGCCGTCCATGGTATTTTCAGTGTACGTCTGTGCAGCCACATTTCAAAGGCCTCCAAACGATTAATGGTGGATATTTTTAATGTCCATGCTTCGACACCATGCCAGAGGACTGACCAAATGTAACATTTAATAATGTTTTTTTTCGAAAAGTTGCAAGTTATCATTACAGAAGAATGACCTCATTTTTAAAAATGTCGTGCGGGCTATCTCGATTCTACATTTTATCTCTTTATCTGGATCTAGTTGTTCAGTAATATGGCAACCAAGATATTTAAAACTGGGTACTCTTTGAATTATATGACCATCAACATATAACCGTGAATCTTTGATGGGCCAAACGGCTAAATATCATGTATTTTGTTTTTGAACAGTTTATGTTTAGGCCAAACTCTCTTCCCACTGTGTCAATGGCATTTAAAAGGTGTTGTAATACATTCATATCATCACTTAAAATAACTGTATCGTCTGCATATCTGATTGTATTTATCAGAATTCCATTAACTTTCACACCCCATTCCAAATTATGCAGCGCTTCCTTAAATATTCTATCTGAATATAAATTGAATAACAGTGGGGACAGTATACAACCCTGTCTAACACCTCTTTGTATTTTGCATATTTCTGTTGATTTTCCATTTATGCAAGCTGTCGCTGTCTGACGCCAGTATAATTTTTCTATGATTCGTACATCTTGACTATCAACCTCTTTATCTTTTAATATTTTAATTAATTTGTGATGTTGTACTCGATCAAAGGCCTTCTCATAGTCAATAAATACAGCAAAGACGTCTTTCCTTTGATCTCGGCATTTCTGCAATAATACATTTAGTGCAAAGAGTGCGTCCCGAGTTCCCAGTCCATTTCTGAAGTCAAATTGTGTTTCATCCTGGTCTTCTTCACTATTCCTGATTCAATAATATGATCTCTATATTCATTTGGTGTTAAAAATCCTTCAATTTGAACGAGATCAGTTTGAAAACCTATCGAAACTCCAGCTCGAACCATCAAAGTTCCTCCTTGATATCTGTCAACTTCTTGAATAGTTTGCAAGCGAGATGCTCGCCAGTGGTTCGCCACACCCTCGATCTTCGTGAATTGGTGAAATAAATGTTTGGCCATTCTCGTTGTTGCCAAATTTGATGTCCTTCGGTTCATTCTAATCTCCTTGTGCGATTCCCAGGGAATAATACTAAAACTGTAATGGGGCGTCTACTGTGAAGATTACCCTCATGCAATATATTCCTGACAGTTTGAGCATGAATGTTTTGAAGCTCAGTTCTTAGCTGGCTAGCAGTACCATTGGGGTTCCTTAAGGCCTGAAGGTGAACAAACTTGTCGTGTACCGGTTGTGTTGCTCTTGTTGGATCAGTGTGTCTTTCCCTTACATCACCAGTTTCTTGAAAACGCTGCCATAACCGTCCTACAGTACTTTTGGTAGAATACACAGCTTCTGCCAAGTCGCGGATGTTCATACCACACTGTATCATACCAATAACTCATAGCTGTGTTTCACGATCAAGATGATTTCTTTGCATGTTGACTTGGTTAAACCACAATATAAACCGGGAGATATTAACAGAACTTCAACCACGATTTTCTAAGTCCTGCCCTTTGCAATACTGGAAGGTTAGGAAAGGTACTTACAATTTATGGAAAAATCCACGGGTTTCCTGTGACATTTTCGTGTGAAAATTAGATTTTCCTTGAGGAAAAAAATGGGGAGTTGCGATGAATTTCTGAGTTCTGCCATATCCATAGAATGACAGGATACTATCAATTTTATGAAGAAAATTTTTTGGGCAGGAGGGTTGCAAAATGACTAAGACTGTATATGGATATACGAACATGTAATGAAAATAATGAAATTTTCATAATTTTCCTTAACTTAATAAATTAAACATAATTATTTGAAAATGATCGAAAAAATGTTGGCATGACGTCTCCTAATGTTTAACTGCACTTATCCCTTGGAAAATTCTGTGGAAAATTTTCACCCTGGTTCCGTGATTTTCTGAGTCATAAAATAAATTGTATTATAAAATAAATAATTTAAGTAGACATTATTCAAAATGGCAGGATGTTTAGTTACACCTTTTTTACTACACATAGTTAAAAATGTGTAAGAAAATTCGTGGAAAATTACACGATTTTCTGAGTCACGCCATTTTGGACATATCTCAAGAATGTTAATATAAAGCTATTTACAAGGAGGCAGGATGATTGTGTAGTTATTTCGTATATAAAAATAAAATTTTAAGTCAGTAAAATTATTGCAGGTTGATATACAAACATATTCATATCACCACAATTTTCTGAGTCATGCCATGTCAAGTATGCTTAAAAAACACTAATCTAAAACCGTTTACAACGTGGCAGGATAACCGCAAAGATATTTAATACATAAAAATTAATTTTTATATCATTAAAAGAATCGTACGGTATTAAATATTATTTTCCTGAGTAATGTCTCGGATTTTTACACACCTTTCAAATCTAATACCAAACTGTAACCTATTTATTTTAAGCGATTAGATCATATTTGTGTCTAAGTAAACGTAATAAAAGTAATAGGAAGAAAATCAATAATTTTACAATTAATTGGTTATAGTAGGGATTGTACCTATTATATACAGGGTGTCCAGAAACTCTTCTAACAATCGAAACCCGGAGATTCCTCAGATAATTTTAAGAAAATTTAACTCAAATCACCTCGTCCGAAAATGCTTCCCAAGGAAGCTAGAGCTCTTTAAAGATGGCGTATTCTAATTAGTTTTTTTTTAAATAGCTCCAGAACACTTCTATTTAGAAAAACGAAAACTGGTACACCTATTTATCTTCCAGAGATAAATCGATTCCATCATTTGTCAATTTTTAGTACCGGTCATAGGCGTCCGTTTAGGGTAGGGAAACGGATATTTTATCGCATAACTTTTCTGTGTTTAACTTTTAAGCATTTTTGACACTGGATTATTAAATTATGGGGTATTCTTGTCCTAAAAGGTACTCTTGCTTTAAGTCGGTAGGATACGCCGTGTTATAGAAAAATCGATTTGAAACATTTTTCGGTTTTTGAATTTAAAAAAAAATAAAAAAAACTATTTACAAAAACGAAAACTGGTAAGTTTATTTCTCTTCCAGAGATGAATATTTTATCAATTTCTAGTATCGGTCATAGGCGTCCGTCTTGGGTAGATCAACGAAATCTCATAACTTGCTTTAATTGTTAAGCATTTTTGACAGTAGAGTATTAAATTATGAGGTATTCTAGTACTAAAAGTTACTCTTGCTTTAGGTCGGTAAATACACCGTATTTTTTATTTTTTTCAAATTTTTCTTAAATTCAGAACACGAAAAATTTTGAAATTTATTTTCCTAGAAAACGGTGCATCCTACCGACTTAAAGCAAGAATACTGTTTAGTACTATAATACCTCACAATTTAATAATATAGTGTCAAAAATGCTTAAAAGTTAAAGACAAAAAAGTTATGCTATAAAATAACCGTTGACCTACCCAAAACGGACTCCTATGACCGGTACTAGAGATTCGCAATTGATGAATCGATTTATCTCTGGAAGATAAAAAGGCGGACCAGTTTTTGTCTATCGAAATGGAAGCATTCTGGAGATAAAAAAATCTAATTACAAGGCGCCATCTTCAAAGAGCTCTAGCTCCCTTAGGAAACATTTTTGGATTATGTGAATTGTGTTAAATTGTCTTAAAATTATCTTAGGAATCTTAAAATTATATATAGGGTGTTCCATTAAAAAAAACATAAGTTTGTGTCACCCTGTCAATACGGGTAGCCCTGTATATTAGAAAATATTTTTAAATTATGATCCTCTCTTTGCCCCACGTTTTACCTAAATAACTTTTTGTCGTATCTCTTACGACAACGAGTAATTGGACTTTGTCACACTAATGCCCCACCCTGTATACGAAATATGTATAAAACCATCCTGCCTCTTTGTAAATAGACTTATATTAAGATTCTTGAAACATATGCAAAATGGCATGACTCAGAACATCGTGGAATTTTTCACGAATTTTCTTACAAATCTAGGACTCCTGCCGTCTTACAAGAACCGTTTAATCTTCCTGCCGAGTACCGAAAAAGTATTGATTGCATTTGAGTATTATAACTTTTTAAAGGCAGGACTCAGAAAATCACGGAATCAGGGTAAAAATTTTGCGCATAATTTTCCAAGGGACAAGTATACTTAAACAGTAGGAGACGTCATGCCAACATTTTTTTTTGATCATTTTGAAATAAATATGTTCAATTTATTTAGTTGGCAGGACCCACAGAATCATGAAAATTTCAATATTTTCCTTACATGTTTGTATACATATATACTCCGTTAGCCCGTTTGCAACCCTCCTGCCCAAAAAATTTTCTTCATAAAATCCATAGTATCCTGTCATTCTACGGATATGGCAGGACTTAGAAATTCATCGCAAAACCCTATTTTTTATTTTTTGGGAAAATCTAATTTTTACAGGAAAATGTCAAAGGAAATTTGTGGATATTTCCACAAATTGTAAGTACCTCGTCTACCCTTCCACTATTGCAAGAGGCAGGACTTAGAAAATCGTGGCTGAACTTCTGTATAATATCTCCCGGTCTAAATAACAACAAATTCTAACTACACTTGCAGCAAAAATTGTACTGAATATATTTTTAAGTTGCATAAATAAACTTAAAAAAAAATTACTTTTTTTAAGATCAACAAAACACAAACCGATATAGTAAATTGTGATATGTCCAATCAATAATAAACAAATTTTATTTTAACAGAAAAATATTGCTTCTTGAAAGTAAACGACTTTTATTTCTTGTCCCCTAGCTAGACCATTTTGATGTGTGTGTATAGGTATAGGCATCAGAAAAAATTGAGTAGAGTGACTGTAGATGACAATTATTATTGATTTGATCCCCCGTTGCATATACTAATAATTTATTGTCCATATTTTTTAATATTTTAAGAAAAAGTCAATCATATCGTAGTATCCCGTGCAGAGGACATTACAAACACATTTTTCTTCCTCAAACAACTATACATGCATCAAGCCGACATTGAGCAGATTGCTCCTGTCTCTGATGTGTAGTTTTCTCAAAATTTGCCGTGGGTTAGAATGGAATCCAAATTGCTCGTCGTGTGCAATTTTCTGTTACTATTTTGGACACACAAAAGAACGAAATTGCATGTCATTGTTAGCAGTCTTAGTAATACAAATGAAAGTGGTCTATATATCAAAATTAATTGAGCCAAATATCATGTTACGAATTTTACAATTTATAAAAAATTTCATAATTTAATATCTAGAAAGACGTATTTTTGTAATGAAAAAGTCTAAAGAGCAGATTTACTGAAATTTTTTATAAAAATTGCCAACGATCACTTTTTTTTTAAACTGTTTTCTGGTGATAGAATATAGTTGACTAGGAACTATATTGTATGGCCATAGTTAGGCTAAAACATATAAATATATTGTTCCACTGGATCTGAATAAATGTAATAATTAATAAACAAAATATTAAATTATTGATGTGTTTTTTGTTTGTTTTAAATTTCCACTTTTAGTTTCCAATAGGGCTTTTCATTCACAGTCATTTGTTTCGAGCTTCTGTCATGTGTCACATAATATTAATATATCTACGTCGTACGTTATTGGTATATACCCATGATACAAACCATCGATATAAAAATATCCAAACTAAAAGACGTATGACGTAGATATATTTTGTGACACATGACAGAAGCTCGAAACAAATGACAATCGATGAAAAGCCCTATATGTTAGCATTCTTTTTCCTCAGCTTTTTTTAGATTTCAGGGGTCGCCGATTCTTCACCGATCATTGTTGTTCATAGAATAGAGTAGAATAGAAATATGCTTTATTGTCATGAAAAATTTAACAATTTTATAGACAAAGCTTACAACTATCATAAATAAAAACAATAACAAATACAATTTACTAAAATTATATAAATCGTCAATATAAATAAAATATAATAAAGTGAAACAAAAAACAGTAACAATCTATCGCAAAATTAAAAAAAAATTGCAAATTGCGTAATTAGATTAGATCATATTAGATGCATATAGATTTTCACTTCGGAAAAAATCAAACAAAATAGAAATTTTTGTAATTTCATTCAGAAATGTTTAATAAACAGCATATCAAAAAGTTCTACTCGAGAAGTGGGTGCTTCATTTTTTATTAAACAAATGAACTACGAAATTAGATGTTTTTTTAAATCACTCCGAAAATATAAATTTTAGAAAAAAAACTGACTTGACCATTGAAAAATTCAGAATATTTTACAAAAAAATCTTATATAAAGAATTTTCTAAAATTAAATCTGTATCTTCTATAATTTTTTATTTATAACGCTAAAGTTACTCTTCTCACAAACATTGGCGCACTGTAAACTAACGTACGGCGAAGTGCACGGTTGAGTTATTTTAATGTAATTCTTTAACTAATTGATCAAATAAAATTTTACAATGTGAACATGAAAGAAGAATAATTAAGCTATCGTATGGTTACAATATAAAGAAATAAAATGTATGGTCATAAGTACGGTGTGGGCGGAAAGTGAGCCTTACATGAATTTTGTTTAAAAATGATTTAAAAATGTGTAACTAATACAATTTTTCTTACAAAACTCTCAATTTTGCACAACTTACCTTTCAAGCATCTTACTAAATATGATGTTTCATTCAAAAAAAAAATCTCAAAAATTTAATTCAAATCATATGACGTCTCAAAAATTGTAATTTTTGACATCTTCGTAGTTTTATAGAATTACCACCACTTTAAGACGGTATTACTCAAGTTTGAACAGATCTATTAGTTTTATAAGTGCTTTTTTAAAGCTTAGGATGTAATCTTTAAAATTCACTAAATTATTTTACTTTAGAAATGAAATAAACTATTTCTTTTTAAGAAAATTAAGAAAGCTAACAAAAATGTAATACAAAAACCGAAAATCACCAGCTAAAAAAATGTTTATACAAAGTGATCAAAACTGTTTTCTGTAAAACTTACCTAAGATACATTTAATAATAAGCTTCAACAATAATAAATGTTGAGCAAAAATTTTTTTAGCTCATACAGTATGTCTGCGTAAATTGGAACCTATTGATAACTTTTTTATTATCAGTTTTGCGAAAAAAAGTTATTCTTTATAAAATACTCTGCATCGTATATAATCTAAGATGCAATCATAAAATATCAAATTTAATTAATGTTATACGAGGTATGTCAAAAAATATGAATTTCACTCAAGAGTAAAGTACCTTTATATTTCACAATATCGAAAATTGTTATTAAGAAAAGTTGTTTGGAATTAAAAAATTTGTTTTAGTGTTCAATTACATCCTTCTAATTAAAATATTGTGAATAATAAAGGCACTTAACTCTTAAGAAAAATTCATATTTTTTACATACCTCGTATAAAATTTAAAAAGTTTGATATCTGATGATTGTATCTTAGATTTTAGACCAGGGAGAGCATTTTATGAAGAATAACTTTTTTTCGTAAAAGTGATAATAAAATAGTTATCATAATTATAATAAAATGATGATGAGTATCCGTAATTTGAGAAAAAATTGAATTTTTTTTTCGATTAGAATGATGTAATAGTATATTTAGACATAGTTTCTAATTTCAAACAACTTTTCATAATAGCATTTTTTGATATTCTGAAATATAAAGGTACTTTACTCTTTAACGAAATTTATATTTTTGACATAACTCGTATAAAATTGATAAAATTTGATATCTGATGGTTGAGTTTTAGATTTTGGACTATCCAGAGCATTTTATTAAGAATAACTTTTTTTCGTAAAATTGATAATAAAAAAGTTTTAAATGTGGTTCCCAGCTACGCAGACACACTGTATAAGAGCTTCTGTATAAGAATTTTCAAATTGCAATGCCATATTCGGATTCAGAATAATCAAAAACAAAGTATAAACATATTTGATCAAAGTTAAATAATGAATTTATCGATATTTTTAAAATTATTTATACAAAACAATTGTTATTGTTTAAACAATTAATAAACAATTAGCAGCCAAATCTGCGAGTAGAACTTTTTACTTGAACATGTATATAAACTAACAAAAAAAGTTTTAGAAAAATATAAGCTTGTTTGAATTTTTCCGAAACAATGCATATTTTCGTTCTAATTGCACTCCCCTAAATCTACCTTAAGAAATTTAATAAGTTAAGCTGCTGCATATGACACTCAAATATAGATTAAGATTTTACTTATACATAAGAATACTGTAATTTCTTAGTAATTGGTTAAGAAACTCTGCTATTGAATAATATGGTCTTTCAGATAAATAGGCTTTTGTCATTTTACGGTCTTTGGGGAAAGATGTTGCAGATTTAAGTTGTAGAGGGAGATGGTTGTATAGTTTTTTTGCAGAATATAATATAGATCTCTTGACTAACTCACTGGACGGGATCGGTAAATAGATGTCAAAGTTGGAATTTCTGGTGGAATAGTCATGTCTAGGTCTTGCTGGAAAGACGTGTAGATGTTTACGAATTAAGCAAACAGTTTCTAAAATATATAAAGAAGGTAGTGTTAGAATCCTGTGATCTTTGAAGTAGCTTCTGCAATGTGTTGTTCTTTTGAGGCCAAACAGATATCTTATTGCTCTTTTTTGTATCTTAAAAATAACATCGGATTGGGCAGCTGCACCAGAACCTCAAAAAGGAAGACCATATCGAAGATGGGACTCGAACAAAGAAAAATATGTTATTTTGGAAGAGTCTAAATTCATTTCCTTCGAAACAGATCTTATTGCAAAGCAAGCTGAGGATAGTTTCTTGCTTAACACATCGATATGAAGGGTCCATTTAAGGTTGCTATCTAAAAAAATACCAAGAAACTTTACAGAATCAACGATACTGATCTGGCTGTTATCAAGAGGTAAGGGTTGAAGAGCTCCTTTATAGGATAATGCTACTGTTTTATCTACGTTAAAAGAGAGTAAATTAGAATCGGTAGAGTAGAGGACCCAATACTGAACCTTGTGGTACCCCACATACAACATTTTTGAGACTAGAGTCTGTATCATTTGCTCTAACCAGTTGTTACCTATTATCCAAGTAAGATTGAAACCAGTTCAAAGAAATACCTCGAATTCCATAGAAATCTAGTCTTTTTATCAAAATGTGATTTACACAATCAAAAGCTTTGGCATAGTCACAGAAAACAGTGGCAGTGTGCAGATTATTGTTTAAAGCTTGATAAACCTCATGTAGTACAGAAAACATGGCATCGGTGGTACATTTATTATTTAAAAAGCCGAACTGATTTTGTGATCTCAATAATTTTGGAGAGTACGTAAAATAGGTCTATAATCGCGTCTTCTTCACGTAAACCTTTCTCTTTTAAGTCGTCTGGTACACAGTCCTTCCACCTTCTCCTCAGTTTTCCTCTACCTCTCTTTCAACACCATTTCCATTTCAGCTGCCTCCATCTTTTTTCCTGAATCTTCTGTACAGGCCACACTTTTATCTCACCAAACTCTCGTATATTTTTTCTTCTTAAGCCCTTCCCAGAGATAAAACAGGCAATTAAAAACTCAAAAAATGGTAAAGCGCCAGGTCCCGACGAAATTCTAGTAGAAATATTAAAAATCCCGAATGGTGGACATCCCGTCTAAACAAATTATTTAATAAAATATACCACAACGGTTAAATCCCTGATGAATGGTTAAAATCGATCTTTTTACCTTTGTCCAAGAAAAATAAATCTTGCGATGAGTAGGTACTGATTAATTGGCCTTATGAGCCACAATTTAAAAATAATACTCAAAGTTATTCAACAGCCGTGTGAAGAACAATAGGGAACTTGCATAAAATTTTAAGTTCGAAACAAATGTTATAAATCACAACAGAACATAATTTAAAACATGTATCAAAGATAAAAAAAGTTTTGTTTGTCTTTCGTTTGGCCCCTAAAGACAATTAAAAATTCAAATTATACCAGACAGCCCAAAACGCGTCGTGACGTCATCCGGTTATATGTTTACATTCTGCACCAACAAAGTAAACAAAATTGTATATAATTTTAAATTAGACATTCTAAACGTCAGTAGAAACTACAGTTATGTGACGTCACAAGTGTTTTTGATCTTTTGAACTATTCATAAAAAACTTGTACTTTTACAAAATGGTTTTATTTTCCATAGTAAACCTTATTTCCTTTCCTTCAAAAACTGTATTAAACTCCAATCCCAACAAACTGGTATATATATTATTACAATGACATACGATAAATGTCATTAGAATATAAATAATTTTCCCTTATTCCGCGACGATGAGCTGGCCAAGTACCCAAGTAGGTGGACGCCAATAAACTAAAGAAGAATAATATACCTAAATATAATCATAATCATAACTACATAATAAAACTATATGACGTCACGGGTCGTTTGAACTATTTTATACCGCAGAAGACCTTAAATTTGTTTTTCTAAGGTATTACGAGTTTTTGAAGCGTGAAATTTTGGAAATCTCATTTTTAAACAAAGCTGAACATTATTATGTAATAAAAAAAATGTGCAAGTTCCCTATTAGACAACACACAGTTTGGATTTAGAGGTGGAATGGGAACAAGAGAGCCATTGTGCGCAATGACGGTACTATTATAAAAATGCAGGGAATATAATAAAAACGTATTCATATATCGATGGTACCTATGATTAATGTGATTTCTAATACATTTCCAGCGAAAATAATAACTCTTTGATAAGTATTGGCGATTACAATTTTTTTATATGCGTGTCCGCGAAGATTATAACTCCCAAAATATTTATAATGAAAATACACACACCGGCAAAATTAGCCGAACACCTTGAAAATGGGACATGTTTGATGTCTTGAATTTTCTAAACCACTGGTCCGATTTGAGTGATTCTCTTAGTATGTTATAATAGCCTTATTATTTAAGAATATTGTTGTAATAATATTGTTGCTAGACAGGTAAATATCATTTTATACCGGGTGTACCAAGCATACTGTGTTTTTTCTTAAAGTTTGGAACACCCTGTGGACTATTCTAGCATATCTAAAATAATAAAATTAATACTCGATTGTAGACTTAGGCTTTCTTAACATTTTCCTTTTTGATTCATTTACTTATGTAAGATAATAAAAAAAGTTATGTGCGTTAACAACTATCCATGTTTTTCATCAATAAATCCTCATAGTAGGGGAGGAAAGTATACTGTAGTTACTCGAGCGTTATGGGGACCTATTGGATTGTGAAGAGTATGTGCTAAAATCAGAAAAAGGTTAAGTTAAGTTTTCCATAAAGTGGGGGACTTTTCATTTTTTAATTTAATTTTCCATTTGAAACAATCATTTTTCTCCGATTATAGCGCTATCTATCCATAATTCGAAAAAATGTGTCGAATAAAAGTTGCTTATTTTTATGTAAAGAATCCAAAGCTGAAATAAAAATTGGAGGCTCCTATTTAATATTTTAAATTAAATCCTCCACCCCACCTCCGTGGGGGCTCGTGACACCCCACAGAGAGGGGTGCGGGGTAAATTATAAATTTTAAATACGAACCCTGCGATATTTCACGAAATGAACATCAGATCGTAAAACTGCAAAATACACCTATTCAATATTTTTCAAAAATCTACCGAATGGTACCAAACACGACCCCCAAGGAGGTGGGGTGGGGGGTTACGTTAAAATCTTAAATAGGAGCCCCCAATTTTTATTGCAGATTTGGATCCTTGACGTAAAAATAAGCAACTTTTATTCGTAACATTTTTTCCAATAATTATGGATAGATATATATATTTCCTATAATCGGAAAAAACGATTGGTGGAAATGGAAAATTAAATTAAAAAATGGAGAGTCCCACACTTTATCGAAAACTTAACTTAACTTTTTTTGGTTTTAGCACCCACTCTTCACAATCCAATAGGTCCCCATAACGCTCGAGAACTGCAAATTTAGCATACTTTCCTCCTCTACTATAAGGATTTATTGATAAAAAGCATGCATGGCTAGTTGTTAAAGCAAATAACTTTTTATTTTCCCATAAGCAAATGAATCAAAAAAGAAAATGTTAAGAAAGCCTAAGTCTACAATCGAGTTTTAATTTTAATATTTTATACAGCGTGTCTACTTAAGTTGGAAACATATGGGAAACTTTTTTATTATTAATTTTACGAAAAAAAGTTATTCTTCATAAAAAGTTCTGCATGCTCTAAAACCTAATATTCAATTATCATATATCAAATTTTGTCAATAATATACGAGGTCTGTCAAAAAATATGAATTTCGTTTAAGGGTAAAGTACCTTTATTTCTCTGAATTTCGAAAATTCTTATTATGAAAAGTTGTTTGGAATTCAAAACCAAGATCAAATATCCAATTACATGCTTCCAATTGAAAAAATAAATTTCCAAATTTTTCTCAAATTTATGGATACTTAACTTCTTTTATTTATTACCCATATTAAAACTCTTTTATTATTCATTTTATGAAAAAAAGTTATTCTTCAAAAAATGTTCTGCATGGTCTAAAACCTAAGATGCAACCATCAGATATTACATTTTGTTAATTTTATACGAGGTATGTCAAAAAATATGAATTTCACTCAGGAGTAAAGTACCTTTATTTTTCACAATATTGAAAATTGTTATTAAAAAAGTTGTTTAGAAAACTATGTTTCAAAATGTAATTACATCCTTCTAATTGAAATATTCTGAAATATAAAGGTACTATATATACTCATGAGCGAAATTCATATTTTTTGACACACCTCGTATAAAATTAATAAAAGTTGATATATCATAGTTGCATGGTAGATTTTAGACCATGCAGAGCTTTTTATGAAGAATAACTTTTTTTCGTAAAATGAATAATAAAGGAGTTATCATATTAATTTTTAATAAATAAAAATGACGGGTATTCATAAAGAGAAAGATTTGTAAAATATTTTTTTTTTATTAGAAGCATGTAATTACATATTTGATTTTGGTATTTAATTCCAAACAACTTTTCATAATAAGAATTTTCGATATTCATAGAAATAAAGGTATTTTACCCTTGAACGAAATTCATATTTTTTGACATACCTCGTACAATATTGATAAAATTTGATATATGATGATTGAATCTTAGGTTTTAGGGCATGCAGAACTTTTTATGAAGAATAACTTTTTTTCGTAAAATTAATAATAAAAAAGTTTCCCATATGTTTCCAACTTAAGTAGACACGCTGTATATGCTAGAATATTCCACAGGGTGTTCCGAACTTTAAGAAAAAACACAGTATGATTATAACACCCGGTATAAAATTACATTTACCTGGCTAGCAACAATATTATTACACCGATATTCTTAACTAATAAGGCTATAACATACTAAAAGAATCACTCAAATCGGACAACAGGATTAGGAGATTCGAGACATCAAACATGTCCCATTTTTAAGGTGCTCGGCTAATTTTGCCGGTGTGTGTATTTAGTTCATAATATATGCCGACGAAAACAATTATTTCCCTTTCTGTTTCTGTGTTTGCCGACGAAAACAATTATTTTTGAGAACTTTTTACTAATTATAATTTTCGTGGACCCACAAACAGAAATGATGTTTTTTGCCGATACTCCTCAAAAAATAAAATTTTTTCGCTAACATTTTATTAGGGATTATAATTTTCACAATCATATAATCGAAAATAATATTTTTCGCGGCGTTCATTGAAAGTTCTATTCTTAACGGCATTTTTCGGAGTTATACATTTCGTAGGCGGCGGCAATATATTTCCAGAAAACGTTTGAGAGTTCAACATAGTAAACTCATACATACATACACCAAGTAAGAATTTAAAGAGGAGTCAGAACTAATATTTCAGGTCACAACACTATGGGAAAGAACTGAAGGTGTAAGGATTGGAGGGAGCATCGTTAATAACATGAGATTTGTAGACGATACCGTACCGCAATCATGGCAGAGAATATAAACGATTTACAAATGCTTCTAGAAATCATTAACAGAGAAAGTAAAAAGATATGATTATCAATGAGTATAGATAAAAGCAAATACATGGTGATCTCGAAAACTCTGTTGACAACACACATTTGACATTGGAGGGCAAACCGTTACAGAGGATCGACAAGTATAAATACCTCGGAGCAATTTTAAACTCGCAGTCAGATCAAGATGAGGAGCCTCAATGTGGGTTACGTGTAGGGATAAGGGATTTCTTTATTTGGGAAGGATTCATTGAGTGGTCCCTGTTTAGGATTTTGTCCTCTTCAGGGTATGTGTTGAATATTGTTGGTTAGGCAGAAAAAGCAAACAGTCCGAAAAAACTCTGGGGCAAGGTGGTGTTGGCCTGAGTGTGTGTTGCCAGACGGGTGGTGGTTCAGCTGACTATAAGAGATCAGAGAAGAAGATTTGGTGGAATTGATGTTGGTTCCATAGACAAGTGTGTGTACTATCCGTGCTTTGCCCTTTACCAAGCTCCCTAGAAACCATTGTACAACGACAGGCAGGCCTGCGTCCCTCGTCGGAGGTCAGGAGGTGGTTTTTGGGCGCAGCGTGGACAGTGAGCCTTCAAGTGGTAGAAAATAGTTGCAGCTATTTGCCGCAAATATTGCAAGATGAGGAGAAAGTTCAGAATAGAAATAGCACGAAAATGATTTACTTATCAAATACAAGTCAATGTTTACAAATATGAAATTGAGATCTTCAGTTCCGATCTACGACCGATCCTGACATATGGCATAGAAGTGCGCGAAGACACCAACAAAACGAAACAGATGCTAAGAGTTGCCGAAATGAAAACCCTAAAAACAATAGTGGGGAAAACAAGAAGAGACAGAGTGAGAAATACAGACATTAGAGAGCAATGCAAAATTCAAGATATTGTAAGATGGGGAAGGCAGCGCAAGAGGATGTGGTACAACCATGTAAGACGAATGGATGAGAATAGACTCCCAAAAATTGACCTAGAAAACGACCCCTCGGAAGACAACCTAACAGATGGAGGGATAGTTGGCAATCTACCTCCCAGGAAATTAACCAGAGGCAGCTTCAGAATTAAGCAGATCGAAAGATCTCCAAGAAGTAAAAAAAGAAGAAGAAGAAATTGAGATCAGATTGAGGTTCGTCGAATGTTATGTTTGGTCGCAGCTTCTATATGGGGTAGAAGCTTGGACTCTGAAAGCCTAATCCCTAAAAAAATGGAGACATTCTAAATGTGGCTATATAGGCGTATTCTGAAAAATTCCTTGACTGCAAAAATCTCAAACGAATTAAAACAAAAATCGCAAACGAAGTGTTAAGACGAATTGGACATGGCAGAAAGCTTATGAGCACAATTAAAATAAGAAAAGCATCGTATAGGCTATTGATTTTGTTCAAAATAAGAGAGCTAAAAGGAACTACAACGTTAATGGGATTTTATTGTCTCATATGATCAATGGACCTCTATATTTGAAAAAACCGCGGAGTGCTACCATTTAAATTAGTGCGTTTTTGAGAAAGGGGCAAATTAGTCACTAGGCTCAGGGTGAATTAGGGTGAGTTCTATGCACTTTTGGCACAAACACTACTACAGGAAAATTGTTCCAGGTTAAATTTATTATCGAAATATCATATTTTAAAGTCATAAGATATTTTTTATTTTACAAAAATATATTCAAAAGATAAGCAAGAAAAAAACACCAAAGAAAGCAATTTTGTCTTTTGCCGTATAACTTTTTTCCTCAGGATATGGATTATGGCTGCAGCGAAAAATAACTATAGTACGTTCTCTTTAAAATGACGTTTAGTAAAAGTCACTAGGATTTATATTTTCCGAAATAGGATTTTTCAAATTTCGCCGCTCACAGCATTTTTTGGGCCATTTTCTCCATTATTTTGCAAACATTGTTCTGTAACTTTTTTCTACACATTTCTAGGTATATGTAATGGTACATTTAGTAGAAATAGAAGTCAATTACCTTTAAAATGGTATATATTATTGTATATGGTTGTGTGACTATTTTTAAACAAGTTATGATTTTTCATGTTTTGTGATATTTTTTATGATTATTGTTTAAATTTCTTATTATGCCTTTTTTCTTGTACATTTAGGTATATACATTGTGCAATGAAAAAAGCTTATATTCTTTACTTAAAAATGGTGTATTGCAAAATATCTAGGACTAGTTTTAAACAAGATATCACCACGATATCCAAGGGTATCCGTAATTTCAGAAAAGTTTTAAAATTTTTTATTTTTTTTTTTTTCAGTTAAAAGAATATAATTATTGCATATTATAACATAATTTTTAATTCCAAATAACTTTTCTTACTAACACTTTTCGATATTATGAAACATAAAGGTACTTTACTCTTGAGTGAAATTCATATTTTTTAACATACCTCGTACACTATTGACAAAATTTTATATCTCATGATTGCATCTCAGGTTTTAGCTTATGCAGACCATCTTATACAGAATAATTTTTTTTTTCATAAAGTTTCTAGAATTCTAGAAGAATTTTAAATTTTTGAAGAGGAAGGATTGAAGTTGTTTTTCTGTGAAGCAATGCCTATACCTATATCCCAATGGGAAAAAGTTATGGGACAAAAACAAAATTGCTATCTTTCGTGTTGTTTTCTTGCATTTCTTTTGAATATATTTTTGCAAAAAAAATATTTTTGACTTTAGAATGTGATATTTTAATAGTAAATTTAACCTAGAACAATTTTGCTGTAGACGTGTTTGTGCCAAAAGTGCATAGAACTTACCCTAATTCGCCCTGTGCCTAGGGACTAATTCACCCCTTTCTCAAAAACGCACTCCTTTAAATGTTAGCACTCCGCGATTTTTTCATATTTAGAGGTTCATTGACTATATTAAACAATAAAACCCCGTTAACGTTGTAGTTCCTTTCTAAAATACATAATCAATAGCCTAGTATCTGGGCCACATACTTCGAAACGATAAAAAATACTCTCTACTACACGTCATCATACAAGGAAGAGTAGAGGGAGGAAAATGGTTGGAAAAAAAGAAATCTTGGCTGGGGAATATCGGAGACTAGACTAACCTCAGTGTTGAACAAATATTTCATGTTGCAAAAGATAGGGAAGCGTTTATAGAAGTTATCGCCAAACTTAGTTAGAAGACGGCACAAAACGGAGAAGCCCTTCCTCGATTTTTTGATCGCAGAGTACTCCGCTAGTTCGCTTCCAGTAGTTCCAGTTAATCCAACGGGCAAATTCCCGATATAGTGTCTCATTTTGCGTTATGTAGTAGCCAATGTATTTAAATTCTCCTGCTCGTCCTAGTTTTTCTTTAAGCAGTTCCATGTCCCCAACCATTCCCGTTCCTCCCAATCACATATACTTTGTTTTCAATCTGCTAACCTTAAGTCCTGCCTCTTCAATAGCCCTTATACTCATCCTCCAACTTAGCTTACTTTACTTTCTCTGTCAGTACATCTATACAAAGACTAAACAGGTAAGTCCTTACTTTGGTGTGCGCGTACGCTCTCCCATACATATCCTTCATGAGCCTTACATACTTCTCAGCAACCTATTTCTCTTGTATTATACCGTGTGTCCACTTATATTTTCCCCCATTTTAACTGCCTATAACTTCTAAACGGCTCAAGTTTTGTCTGAATGGATTGAATTTTTTATATCGCTTTCAAATACGAAAAAAAATGGCGCATTTTAAAAAAAAACGTTGTTGACTTTGTTTTAATGGAACACCCAGTATATTTTTTTCCAAATTGAAAGAAAGGTCATTCACCTATCCAGCGATATAAAGTTTTTTAAAATCGGTTGTCAAATCACTGAGTAATTAATTTTTAAAATGAAGCGGTGCAACGTGGATATCACATACCTAAATAACATGTATGTGATTTCCACATTGCATCTCTCATTTTAAAAATTAATTGTTCAGTCATTTGACAACCGATTTTAAAAATTTTTATATCGCTGGATAGGTAATTGATCATTTTTTCAAGTTACAAAAAAAATATACTGGGTGTTTTAATAAAAAAAATCAAAAACGTTTTTTTGTCAAAAATCCGCTATTTTTTATTTAAAAGCGATATAAAAAATGAGCATTTACCTAAAAACTTAAAAACGGTCATTTACCTATTCATTAATTTAAACTTTTTTAAAATCGGTTGTCAAATGACTGAGCAATTAATTTTTAAAATGAGAGATGCAATGTGGAAATCGCATAATATAATATCAATTTGCTTAGTTATGGTATTTAGGTATGTGATATCCATGTTGCACCTCTCATTTTAAAAATTAATTACTCAGTCATTTGACAACCGATTTTGAAAAACTTTATATCGCTGGATAGGTGAATAACCTTTCTTTCAATTTACAAAAAAATATACTGGGTGTTCTATTAAAAAAAAAGTCAAGAACGTTTTTTTCAAAAATCCGCCATTTTTTTTTCGTATTTGAAAGCGATATGAAAAATTCAATCCATTCAGACAAAACTTTTACTAAAATAAAACATTTCAGCGAAAACCGCATATTTCTATCTTGAGCCGTTTAGAAGTTATAGGCAGTTAAAATGGGGGAAAATATAAGTGGACACCCGGTATATTATTTCAACCTATTATTTCATCCATAGCTCTTGTCTAGAAATAATATAAGGGAGATATTTCATAATTTTCTCATATTCAGTCAAGTTTAACTTTCAAATTGTTGCCATTTTGCCGAAAAATAGAGCTCTCTAGCCAGCCTCAATTCTGTTTTAATAAGATCGACTTAAGGGACTTCGACCACCAGGTTATTTAATAGAACTCTGATCCCCTCACCTCTCTTGATTTATCCCTCACCTTTTGAGGTTCATAACCGTCACTTCAAAATGCCATATAGTAATACATTGTTTCAGTTTTTGCTGTAAATTTTACAGACCCGCTTGGATTGACATTAAATTTGACATACGCATAGCTAACATGTCAAAGAAAAAAAGTGATATTGTGCAGATGTGTGCCTTTGCCCTGGGGGTGTTACACCCCTTCTGGGGAGTAAAAAAATACGTTCAAAATAAGTCCGGAATTCGATAAACTGACCAATTCTAAGAAACTTTTATTCTATAGACTTTTTTCACTAAGTCAATACTTTTCGAGTTATTTGCGAGTGAATATGTTTATTTTTCAACAAAAAAACACGTTTTTAACGGTTTTTCGGTTAAAAGTATTGGACTTGGAGAAAAAATTCTATAGAACAAAAGTTGCTTAGAATTAGTAATTTTATGCATTTCCGAACTTATTTTGGATGTATATTTTTCACACCCGAGAAGGGGTGCAACTCACCCCCAGGGCAAAACCACACATCGGCATAATATCACTTTTTTCTTTGACTTGTTAGCTATGTGTATGCCAAATTTCATGTGAAGCCAAGGTTCTTTAAAATTTAGAGGTTTTGCAATATTTTACCGTTAATGAACGTACTAATATAAACCGTAGGTATCATAAAATAACCATATGTATAGTGTTACGTTCTATATAACATAACACCTTCTTTATTTTATATGTCCCTAATTTTCAATCGATTATTCTCCCTTCTTGTTTTTAATGGTAGGGGAGCCCAAGCGGGGATTTTTGCAGTTACTCGAGCACGTCAGATTATTACATGGGGAGAAACCTTGTGCCCTGAAAATGCACCTCTACCATATATTGGCTCTTAATGTAGGGGAGTTCGTTAAAGGGGGACCGAAAAAAAACTATCCTTAGAAAAACTCGATATTGTCAGATTAAGATAAGGTAAGTTAAGTATAGTACCCTCGGAGATCCGTGGAAAAAATTTACACCCAAAATAACAAAATTCAGTTTGGCAACACTGTGCGAATGTTGATACTAACATATCCTTTTTAAGATAAGCACAACGTTAATTTAGTCCAAACAAATTAATATATTTTTTTTGCCAACAAAAATGAGATTTTTCAACCAAATAATGTTTCAAATATGATGTGCAAAATAATTTTTAATTGGGTTCTGCTAATGGGCTTGCTTTTTTTTGTCATTAAAATAAAAAAAAACTAAATTTTACTCATTAAATCAATGTTGTCCGGTTATCGTCTTAATTATTTTAACTGTACTAATATCCGTTGAGTAATTATGAATGATTAATAGGTCGTTAAAACATTTTATCTATAGCGGCTTCTGGAATATCTTAAAAATATCGAATTTCATTGATAAAATGCGCATATTCCACCGATCTTCGCTTCGACAATACATGCAAAAGAGTGTGTATTATTTCAAAAATCTTACGATTTGAGCGAGGCGTAAAGAAATGGGCGAGTCCCAAAGTTTCACAAGAAAAAAGCGAATATTTCGTGAAATAAATGATAGATCGAAAAACTGAAAAATACTTTTTAATACTTTAATAATTTAAATGATAAGAAAATATCTCAAAATTGTTATTCAAAAATAAACTTAAGTCGAAAATGAAAATATTAACGACAAAAACATGAAAATAAAATTGAGCAGTGTATATTTATTAAGTTACGTTATTTTAGACAAAAAATTACTGTTTAAAATCAAAATTAGCTGAATGTTTCTATTATATCATATCGTCGCCTTAGTACTATAACTTGATAACTCCAAAATTGACGTTTTTGAGATAACTAGTTCACAAGATGTATTTCATTTGCCTCCATATTGTGTAAAAACTTGATAGCTCACTTCAAACGGGTTAAGTATTTATTTATGATTGACGAAAGTTGATAAAACTCAAATGCCACTAATATTCAGTGCTAAAACTTGACAAGATAAGTTATCAAGCTATTATTTAATCGAAATAATCGTGAATACGACATACACTGAATGCTATAACTAGATAACTCGAGTTATCTAGTTTTAGCGCGTGTTTCTCTGAAACCATTGAACTTACCACATAATTGCTATCTGTTTATTCGGTTCATTTTAATGCAAGAATTCGAGAATTGTTAGCAGATCTGGCAACCCCCATGGCAGAGGGCTAATTTTCAACAAAATAATGTTTAAAATATTAGTAGTGTTAAAAAGTTCACTTATATGCGACTTAGCACAACATGCGACATTACCAAATGTTAACATTATGGTAGTGCTAAAAGTTGATAACTTTAATTTTTCATGTTTTTTTCCATATTGGAAAACAAATTTACACCATATTCCTAAATAGATCAGTTGCCAAAAAGTTAAGGAACAGTATTTTAGAGCCGCAGAGTGAATTCCGTATTTACCAACATCATGGTAACAGCACAAATATTTTTAAAATCTTTAAACTCGTTTATCTCAAAACTACTAATTTCGAGTTATCAAGTTATAGTATTAAGGCGACGATATACAAAAAAGTTTTACAGTTTTCTTCGTTATTTGAACGAAAAAACACTTTTTTACAATACATTGTAAAACAAGAAACACAAAACAATAAATTAATATCCTTTCTCTTGATCGTAAGTCACAACAAAAAATAATAGCAAAAAAATATGCTTTATACCAAAAATCAATCAGTCACGAGACGCTGTCGCAAGCTCTCATACTATAAAATTTCACTCAGATGATCCAATAATTTGAACATATGTGATCGAAGGTTGAACGTAATAAGTGAGAAACACTAGGTGCATCGACCTTTAAACCAAGCATACAGCTCAATATTTTTCAAAAATCTATCGAATGATACCAAACACGACTTCCCACGGAGAGGGAGGGGGGGGGGGGGTAAATTTAAAATTTTAAATACGAATCCTGTGATATTTCGCGAAATGAACATCAGATCAAAAAACTGAAAAATACACTTATTCAATATTTTTGAAAAATCTATCGAATGGCACCAAGCACGACGCCCCACGGAGGTGGGTGGGGAATTACTTTAGAATCTTAAATGTGAGCCTCCATTTTTTATTGGAGATTTGGATTCCATACGTAAAAATAAGTAACTTATATGGATAAATGACGCTATAATCTAATAAAAAAAAAACGATTGTTGGATATAGTAAATTAAATTAAAAATGTAAAGTCCCCACTAAAATGGAAAACTTTTTTTGGTTGAAGGACCTACTCTTCACAACCCAATAGGTCTTTATAACGCTTGAGTGACTGCACATTTAGCATACTTTGCTCCCCTACCATAAATAATTTATACGTACTAATATAATAACCCTTTATTTTTGTTTATTGTTTTGTTTTTATTCTAAAAATCAAATTAATCGGCCCTGAAATTCTACTTTTTAACTTCTGTCTTATCGGTACCCATATTTCGTGCGACTTCGAATCTTTAAATATTTCGTTCCGAAGAAAATAGGCCTTTTTCTTCGTCAACTTTCTCCAACGTGCTCCAACTAAACAGAATTTACATCTTTTTCGTCCTACTGTAACTTGGGTCATCCTCGCCATAAAATACAAATGAACCAGTAAAGAATCCTGTATTCTTTCTCTAAGAGTAAAAATGGATCAATAACAAATGCTGTATTCTACCGTCCCTCGTCTTATAAAAACAAGGACCAGCAATAAAGCCTGCATTCCACAGGATCCTCGTCATATATGAACTGCTGCATTCCAGATCTGGAACATCGGTAACTTTCCATCCAGATCTCCATAATTGTCTTTGTGGTGGTGAAGAGGAGACACTTCAGCTAAGGTTGACCTCTTCACAATAAGTCAATCGTCTGTTCTTCTTCTTCGTGCGACTAGGATTACTCCTGTTTGTCTGCCTCTTATTCTGTTTCAGTTGTTGTTGACTGTACATTGTCTTTCCACCTTTTCGGCGACCTTCCAACGGGTCTTCTGCTATACGGCTTGTTGTTTTTACAGATGTTCGCTAATCTATCTGGTTCCATTCGGTTTACATGTTCGTTCCAGTTTTTCTTTCTTGTTTTTATCCACCTGTTAATATTTTGAATTTTGCATCGTTCTCGTATACTTCTGTTGATTTGTCTGTCTCTTAATGATATGCCCGCTATTCATCTTAATACCTTCATTTCGATATTGCTGATTTGTTGTTTCTTCTTTCTTGTATCGGTCCTTGTCTCCGCTGCATATGTTAGGATAGGTCTTACTGTTGTCTTGTATACTTTTATTTTGCTTTCCGTGGTCAGATATTTGTTTCTCCATATGGTTTCTCGGAGGCAACCACTTACTCTTGCCGCTTTTGTTGCTTGTGTTGTGGTCTCTGTTCTTATATTCCTGTCACTAATGATCTCTACTCCTAGGTAATTGAATTTCATTACTTATTCTACAATTTTGCTGTCTATTTCTAACTTGCATCTACGCGGCTCTTTACGTAAATCAATCGTGGATTTCAAAATGGTATAACGCACGTGTTTAGAACCTTTATAATCATCAATCAGCCAATCGCGTCCACTGCTGGACATAGGCGTCCCTCAGTTCTTTCCAGTGTTCTCTACACTGGGCCGCTTGTAGCCAGTTTCCCGCTACTCTTTTTACGTCGGCACATCTAGTCCAGTGGTGGGCAAACTTTTTTAATAGGGGGCCACAGAGGGCCAGAATTATAGAAAAAATACATTTTGTGTTAAAGCTATAGGTACAGTATTTCTCATGATCATCTTTCAGTGCGTCTCAGTTTTTCGATTTCTTTCTAACGCATTAAATTGTATATGACAGAAAAAAAGGCACGTCGGTGATTACATTTCGTCAGTGACATTTTTATAACATTTATTCTAGTTGTCGATAGATGGCGCCATAATAAAAAAATAATTTTTTTTTAATTAGATAATAATATTACAAATTCCATTTTATAAATGCAAGAAACACATTTGATTTGTTTTTATTCCAAATTGAAAATAAAATGTGACAAATGTCAGATTTAACTAAAATGTCATGTTAGAATAAATGTCATAAATGTGTATTATCACGGACTTACCCTTTTTCCTATCATTTGTTACGCACTGAAAAATGATCATGAAAAGGACAATATACTATCCATGTCTATAGACCCTTGTCGGGGCGGATTAAATACTTTCGCGGGCCGGATTTGGCCCGCGGGTCGTACTTTGCCCATCACTGATCTAGTCAGTCGGTGGCCGTCCTCGACTTCTTCTATAGTTTCTGGGCCTCCATTCCATAATTCGTTTTGTCCAGCCCAGCGTTTATCTTGTGTTCTAGCTAAGTATCCTGCCCAGTTCCACTTAAGCGTCGTAGCTCTTTTGATAACGTCTTGAACTCCTGATCTTTGCTTGATTTGTTGGTTTGTTATATTATGGTCTCGAAGGTTCACGTTCAGTATTGCACGTTCCATGGCTCGTTGTGTAACTCCGAGTTTATTTGCGGATATTTGCGTCAGTGTTAAAGTCTCTGCTCCGTAAGTTTATACAGGCAAAACACATTGGTTATAAATCTTTCGCTCGAGACACATGGGAATTGAACTTTTTAGAATATGGGTTAGTGCTTAGTTTACCAAATGCTGCCCATGTAAGGCCTATTCACCTCTGTATTTCATGTGTTTGATTGTCTCTGCTTATTTTGATCTCGTGTCCCAGATATTTGTAAGTGTCTGTTTGTTGTATGGTATTATTGTTAATAGTTATATTTCCACTCATTAAGAGATTTGTCAGAAGTTTAGTTCTCTCAAAGTTTACTTTTAATCGTGCTCTCTCAGACAGAGTTTTAAGCGAATGTATCAGAGAAACTATATCCTGTAAGTTATCTGCAATTAATCTCTCTCCATCTATATTGATGTCCATATCTTACCATCGAGTGTTCTTAAATATTGACTCTAGAGCGGCCGTGAACAATTTAGGTGAAATATTGTCTCCTTGTCTTACTCCTCGACCCAAGTTGATTTTTTTTGTGTCTTTTAGACTGGGAGATATTATACAGAAGTTCAGCCACGATTTTCTAAGTCCTGCCTTTTGCAATACTGGAAGGGTAGACGATGTAATTACAATCTGTGGAAACATCCACAAATTTCCTGTGACATTTTCCTGTAAAAATTAGATTTTCCCAAAAAATAAAAATAGGGTTTTGCGATGAATTTCTAAGTCCTGCCATATCCGTAGATAGACAGGATACTATCGATTTTATGAAGAAAATTTTTTGGCAGGACGGTCGCAAAAGTACTTCGGGAGTATACATATATACAAATATGTAATGAAAATAATGAAATTTTCATGATTTTCTAAGTCCTGCCAACTTAATAAACTAAACATATTTATTTCAAAATGATCAAAAAAATATTGGCATGACGTCTCCTAATGTTTAAGTATACTTGTCCCTTGGAAAATTCTGCGGAAAATTCTCACCCTGATTCCGTGATTTTCTAAGTCCTGCCTTTAAAAAGTTATAATACTCAAATACAATCAATACCTTTTCGGTACTCGGCAGGAAGGTTAAACAGTTCTTGTAAGACGGCAGGAGTCCTAGATTTGTAAGAAAATTCGTGAAAAAATCAACGATTTTCTAAGTCATGCCATTTTGCACATGTTTCAAGAATCTTAATATAAGTCTATATACAAAGAGGCAGGATGGTTTTATGGTTATTTTGTATACAGGGTGGGGCATTAGTGTGGGCTAGTCCAATTACTCGTTTGTCGTAAGATATACGAAAAAAGTTATTTAGGTAAAACATGTGCCACAGATAGGACTATAATTTAACAGTATTTTCTAATATACAGGGCTACCCGTTTTCACAGGGTGACAAAAATTTATGTTTTTTTAAATGGAATACCCTGTATATTTTTACATTTTTGGATTCTACTCGATGTTCTCTTTAATAAAATATAGTGTTTTGAAATATTATACGAGGTAGTTTAAAATATAATTACGTTTTTTTTTATTTTGTAGGAACATTCACACCCTATACATATTGTTAGTGATTTGATATCCAAACTTCTATTAATTTATGTTTAAACGATTTTTAATATAGTCTACTATTGTCAGTTATTAATAGTATTGGGACCGTGCAAGTTCGGCAAAGCGACCTCTATTTCTACGCTCTGTACTTTTATTCGCACTTTTAATTATATTGGCCAATTATATTAGTCCTGGTTGCTGGATAATTGTCAAGACCATAGTCCAAAAAAATAATAAGAAGAAAAAAATAAGATGCAGGTTATGTTTAGCAAACGTAAACAATTGTATGTAGTAAATAAAATCCGTTATTAAAATGCAGTATTGCAAGCAAAATACAATTAATTAAATTTACCTTTATATAATAATTGCATATCATATCAATATTGTGGAGCAATATATAATTTTTCTAAGTCAATGATAGAAGGTATGAAATATACGTCAATTTGACAATTTCAATTGACAATATGAATTATTTAAGATAGTTGCAATATTTCTCCGCGACTCGCGCACGGTCGTTTCTCGTTTCCCTTTCCAAGTACTTGCACACCGCGAATATCAAAATGTTTAATTTTAGTATACGGGGTTGGTTGAAACTTGAAACTCGGAATGAGTATTTTTTGAGTTTTCTTAAATGGGACACCCTGTATTTTAGTATTATAATAAAATGATATTTTATGGTACCTTTTTATTTGCTAAGCATTTTCTATACCATATTTATATATTAATTTCGGCAGTAAATTGATACAGACAGATTACTCAGGTGGTTTTTGGGGTTTCTGAACAAGAATGTCGCATTAGAACAGATCTTTACCTAGTGCCCGGGGTGACTGATATACAGGCCGTATTCTTAAATTTCGAGGCTTTCAGACACTAAAGTGATGCAAGTAGATTTCTCGAAGAGTTTTGTGGTTGCTGAACATGAATACGCCATCAGAATCGACCTCCAAAAACTCTCTTAAATTCGAGATCAGTCACCCTTTGCACCAGGTGCTCCGAGGGTCGGTTGTAATGTCATATTCGTGTTCGGCCATCCCAAAAACCATCGAATATTCTGTTTTTTTTTTTTTAATTTATTGCCGATATCCCACGAAACTCCAGATGGCGTGCCTTAGCAGCAACTCTGGGCACTAGGTGATTCAGAGGTCGGTTCTGCTTGCGTATTCGTAACTCCATAAACCTCAAAAATAACAAAATTTTGCCCTTCATACACCGATTTTGACAGGTTTATGCACTTTTGGATGCATGTTATGCACTAAAATGCAATTTCTACCCATTTTTATATTATACACCTTTTCCTGATGTTATCCTGAACACAATGCAAAAAGTTGCAAGTAGATAGATGCTGTATTTAAAAATCGTTATTCTGGTGTTGTTAGTGTTAGTAAATTTTGCTATCAAATATAGGAAACAATATCAGGATAATATCTACAATCCTACAATATTAGGAAAACGAGTTGAGTGCGGCAACTCAGCGCCTGTTACATGCGTGTGTATTTTGTGTTCGAACAAGTAAGAAGGCGGGATAAAATTGCTATGCAACAAAATAAATTAATAACAACAAATTGATTTTAAGGCAATTAATAATTGCAATAAAGGCAATTAATAAATTTAATAATTTTACGGCAATTTAACACAATTCAACTAATCTGAAAATGCTTCCTAAGGCAGATTAAAATAACATAAAACGTGAAAGATGAGACGTGAAACATGAAACTTGAAATAAGAAACAAATAAATTGTGAAAAAACATTTGATTTCATGTGATATACTAATCGAAGAAACAAAAATAAAATTTGTATAGTCGACAATGGAAAGTTATGACGAGGTCGTTGCTGTCATGGCAAACCTTTATTACTTTCTAAGGGAGGCCGCAGATCAAAGAAACGTGAAGTAAAACATAAAACGTAAAACATGAAACAAAATGAATTGTGAAGGACGAAACCGTTTCATATTATATACTAATCAAAGAAACAAAATGAAAATTTGTATAGCCAACAATGGAAAGTAATGATGACGAGGTTGTTACTCTTGCGGCAACTTTTTATTACTGCCCAACATCATAATCATAGTACGTATTTGGTTGCAAACGAACTAAGTAATCATCTTCCCAAATTTAAATAATTTTATAGACTGAGTATTCAAACATCTACATTGTTTTATTGTGGGTCCTGGTTTAAAGAAAACTGATATTTTCTTATCATTACCTATTCGAGTACCTCTCCAGGTTATAATAATTGTACAACTCTTCATTCTACTTTACAACAGAAACCAATGCAATATTAAATTCTTGGTTGGAATTCATATTATGCACGTAATTAACTGTCCAAAACAATGAAACTGAAACCGAAAAATACAACACGATCTCTTTCCTGAAACAGATTTCACCAAGATAAAAATGTTTTATGTGCATGAATCACACTCGCTTCTTGTGTGTGCGGACTTCAATTTGTTTAACTGTGTTTTATTTTCATGAAACGTGTCATGTTTTATGTTTCTTTGGTGTGGGGCCTCTCGAAGATAAAAAAGTTTCAGGCACATGAATCACACTCGTTTTATTGGTGGGCGTACTTTTAAATAGACGGAGGCCTATGACCAGTACTAGAAATTCACAATTGATAAAATCGATTCATCTCTGGAAGAGAAATAAACGTAGCAGTTTTCGTTTTTCTAAATAGAATTTTTTTAAATTCTTTTAAACTCAAAAAACCAAAAAGCGAAAAATTTTTCACATCGATTTTTCTAGAACACTGCATTGCGTATTCTTCTGAGTTAAAGCAAAAGTACCTTTTAGCACAAAACTATCCCAGAATTCAATAATCCAGTGTCAGAGATGCTTAAAAGTTAGACAGAAAAGTTATTCGATAATATATCCGTTTCCGTACCCAAACGGACCCCTATGACCGGTACTAAAAATTGACAATTGATAATTGACATTTGACAATTGACCTCTGGAAGATAAATAAGTGTACCAGTTTTCGTTTTTCCAAATAAAAGCGTTCTGCAGCTATTTTAAAGAAACTAATTACAAGACATCGATATGCTTCTTCTAGACGAAGCATATCGAAGTAGAGGTCGTCCGCCAACCAGATGGTCTGATGACATTTGTAAAGTTGTAAACGGTTTTAGATTAGTGTTTTTTAAGCATACTCGACATGGTATGACTCAAGAAAAATGTGGTGATATGAATATGTTTGTATAACACCCTGAAATAATTTTACAGACAGATAATTTAATTTTTTTATACGAAATAACTATACAACCATCCTGCCTCTTTGAAAATAGATTTATATTAACCTTCTTGAGATATGTGCGAAATGGCATGACTTAGAAAATCGTGTAATTTTCCACGAATTATCTTACAAATTTTTTAACTATATATAGTAAAAAAGGTGTAACTAAACATCCTGCCATTTTGCATAATGTATACTGAAATTATTTATTTTGTAACAAAATTTATTTTATGACTTAGAAAATCACGGAACCAGAGTGAAAATTTTATACAAAATTTTCCAAGAAACAAGTGTAGTTAAACATTAGGTGACGTCATGCCAATATTTTTTTTGGTCATTTTGAAATAAATATAATTAATTTATTAAGTTGGCAGGACTTAGAGAATCATGAAAATTTCATTATTTTCATTACATATTTGTATATATGTATACTCCCTAAGTACTTTTGCGACCGTCCTGCCCAAAAAATTTTCTTCATAAAATAGATAGTATCCTGTTATTCTATGGATATGGCAGGACTTAAAAATTCATCCCAACTCCCAATTTTTTTATTCATGGAAAATCTAATTTTCACAGAAAAATGTCACAGGAAACCCGTGGATTTTTTCACAAATTGTAAGTACCTTCTCTAACCTTCCAGTATTGCAAAGGGCAGGACTTAGAAAATCGTGGTTGAACTTCTGTTAATATCTCCCGGTTTATTTGTGTAGTCGTATACTTGATGTAGCGTTCTCTGATGTTTTTGATTAGTCACGTATACCTGTAGTGTATTCGGCTTTGCTTTAGGGCTTCCAGTAATGTTTCAAACTCTACAGAATCAAAAGCCTTCTCGTAATCCACAAATGCAAGAATCAGTGGTACGTTGTACTCGATGCATTTTTCAATTATTGCAAGGTTAGAACCTTACAATAGTAAACATATGTATCATAAATTATTTTGATGGTATACCAACATACAGCAATGGACACGCGCTTATATTGTCCTTTTCATGAGAATTTTTCAGTGCGTAACAAATGATAGGACAAAGGGTAAGTCCGTGATAATACACATTTATGACATTTATTCTAACATGACATTTTAGTTAAATCTGACAGTTAGTCACATTTTATTTTCAATTTGGAATAAAAACAAATCAAATAATGTGTTTCTTGCATTTATAAAATGGTATTTTCTTTTATTTGTATAGTCTGATAAATTATACAGATTATATTATTATCTAATTAAAAAAAATTATTTTTTTTATTATGGCGCCATCTATCGACAACTAGAATAACTAGAATAAATGTTATAAATGTCACCGACGAAATGTAATCACCGACGTGCCTTTTTTTCTGTCACATACAATTTAATGCGTTAGAAAGAAATCGAAAAACTGTGACGCACTGAAAGATGATCATTTTTTTTTATGTAATTATGTTTATTTACAATCTACATCATTAAAAGAGTATTAAGTAAATTTTTTCCATGTTTTTGGTCATGAAGAAGAGACTTCCAATGATGTCTCATCTTATTCTATTTATGTTTAAAGTTTTAAAATAAGTCCTGAGGCCAGGTTCTATCTAGTCTCCTTGTGACAGGGCCATTATGAAATAATTCCCTTACTAATTCGTTGTCATGGTGAATGGTACGCTCGTTTTGTGATTCCGAGGCTCGATTTATTTCTTCTCTAATGAAAGGTATATTTAAGTCTTCGTGAAGTGTTTGATTAGTTACATACCAGGGTGCATCCACTATTGATCTTAGAACTTTCGACTGAAATCTTTGAATGATATTCAGTGATGTTGACTTTGCACAGCCCCAGAGGTGTAGTCCGTAGTACCAAATAGGTTTGATTATTGCTTTATACAGAAGAATTTTGTTTTAGATGTTGAGTTTTGATCTGCGTCCAAGGAGCCAATACATTTGCCGAAATTTCAAGTCTAGTTGTCTTCTTTTAGTCTGTATATGTTTTTTCCAAGTAAGACGTTGGTCAAGATGGAGGCCAAGGTATTTAGCTTCTGTTACTGTTGGTATTCGTACATTTTCCATTCTTACAGGTGGGCATGTGTTGTGGCGGTTTGTAAACGTTATTTGAGATGATTTTGTTTTATTTACTTTAGTTCGCCATTTTGTGTACCATTCACTGAGTATGTCCAGATGGTGTTGCAGGTCTTGTGAGGCTTGTATCTGATCTTCATTTACTGCTAGTATTGCTACGTCATCAGCAAAGGAAGCGATCGTAGTGTTAGGAGACTCTGGTATATCGGCTGTGTAGAGTGAGAAAAGCAGAGGTCCGAGAACACTACCTTGCGGAACTGAAATTAAGTTAAAAATAAATATAAATAAAAATAAAGATGATCATGAGAAAAAGAATATCAATAGGCGTAATTGTTTTGAAATAATACACATGTATAGAAAATAACAGTATATATAATATCTATTTGTTTGTTCCCTGATACATATCGACAGTGAATAGCAACATAAAATTAAAAATTTATTATATTTATATTAATCTAATTAAAAATATACTAATCGTTGATCCTATAGCTGCTCCTATACCTATAAAAACGATAACTATAGACGAAGCTATCTCTTTTTCGTGTTGATCTACAATCCTAAAAGAAAAAGCACAAATTATAAATCCACTTTTTCAACTTTCAAAATGAATAATTTATTACGATAATAAAAAAATTATTTGAACTAATTACTTGACATTTACGATATGTAATCGTCAAAACACACAAATAACACGTTAAAAATATATCCTATATTACTATTCTAACTTGCAGCTTATTTAACCCATTATTAACCCAGCGTCCTATAATGGGCTTCTTAAACAATAGGTACTCTAACTCACCCTCAAACATTCTATAGTTAGACCGGGCTGTATCGTCGCTCTCGCTACCGAAATTAGTCCGATTCGATTTTTTTGCACAAACTTACTCAAAAAGAGGTCCTTATAACATATCCACAGGGTGCCGGGCGGTGCCGTGGTGGAAAAATTGTTTAAACAATTTTTTTAAAACAAATTCACAAAAATAATTTTTTCATTTCGAACAATATTTTTTTAGATAATTTGGGCCATTCTGAACAAAAAAGGTCTCCTGTCGTTTTTCTCTAAATTGATTGTTGTCGAGTTACATGCGATTAAAAATTTGAATAATGCGATAATGGCCATTTTCAAGGCTTATCGATTAAAAATTATTATTATGAAATTCAAGAAGTGATCAAATCAAGTTTCAAACCCCTTCTTCAAGGTCCTGAGGAGATTTTTGTCATTATATTATTACAAAGCTGCTATTTTTAATTATTAACAATTAGCGCTATAGTCCAACTGTATCGTCGTCTCCGTTAGCGAAACTATTTCGATAAGATTTTTTTGCACAAACTTACTCAAAAAAAGGTCCTTATAGCACATCCACAGGGTGCCGGGCGGTGCCGTGGTCGAAAAATTGTTTAAGGTACTAGTACACTTTAGAAGACCAAAAACAATCATTTTTTTCAAGATTTTTTTTCTCAGAAACTTTATTAAAAATGAACATAAAACTTTTTACATATTAATATCTAACTCTTAGAGAGTACAAAACTCTCGGACTGTTTGCTTTTGCGATCCAACACAATACATTCACCACAAACCCTGAAGAGGACAAAATCCTAAACGGGGACACTCATTAGAGAGATTTTAGACCCTCTACTTTTTGACGTACGTTACACGTAAAACGTTATACTTGTCATGCGCACTGAGTGATGAATAAGGGATAACGTGTTTGCTTAAAATAGTTTTTGAAACCCTTCAGAAAATACACACACTTAATTGACATTTGGCAAACGTAACCTACAAAACGGCAGTTGTGTGCTATAACTTATTTTATTGAATTATTTGCCATAGTGGAAGAAAATGTATTAAGACGTTCACCAAAGACAATTTACTACTTTAGGAAACACAAACATCCATCCTAAGTTTAACAAGACAATTCAATCAAGTGTCAGATTTCTCAAGAAATGGTGTAATTTAGAATTATTCTACCAGGGTTGCCAAGCAGATTATATTCAATTATATAATAAGTTAGTACCTTATGGTTTTTAAGAAAAACAAATTTTGATTACAATTTTATACATCGTTACTATTATTTTTTATTCTAGTTGTCTTTGCTTCAGCTCATATGGCCTTTTTTTCGTTTTTTACGAGTTAGATATATGACATTTGGCAATCTTACAAATACGTAATCCCTTAATAACGTGAACCTTATTTCTACCTAAATAAGGGGATACCTTATCCGCTAATAAAGTAATACGTTATTTTTCAGGTAATGCGCATGAGCAGAATAGCGTATAACGTTTAACGTTGCTGACATAAGGGGCTTAAAAACTCTCTATTGTAAGCATTTCTACAAAGCATTTCAATCTTTACACGCAAATCAATACAATGAGATGATGAGAGTACAAAAAAAATATATCTTTTTTCATTTATGCTCGTACACTAATATTGTAGAGAGCGCAAAAGTCGAGGCCTCGAAAAATGATGGCTGACAGTTAATATCAGGATTGAGATATCTGAAACAAAAATATCGTACTGCATTTGAAAAAGAAAGGTTTTTTTTTTTTTTTTTTATTGAGAAATTCGCATCAACCCGAAGGTGAATCAGTCAAAATGATGTATTTCTGATTTGGTGAGGATATAATATATGTCAGTGCCCCGTATATGGCATATAATTCTGCATTAAAAGTACTGCAGTGTATTGGCAACTTATATTTTTGGCACATATTCGAGGATATAACTGCTGCTCCCACGCCATCTGTTGATTTTGAAGCATCTGTATATATTTGAGAGAAGTTTGTATACTTTGATAATAAGTTTTGCAGATTTTGATGTATTATACCTATGGTTAGTAGTATATGTTTGTCCAATGAAGTTAAGGTGGTAATTATTTTTGGTACTCACAAATTTCATGGCGTAGCAGGTTCAAAACTAACAGGATAGCAAGGAGGTAAGGTGGTGTTAAAGAGATGAGAGATCCATTTTGATTCGGTGGTAGAAAGGTTTGTGTAGACGTGGTTTATTGGAGAAAAATGTTGATAATCGGTTAAGGTGATCATATTTGAAGGTGTGGTTATTAGGATTTGCATTTGATTTAATTGCATAGGTTAACTTTAAGTAGGTACATTCTTCTGTAATACAGTGATGGTTCAGCTGCTTCACAATACAGGCTTTCTATTGGTGTGGTTCTGAAAGCTCCCAAGACAATGCGGAGTGCAGTATTGTGGATTGAATCTAAAATTTTAAGAGAAGACTCAGTAGCCGATGAATATGCTATCGCGCCATAGTCTAATTTAGATCTGATTAGAGTTCTGTAGAGAGAGAGAGCATAGTTTGTCTATCTGCTTCCCAGTCTTTTTTTGACAATGATTTAATGATATTAAGTCTTCCTTGGCATTCGATTGCCAGTTTCTTAATATGTTCTTTCCAATTTAGATGTTGGTCGAATGTCATTCCTAAAAATTTTACAGTATTTTTCCGAACTAACGAATTGTTATATAGTGAGAGTGAAGGGTGATTAGGGCAGCTTTTCTTTGAGAATAATATAAATTGTGTTTTTTCTGAAGAAAATTGAAACCCACAACTTTGCGACCATTTCTCTAGTTGATGTAAGAACGTTTGTAGCATATTCGTGATGTTTTCCATATTTTGACTTCTCGCATAGATAACAAGGTCGTCTGCGTATAAGAGACCTTTCAGTGGTAAGTTCATATTGGTTAGGACATCATTTATTGCTACTAAAAAAAGTGTAGGGCTTAACACTGATCCTTGTGGAATACCATTCTCTAGTTTTGTTTTTGGTGATAGCATACCATTAGTTTTAAGTTGGAATGATCTATTGGTAAGGAAATTGTTAATGAACGCTAGGCAGTGTCCCCTGATATTTAAATTATGTAGTTTCTTGACTATTAGGTGTTTCCAAGTGACATCATAGGCTCCCCCGATGTCAAAAAATATAGCGACGTATTTTTGATTGACAGCAAAAGCTTCAAGTATGTCATTTTCTAATGCTAAAATATTGTCTATTGTTGATCGATTTCTACGAAAACCACTTTGATTTGGAATGATTAGGTTTCGATTCTCAAGAGTCCATAAAAGCCTTTTATTTACAATTTTTTCCATTAATTTACCCATAGCACATATCAAAGATATTGGTCTATATGAATTTGGATTACTTTTTGGATTGTTTGGTTTTAAAATTGGTATAATAATAGATTCTGACCATTTTGGTGGAAATTTATGTTGAGTCCAGATTAAATTAAATAACCTTAGTAAGTACTGGTGAGCGTTTGAAGGTAAATTTTTTATAAATTTTACCGGAATATCATCAGGTCCCGCTGCCGAATCTTTAAATGAGTTAAGGGCTTCGTTGTATTCTTCCATTAAAAAAGGAGAGTTTATAGGACTTTTATCTATCTAATCGAAGTTAATTAGATTACGTTCTTCATGTTGCTTAAGTGTAATAAAGCTCTGGTTATAATGGATATTACTAGATCTGTGTTTATAAGTGTTAGCCATTTCTTCTGCGATTTCGTTGTCGGAGGTAATAACCTTATCTTGAATATTTAGTGAGTTGATTTTTAAATTTAAACTTTTTCCCGATATTCGTTTTATCTTCTTCCATATGTCACTCATAGGAGTAGAGCTGTTTATTTTAGAAACATAATCAATCCAGGATTGACGTTTAGCTGTCTTTATTGTCAATCTAGTTATGGCTCGAGTTCTCTTATATTCTAGTTGGTTTTCAAGTGATTTATTTCTTTTATATTTATTAAAGGCAGTTTTACTTTCTCTAATGACCTTCTTACAAGACTCGTTCCACCATGGAACTGGTGTTGAATGTTGCGTTGGAGCTGTTTTGCCGATTGAGTTTTCAGCTGCCTTAATAATTATTTGGGTCAAATTGTCTAGACATTCTTCGACATTAATTATTGTTGTCGAGCACTTGTTTATATATGATTCTATCTGTTAGCGAAATGCTCCCAATCGGCTTTATCTATTTTCCATTTGGGAGAGAAATGGGTTGTGCGTTTATGTTGATTGTTTTCTATAATTAATGGATAATGGTCACTGTTGTATGTGTACTGCATTGGATACCAAGACAAATGTGGGTAAAGATCACTGTCACATATTGTTAGATCAAGTGGTGTAGCTTCTCCAGTTCTTATATTAAATCTAGTCGGGCTTCCGTCATTTAAGAGAGACAAATTAAGATGATCTATAATTTCTTCAATGGCGGTACCCCGTTGATCTTTATATGCTGATCCCCAGATGTGATTATATGCGTTTAGGTCACCCAAAATGATTCGAGGAGTAGGAATTTGTTTAAAAAGATCCTCTAGTTCGTTTCTGGAAATTACTGCTCCAGGAGGTAGATATATGTTGCAAATGTTTATATTAGTTTTCCCAATAACGGTGACAGCAATGGCCTCTAAGTTAGTATTTAGAGGTATTCTTATCGAGTCATATGAATTATTAATTAAAATTGATACGCCGCCACTAGCAATGTTTTGGTTAAGTCTTATTTGATTATGACAAACATAGTTTCTTAAGATTATATTTTGATTTGGTTTAAAATTGGTCTCTTATAACCATACAAAATCTGGATTTTGTTCTGAAAGAATGATCTGTAGCATAGGTAAATTATTGAAATAGCCATTTATATTCCACTGTATTAATTTATTAAACTCCATTTTAATTTATTAAATTTATTTATTGATTTGTTTGTGAGGAGTCACTTTCTGTATCGGATACTAGGTCCTGTGGGATTTGCATCTGTAAGTGTTTTAGAAGAATTTTCCTTAATTTGATATTTCGGGTCTTTGTAGATCTGTCTTGAGTATAGGGATATATTTTGTTTAACATATCGATGAGAGCTGTAAAGTTATCTGTATAATTTTCAACGGTAATAAGTGGATCGGGTGAACTCTTTATGTTTTCGAATAGGTCTGTTATCTGAACATAGCTTAGAACAAATGGTGGCGACTGCTGGTTTATGAATGCTTCTAGAGATTTTCCTTTATTTTGTTTTTTCTTTTTCTTGGGATTAAGTGCTATTTCTGCTGGATTGGTAAACATCGGTTTATCAGTGGTATCATTAGGGGGCGGGGAAGGACTTAAGGTATCGTCAATCGTTCTTTTTGAACTATTTTGTGAAGACTCAATATTCATATGTAAGGTAGTTGATTCGCTCTCAGTTTCTTTGGGGTTCAGTTGATTGTTTGTAGTTGGGGTAGCTGATTGAATTGAAACAGATGCTGGTGTGATGGTTGATATTTCTGGAGGATTTAATATTGGGATTTTTTCTGCTGTGGTTGGAGCAATAGGATTTGGTTTTGGATTGATAGATTCTGGTATGCTGGTTGATATTTCTGGAGGAGTGAATGTTGGGATGTTTTCTACTGATGTCGAAGCGATAGGATTGGAGTTTGGATTGATAGGGTTTTTGCAGTTAGTTGCCGTATGACCATTTTGTTTACAGTTGTAACATGTCAAGTTGCCACTCGATAAGAATATTCTGTATGAAGTATTATAGTAGTCGATTAAAAACGATTCTGGAATTGTGAGGTCTGTTGGGCTGATAAAGATTTGCCTTCTGAAGCTCATTATATGACTAAATTCAGGTAACGGTGCACCAATTTTTAAAAAGGACATTGTAGATTGAATAACAAGTCCCATGGACTCGAGTTCTTTAATTAATACATCATGAGGAATTGATGGACAAACATTAGAGAGAATAATTCTTTCGGAAGGAGTTATATACCTTCGAGCTTGTATAATCTGATTGTTAACCACAATGTTGCCGTTATTTTCAGTCATGAATTTTTCTACGATATTTTCAGATGATAAATACAAACATATTCTATTGTTTGATAATCTAGAGCAGAATAGTATATTTTTTGGATGGATGATTTTTCCCAGCGGGAGGAGGTAATCTTGTATTTTCGCATCTTCAATGGAATTAAAAATGATTGCCTGGCGCTTAGAGGGATGTTTTTGTCGAATAAGGGCGGTAGAGTAACTTCTTGGTGTAGAATTATCCATTTGAGAATTTCCTGGTAAATTTATTTCACCGCTTTGTGACATCTTGATCGATTTTTAAACATTTCTAAGTACGGACCTGTCCCCGGCTGGGAAAAAAGCCGAGTGGACACACAGGTCGATGGTAATTAAATGTTTTTGTTTAACGTCAAGCAGATTTCGATATAAAAATTTACAATAATGTTAAATACTAATTAGATGTTTTCTGTGGAAATTACAGTAAAACTGTACTTACAAATTTGGAAAGTTGAGATTCAATTGATCACTAATAACTTTACCAAGTTTGGTTAAATTTTGAAAACTTATTCTCACTTAATTTGAACTATTTTGTAGAGCCAAAATAAACACACCGTTCCGACATACAGTCAGGATCGGCCTCCAAGAAAGGTTTCTTACGTGACAATTTACCACAATTTGACCAAAAAATAAAAAATTAATATTTTTTAACTTTGAAAAACTGAAGAAAAACGGGCGATTTTTTCACAAAATCTTTTCAAATTTCCTTAAAATCTTTTTTTTTGCGGAATTTTTCACTAACGGTGGTAAATTGCAACGTAAGAAACCTTCCTTTTTCAAATGCCGTATGATTTTTTTGTTTCAGAGTTCCCAATCTTGAGATTAACTGTCCGCCATCGGACCTACTTTTTTTCGAGATCTCGACTTTGACGCCCTCTACAATATTAATGGACGTGCATAACTGGAAAAAGATATATTTGTATTAACTAAGAGTTAGATATTATTTAAAAAGTTTTATGGTCATTTTTAATAAAGGTTCCGAGAAAAAAATCTTAAAAAAATGATTATTTTTGGTCTTCTAAAGTGTACTAGTACCTTAAACAATTTTTTTTAAACAAATTAAAAAAAATAATTTTTTCATTGCGAACGATTTTTTTTTAGATAATTTGGGTTATTCTGAGCAAAAAAGGTCTCCTGTGATTTTTCTCTAAAATTGATGGTTGTAGAGTTATAAGGATATTTTCGCATTTTTCAAATTTTAAATCGCGTATAACTAGACAACAATCAATTTTAAAGAAAAATCACTAGAGACCTTTTTTGCTCAGAATGTCCCAAATTATCTAAAAAAAATTGTTCGCAGTAAAACAATTATTTTTGTGGATTTGTTTAAAAAAAATTGTTTAAACAATTTTTGGACCAAGGCACCGCCCGACACTCTGTGAATATGTTATAAGGACCTCTTTTTGAGTAAGTTTGTGCAAAAAAAATCGAATCGGAATAATTTCACTAACGGGGGCGACGATACATTCTGGACTATAGCGCTAATTGTTAATAACTAAAAATAACAGCTTTGTAATAAAATAATGACAAAAATCCCTTCAGGACCTCGAAGAAGGGGTTTGAAACTTGATTTGGTCACTTTTTGAATTTCATAATAATAATTTTTTAAAGAGTTATTTAAACTTGAAAATGGCCATTTTCGCATTTTTCAAATTTTTAATCGCATATAACTCGACAACGATCAATTTTAGAAAAAAATGACAAGAGATCTTTTTTGCTCAGAACGACCCAAAGTATATAAAAAAATGTTGTTCGAAATGAAAAAATCATTTTTGTGAATTTGTTTTAAAAAAAAATGTTAAACCATTTTTCGACCACGGTACCGCCCGGCACCCTATGGATATGTTATAAGAACCTCTTTTTGAGTAAGTTTATGGAAAAAAATCGAATCGGAATAATTTCGCTAGCGGGGGCGACGATACAGTCCGGTCTAATGGTAGGGGAGTCCAAGCGGGGATTTTTGCAGTTACTCGAGCGCGTCAGATTATCATATGGGGAGAAACCTGGTACCCTGCAGATGTACCTATACCATATATTGTGTCTTAACACAGGGTAGTTCGTTAAGGGGGGCCCGAAAAAAAATATATATCCTTAAAAAAACTCTAAATTGTCAGATTAAGATAAGGTAAGTTAAGTACATGCAAAAGAGTGTATATTTCAAAAATCTGTCGATTTGAGCCGGGCGTAAGGAAATGGGTGAGTCCCAAAGTTTCACAAGAAAAAAGCGAATAATTCGCGAAATAAATGACAGATCGAAAAACTAAAAAATATGTGCTCAATATTTTTTTAAAAATCTATCGAATGATACCAAACACGACTTCCCACGGAGAGGGGCGGGGGGTAAATTTAATATTTTAAATATGAATACCGCGATATTTCGCGAAATGAACATCATATCGAAAAACTGTATTCAATATTTTTGAAAAATCTATCGAATGGCACCAAACACGACCCGCCACAGAGGTGGGGTGGGGGTTACTTTAGAATCTTAAATAGGAGCCCCCATTTTTTATTGCAGATTTGGATTCCTTGCGTAAAAATAAGTAACTTTTATTAGGAACATTTTTTCGAATCATGGATAGATGGCGTTATAATCAGAAAAAACGATTGTTGGAAATGGAAAATTAAATTAAAAAATGGAAAGTCCCCACTAAAATGGAAAACTTTACTTAACATTTTTTGGTTTTAGGACCTACTCTTCACAACCCAATAGGTCCCCATCGCGCTCGAGTGACTGCACATTTAGCATACTTTGCCCCCCTACTATAAGTGGAAGTCACATTCAGATGGCAGTGTACGGATATAGGATAACAGTGTTGCCAATTCTACTGCCATTGTAAATTTTGCTACTTTTTTAAAATAAGCAGGGCCAAACTCAAAAAAAAGTTCACAAAAGTGTAGTATTTTTCCATTTTACATTCATAAATATTTCCCAAATTATAATTCTTTTATAGGAGCCGACCCATAACGTACGATTAAAAACTGTGACAACATTGTAGTTATTTCTGCCATATAGAAAGCACAGGCGTATCTCTATAACGCTGCCATCTGAATGTGAACTTCAGTATAGTAAGTTTCGATATTATTTCATACAAACTAGGGTGTTCCGAAACAAAGTTTAAAAATGTTGATCTCCCCGGTTGTTTTCTTGTGATGGGTAGCCTATAAAACCTCAATTTCAAATTTCAGCCCAAAATGTTAACCCTAACCCTTGCCCCAAGCCCCCCAAAAATATTTTTTTTTGGTTTTTCAAATATTTTTAATCTATAACTTTTTGTAAGTACATATGGCAATGCAATCCTTATGGGAGTTTTTAGCGCGGCGATGCCAATTTTCTTCAAAAGAATGTTCAATGGAACATTATTGGGGTCCTAAAAATGTAGGGCCCTAAAAATGTTGAATTAAAACTAACCCGTTACAGTCAATAGCATTGTAGTAAAACAATATTTTTCATTGTTTTGTTGTAAGTGATAGTCATTTTCGAAAAGTAATCAGCAATAATTTTATAATCGATATGCGTATTAACTTTTTTTGGTTAAGAATATTAGAATATCCAACATTGAAATTTAATGTTGTTTTATGGTTGTTATACCTTATTCCACGAACATACGCCTGTTTTGGAATACTTCGACAACGAATATTTTACTGTGCAAAATAAGAAGAACGAAAGTAAATTGCAAATTACATTGTTGTTTATTGGAATAATTATTACCGCCATTTACTTTCGTACTTCTTATGTTGCACAGTAAAATATTCGTTGTCGAAGTAATCCAAAACAGGCGTATGTTCGTGGAATGGCCCATTAATTTATGTATTGACAGTATAGAAAGTTGTGAAGTAATGTCAAGAAAAATATAAAATAGATTGTCAGTCAAGTTTAAGTAAAGTTTTATATTGTCCTACAGTTGAGAATAGATAAATTATAATTGTTGATGGTCAGTTCACCTAAATTAAATTATAACAAAGAATATCAAATAAACTTATAATTATTACTGATAACATTGTATTGAGTAACTGATTGCTTATTTGGAAAATTTGGATCTAATTGTGGTTTATTCTTATTATTAATGACTGATTTTCAACCTGAAATTAATGTCATTTTAATGTGTTTACACCCTCATTAAAATTTAGTATAAATTTTAAGCTTAAAATTAATTTTAGTTAGTTCATTTGATTCGTTGAAGTTCATTAATTGTTAGTTAATTCAGTTATTTTTCGAAAAGAAAATGTTTTAGAACCCCTGACAGCCACAAAATGTCAATATTATTAATTCCTAAGTCATCCTATAGAAAAAAGTATATTTGCTTAAAACCTGTTTCTGATAAAATTTGGCATCACTGTTAGTCATAAGAACCTGTACTGTAAAGTCAACGTGAGACACACTATAGGCATCACACTATCTAGGTACGGAAGGCTCGAAACAGAAGTGGAAGATCAAGTGAATAGAGCACACAGAGCCGCAGGTTGCCTGAATGACACAATATGGAGAAATAAACATATCGGAAAAGAAATGAAAGGCAGAATTTACAAAACAGTCATCAGACCAATAATGACACACGCGGCAGAAACACGACCCGACACAGAGAGAACAAAAAGATTGCTCGAAACAGCGGAGATGAAAACCCTCCGAAAAATCGATGGTAAAACTCTCTGGGACAGAGCTAGAAGTACAGATATACCACGAAGATGCAAGGTGGACAACATTAATAATTGGGTAAGAAACAGAAGAATAGAATGGAATGACCACATACGCCGAATGACAAGAAATAGAGTAGTAACGACAGCGAGAGACGGTTCCCCAATAGGAAGACGATCAGTGGGAAGACCACGAAAACGATGGAACGACAACTTACTAATGGCACATTGAAAAAACAGACAGAGTCATGTCTATACAAATAGAAGAAGAAGAAGAACTTTTTATAAGAAAACAAACAAGTAAATTCAGTTTTATATTTTATCTTGACATATATGGAAGGTTCAGAATACAAGTGAACCAAGTCCACTTTAGCTAGATTTAAGCAGTGGCGGATCCAGAAATTTTTTGGAGGGGGTCATGGATCTTGAGGGCGATTTAATTACTTTTCTCTGATGCAAGGCACTTAGTCTTACCCCCCCTGGGGGTGGGTTTTCAATTATTTTTTGGATGGGCCTAAAATTTTTTTTGTTTGCCGGCTCTCGGTTTTTATTTTTTTTAGGATTATTATATTATATTGCAGCAATAAAACGTGCGGTTCGTATTTATATACGACTTTATTTATATAACTGTACAGACGAATTTATCTTTTAGACTAACTACTCCTAAAAATTCACATCCTTATTTATTGAATACAAAAATACCGGCCATGTTCTTGAACGTTCCAGAAAATCAGAACCGCCCATCCCTAGTATTCCGTAACCTTGACCAGCGAGACATTGACATTCACGAGAAATCGGTTCCTCGCATGTTCGCTGTGTCTGTGTCATTCTTCCAGATGTCTCCGTGTGTAACTGGCTGTCGAGACGGAATCTGTTATTTACGGTCGGTAATTCGTCACAATATTATTATATATTATTATATGATATTTATTTTCGTGACACCCAGCTTGGATCCGCCACTGAATTTGAGCTGCAGAGGTTTTTTAAAGTGAAAACTTCGTTATAAAATCACTGATTAACATTTTTAAAAGTATGTATATTTAATTTAAGAAGATCAAGGAATAACTTCCGCTCGATTTCATAATCGTTAAAGTGGACTTTAAATTTTAAGTTGGTAACTTTATCAATGGAATTGTAATATACATTAAAGTGAACTTTACTTAATGTTCACTTTAAGTTGATTATGAAACCGGGCGTTAGACAGTTACATTGCTTTTATTGTTGCATGTTACCTAGTTAATGAAGGTTATAGTGTTATTAATTCGTAAATGATAAAAATCTGAGCCCTCGATATGTTTAGAAAATAAAATCATAGGCCATGATAACAAGTTTAATATGGGGGTTAAAATATAATAAATATTACCCATTTTTCACGTTTATTGGTCTTTCTCAAGATATTTTGAGTACCTAAATGAAAATTGAGCAGTTTGCTGTAAGAAGGATGCAGCTCCATATTTAGACCGTGTAGGGTGGAAACTTATGCCATAATTAAAAAAAATTGGCGGATTGACTGGTATAAGAACGATGCAGATCCGATAATAAATAAAGGAATTATACGTCTTTACGGATCTGCCTCCTCAGTCATTTGGTGCAAGAAGGGTGAAGTTCCGGACCTGCATCCTTTTTGCACCAAACGATTGTGAATGTTCGGTGATTTTCGTGGAATGTCTTTTTCTGTTGGCGCTGAGCCGGCAGGGCAGCTGATTTGTTCAAAGATCACTTAACTCTCTTTAGATGTTTCACGCAGGTATCTCAAGGTCATCCTAAACTAAATGTCATTTTTAGTAATGATACGTTTTTTAAGATGTCGCCATGCACCTGGAGTGAAGATTTCTTCTATATCACTGAGTCTGAGTATCATTATAATTTGTCAATTGTCATCATTGTCAGTATGCCAATGCCTTTATCTTTATGTCAGTAAATGTTTATCTGATTGTTAGTAATAATAAAATGGATTCAAATATAGTTTTTGAAACAAAACGAATGTGATTTGAAGATCCCTAGGAAGAACCAATTCCTAGCTTACATTTGCATGGTGAGTTCAACAAGTAGTATTTGTTATTAGAGAACAAGTAACACAGTTAGTGGTGTAGGGAAGCAAATGAAAATGAATGTAACACCAAGTAAGTAACCCCTACTGAAATTATATAATTAATAAAAACTATTTTATGTGAAATGAATCATGGTTATTATCAAATCAATAGGGCTTTTCATTCACATTCATTTGTTTCGAGCTTCTGTCATGTGTCACATAATATTATTATGTCTACGTCATACGTTATTGGTATCTACCATTGGGTGCATTCAGCAGACAAAATCGCTAACTAATCGATTAGTGATTTTCTGCTGAATGCCACATAAATTGTGGCATTCAGCATGTAAGCCACAAATCGATTACTAATCGATTAGTTAGCGATTGCGTCTGCTGAATGCACCCAATGATAAAACCAAAGACGTATGACGTAGCTATATTAATATTATGTGACACATGACAGAAGCTCGAAACAAATGACAATCGATGAAAAGCCCTATTATATTAATTTTTTGTTTTAGTTGAAAGTCCTTCGACAAGTGGAGATGCACACATGTTTCAATCATTTGAGATACCCTTTTGTAGAAGTATTTGGAACTCAATTTGGAAGATAACTATTAATAATTTCATTTGTAAAGATACGATTTGTAAAAAAGTATATACACAGTGGTTTTGCTGGTATTAAATAAATAAATAAAAATACGTTGTCATGTCTTATTTTTCCCAAATGGTATTTTGTATATTTGAAATTAAAAATAATTTGCATATTTTAAAACCAAATTATTTTTTTTTCAACTATACAAATATTTTAACCTAACATTTTCTTCCCACCAAAATTTTGAAATTCCCGCTTGGATTAGCCCCAGATACAAGCGGCATGGAGCGCTGTTTTTCATATTTAACCAAAGCGTTATCGTGGAACATCTAGAGGAGGTAGGTGATCTGTGGATTTGTTTTGACTTGTTTGTCGCTATCATTACTGCGTGGCTTTAAGGTAGATGAATGAAGGAAGTGTTTGCCCGTGTGTTTAATGTTTTATTTTTTTTTTCTGAATGCTATTTTTTGACACCAACCTGTTTCTTTTTACTGATTTTTCTTATTTGTGTAGTAGGCAAACCATAGTCGTTTGATTGTTGTAACCGAATAAAAGAGTTTTTGTTAGGAATTTGTTTTTTTTTTCAAAAATGGTGGTAAAGAAGGATTATTTCACGTGTTTGGTACAAGAAAGATGCAGGTCCAACATTTTTTCAATTTTTTTTCTTATTTTTTCAAAAATTATCTACTTTAAAATAGTCTCAAGCATTGACTAAATCTGTTTGTCATCGAATGATATTATGTTTTTCGGGTTAAAATAAAAGCTTTTATTAAAAAACAGTTTTTTCAATTTCCCAACAATTATCAAATATGGAGCTGCATCCTTCTTACAGCAAACTCCTCAATTATTCTCGTTAAAAAACAACATTTTTATAACTAATTATACATATGAATATAAAGAAATGCATAAAGTTGTTACAAATTAATTTAAATGGAAAATAGTAACTACATGAGTAAAAGTTTGTTTTAATATTAATCAAAGTTGCCTTTCAAATATCGGTAAAACACTTTCTGTGGTTTTCAACTACTTGTAACACACTTTGCTTGTTTTTTTTATCTTTTGTGAGGGGCAATGAAATGTCTGAAATGAAAAAAGCAAGCGAAGTGTGTTACAAGTACATAGTTGAAAATCAAACAAAGTGTTTTACCGATTTAAGAAAGGCAAGTTTTATTAACCTTTAAACAAACTTTTACTGATGTATGTAGTTACTATTCTCCATTAAAATTAATTATTTGTAACAGCTTTGTATATTCCTTTATATTCAGGTGTATTAGAAAAATGTGTTGTTTTTTGTAACAAGAATAATTTTAATAGTTAGGTACTTAAGATATCTTGAGAAAGACCAATAAACGTGAAAAATGGGTAATATTTATTATAATTTAATCCCCATATTGAACTTGTTAACATGGCTTATGTTTTTTTTTTCTTAACATAATACGTAAAATAAAATTAAAACTGAGTTTAGTTGCTTTTCTTACAAAAAGTTGTAGATTAAAAATAATTAAAAAACTTTTATCAAAAATATTTTATTTAATTATTATTATTAAAAAATAAAATCAAAATTGAGTTTACTTGTTTATTTTCATACAAAAAGGTGTAGATTAAAAATAATTAAAAATTTTGAAAAACCCCAAAAAATTTTTTGAGGGACTTGGGATACGGGTTAGGGCTAACATTTTGGGCTGAAATTTGAAACTGAGGGTTTATAGGCTACCGATCACCAGAAAACAGCCGGATAGATCAAGAAAAAGAGAAGACAAAAATAATTAAAAATCTTTGAAGAACTTTGGTTTTTTCGGAACACCCTAATACAAACATTCCTAAAGATAAAACCATAAACATTTTGGAAACTACTTCACCTTCCAAAATCAATTCTACAGACAAATAAATGGTGCTCCAATTGGCTCCCCACTCCTTCCAGTAATTGCCAATATCTTTATGGAAAACTTCCGAGACCCGAATACTATCCAAATCAACGCTTAAACCCACATATTGGCTACGATATATTGATACGACATATTCTTCATTTGACCCCTCGGCAGGGATGCTTTGGTGTGTTTTTAACCCCATCTGATTGGTATACATCCTAGTATTAAGTCCGCGGAGGTGATGGGAACTAGTTCATCTCTACAAATTCTAGTCACAAATTAATTCAGTCGTTAATAACGCTGTCTCCAGATCAATACACCTTTGCGATAATGCAAGTAGATCCGCTGAGATAACTTCTTTAAAACAAGCCTTCGTCCAAAATGGCTACCGCGAAAATCACATCGATAGGATGATCCACAGACAACAATCTCCCACACCATCTTAACCCAAAATTATAGACAATATTTACCCCCCAACAAAAACTTCATCTCTTGTACGATCAGTCAAAGACAATTCCAAATAAACAACACGGAGTTTATGAAATTCCTTGTGCCTACTGCCCCCGATTTTACATAGGTCAAACCAATCGTAGAATCCAAAACAGGATTTATGAACATTCCATTTCTGTTCTCAATTCCGATTCAACTTTAGCTCTAGGTCAACATTAACTTCACACAGGTCACAAAATTTATTGTGATATGGTTGATGAACCATTTTCTAATTAAAAAGGATTCTGAGATAAAGTTCATCTTAGAGCCTACTTTAAGCGCGTCATTAATTCTGACGTCATATATGATTTTAAGAATGTCTTGAATCAGTGCATTTTAGTTAAATCTGGCAGTTGTCAGAATCCTAATCGGCAAACTATAAAAAGGTTATTGTATTATAACACTTTTATCGCAATTTGGTATAAAAACCAATCAATATTGTTTAATGTATTTATAAAAAGGTCTGTTCTTTGATTTGCATAGTCGCATAGATTGTATAGTTATACAATTTTTTTTCCTGGAAGTCGTCCGTGCATGCACCCCGGTGGCACTGCAGCTTTTCAGCTTATTGTGCTTTATAGTTATACATAATAGGTAAATAATTTTTTCCGATCATAGCGTCATCTACCAACAACTAGAATAAATCTTATAAATGTGTATAATCACGGACATACCGCCTTTAGTCCTGTCGCCAGGGGGGGGTACAACGGCCTCGTTAATTCAGATGGACTTACCCAAATTTTTTTTATGTATTTTGACCCGTAGAACACGAATTTTTTGGGTAACAGTTGATCCGGATGTCGATAAGATTGTTATAGACCAAGAACTTGAGGAATCAAATAACAGCGATTTTTGGCAAAACAAAACAATATTTTGTATTTTTTGGGTCATTTTAAGCAAAAAATATTTCTACAAGTTTTTTAGTAGGATGCACAGTTTTCGAGATAAACGCGGTTGAACTTTCAAAAAATCGAAAAACTGCAATTTTTAAACCCGAATAGCTTTTGATTAAAAAATAAAATAGCAATTCTGCTTAGCGCCTTTGAAAGTTCAAGTCAAATTATGTCGGTTTTGATTATTTGCATTGCTAAAAATTTATTGTGTTATTGCTAAACAAAGCTACAAACAACTAGTGCGTGAGTGATGTTTCTATGATTTCTCATTTAAAATCGAACGAGTAGGTAGAATAGGTACTAGTGCGATCAAGACTATTTCTACGTTACATGCGTTAAAACGCATGTAAAAGCACGGGAAACCCTACGTGTTTATAGCTTTGTTAAACAATAAAAAAATAAATTTTTACCAATGCAAATAATCAAAACCGATATAATTTGACTTAAACTTTCAAATGCGGTAAGCAGACTTGCTATTTTATTTTTTAATCAAAAGTTATTCGGGTTCAAAAATTGCAATTTTTCGATTTTTTTAAAGTTCAACCGCGTTTATCTCGAAAACTGTGCATCCTACGAAAAAACTTGTAGAAATATTTTTTACTTAAAATGGCCCAAAAAATACAAAATATTGTTTTGTTTTGCCAAAAATCGCTGTTATTTGATTCCTCAAGTTCTTGGTCTATAACAATCTTATCGACATCCGGATCAACTGTTACCCAAAAAATTCGTGTTCTACGGGTCAAAATACATAAAAAAAACTTGAGTAAGTCCATCTGAATTAACGAGGCCGTTGTACCCCCCCTGGCGACAGGACTACTTTTCCGTCACATACAACTTAATGCATTAGAAAGAAATCGAAAAACTGTGACGCACTGAAAAAAAACTTTCTGAGAAGAACTATACTAATAGAAAGAAAAAATAATGCTTATAATAATAAATAACTGTTTAACTTACTTGGGAATTAAAATTTGTATAATATTTGTCATGAATCCATTGGTAAATGCGAATATGAACAAAATCAGTATATATTGGTAGTCCTTATTAAACACAACTGCCAAAATATGGCGAGGTTGGGCGTTGCATAATAAAATCAATGGAATAAAGATAATCCTCGAGATCGTTAAAATTATAATCACAGTAATGTTTCTAGGCTAAAAATAATAAAAAAAAAAACATTAGTATTCAGTGCAATGTTGGAATTATGTACGGGTGACATTCTTAATACTATTTATAGTCCGTTCTTTAACGGTAAAATATTGCAAAACCTCTAAATTTTAAAGAACCGCTTGGATTGACATGAAATTTGGCATACACATAGCTAATAAGTCAAAGAAAAAAAGTGATATTGTGCCGATATGTGCTTTTGCCCTGGGGGTGGTTTTCACCCCCTCTTGGGGGTGAAAAAATATTCGTCCAAAGAAAGTCAGGAAATGGACAAACTGGCTAATTTTAAGTAACTTTTGATCTATAGAGTTTTTTCATTAAGTCAATACTTTTCGAGTTATTTGGCAGTGAATATGTTCATTTTTTCCACAAAATATCCACGCTTTTAGACGGTTTTTCGCAAAAAAACTCAAATAGTAAGTATTTGGTCGAAAAAAGATTCTTAGCAAAAATATAGCCTGTAAAAAATTTAAAAAAATGGTGTATATATTACGTCTCTACACCTAGTAGAAACAGAGTTATAGCTATTGAAAAATAGGTACAAATTCGTCAAATTCCAAATGGAATACTTTAACGTGAAATAACCCAAAAATGAAGCACATTTCGGGAACACTCATTACAACTTATTTAAAGTGTTTAAAAAAAGCTTCATTTTTGTTTTATAAAAAAAATTCTAGCATCAAAATTAAACAAGTTACGCTCAAAATAAAGTTAGTCCCTTCTGGTTTTGGTAAATAAATCGAGAAAATCACCCCCTAATTAGTAACTTAAATGAACTTAATCGTTACGACTTCACAAGTTTATTGACTCGTGTATATATTGTTTATATGATCTATAAGTTTCATCGGTTCAAAGTCTTTATTATTGAAAGGGCTGTAGTTAAAATGGGTTGAACGAGTCACTGATCACGAATGTATGCAAATTTAGAAACACCAAATCTCAATCAATTTTTGTCTAACAGAAAAACAAAAAAATACGTGATATTCAGAAAAGCAAATCTGACTTTTCTTGTTTTTCGAGATTTTGGTATCTCTAACAATTTAAGTTATTTTGAAAAAAAAAACATATTTTTCAACATTTAAATTTTTTAAAATTTTATTTTGAAACCAAATTTTTTTAAAATTAAGCACTTTGAATCGATGAAACTTACAGATCATATAAACACAACATAAGTAAAATAATTTGTGGAGCGGTAACGATTAATTTCATTTAAGTTGCTAATTAGGGGGTGGTCTTCCCGATTTTTTTTTGCAAAAACAAAATGGACCAACTTTATTTTGAGCGTAACTTGCTTAAATTTAATGCTAGAAACTTTTTGTAAAAACAGAAATAAAGCTTTTTTAAATACTTTAAAAAAGTTATAATGGGTTTTTCCCAAAAAGTGCTTAATTTTTTGGATATTTCACGTCGAAATATTCTATTTGAAATTTGGTGAATATGAATCTATTTTTCATTGGCTATAACTGTGGTTCTACGAGATCCAGAGACCTAACGTGTACACCATTTTTTTACTTTTTTATAGGATATATTTTTGCTAAGAACGTTTTTTTCGACAAACTACTTACTTTTTGAGTTATTTGCGAAAAACCGTCTAAAAATGTGGTTATTTTGTTGAAAAATGAACATATTCACTCGCAAATAACTCGGAAAAGTGTTGACTTAGCGAAAAAGCTCTATAGAACAAAAGTTACTTAAAATTAGTCAGTTTACCCATTTCCGGACTTATTTTGGACATACATTTTTTCACCCCCAATAGGGGGTGAAAGTCACCCCCAAGGCAAAAGCACACATCGGCACAATATCACTTTTTTTCTTTGACATGTAAGCTATACGTGTGCCAAATTTCATGTCAATCCAAGCGGTTCTTTAAAATTTAGAGCAAAAACCGTGAAAGAATGGACTATTAAACGTCATGTTATTTTTTTAAAACTTCCCAGATGCTCCCAACGAAAGGTCTACAGGGTGCTCATGACACGAGTGGATAGAACAAGTCTGCTGCGAGTGGCATGAGCCTACAGAACTGTGTCTGCGGCAGCCTTGTGGGTCATCAATGGATGTGTTCCGCTGCATATGTTCGTAGTGGAAAGAAAACAGTTATATGAGAGAAGAAACCTAGTGCTTAATATGGCCGAGAGAAGGCAGGAAAGGGAAAGGTTAATTGGAAGATGGCAAGAAGAATGGAACAACATGGAAGATGTGCACAGTAGACAAAGATATTGCTCCCGAACCTAAAAGATTGGGTGGACTGTTGTCACAGGCGACTGGATTATTTCTTAGTACAGGTGCTCATAGGACACCGGTGTTTTAGGGCCTACCTCTCTAGGTTCGGAAAGGCTGACACGGATGAATGCCCATACTGCAGACACCCGGACACTGTTACACATCCGATGCTAGAGTGCAACAGATGGATAGTAGAAAGGAACAGAACGGAATGCGAGACAGGTGTGAATTTTGTGACAGTGAGAGAAATGATTGAAGATAAAGCAGGTTGGATTAGTATACACAACTATATCCGTGCAGTGCTCAAGAAGAAAGAGGGGATGAAAGGCAGTTGTACCAACGACAAAGGTAAGAGAGAAAGACATTGTAAGTAGAAGGTAGATGCGTTTTGATAAGAGTCGAATTAGGGAGTTAGATTGTGTAAGACAGACTGCAGGGAAGGAGCTCCTCAAAAAAAAACTTAACAAAAAATGACACAAAAAACCCAAATTCTGAAAAAATGGGAAACGGGGAAAAGGGAAGGGTCACCTTGCTGACAGACTGTGGATGAATGAAGGTAGAGTGCTTCGGAAGTGATGTCGGCCTTACAGTGGCCATTTCGTTTTCGGGACGCTGTCGCTGGATGAAAGAGGAGAGTCTGGTTTAGGTAGGTAGCCAGGGTAGCACAGGTAGGCATTCGGCGTAGCCTCGGCGACGCACAGTGTGTCGTTGAGCCTAGCTAGCTGGACAAAAGTCATGTTCAAAACTAAAAGAATTATTATTTGAATATTGTAAAGAATACATCAAAACATCCTATTCTAATATTTATTTGTGTCTGACACATCCACCGTGTGAGTAATAACGTCCAAAAGTAAGTATTTTGATTGTAATAGAATAAATCAGTTGAATTCCGGACATGATTTAAATCGCACGAAATTAACGTTTCCCCTAATTTATAAAGATTAATTGTTGAATATGGATAATACTTATATTGGTAAGTGCTAATTTTTATTAATTTAACAAAACTATCTGATAACCAAACACTATTAAAAAAGTTTTTATGATGAATGAAGGAAATTTTCTTCGTTTTGAAACTTTGGAAGGGTGGGAAATACTTGTACCCTTTTGTACCCGGGCTAAATTTTTTATATGTCATAGCTGCACCTATCCCATTGATAATAAGGCCTATTATAAACTGCACACGCTTGCACATCATTTTGTTTTTTGAGTAATAGCGTCCAAAGGTACGTATTTTTATTGTAATAGAATAAATCAGTTGAATTCCGTAGATCATATAAATCACATGAAATTTAAGTTTTTCTTAATTTATAAATATTAATTGTTGAAGGTGGATAATATTTATGCTAGTAACTGATAATTTTTTCTAATTTAACAAATCTATCTGATAATCAAAGAATATTAAAAAAAGTTTGTATGATGAACGAAGGAAATTTTCTTCGTTTTCAAAGTGTGGAAGGGTGGTAATGACTTGTACCTTTTGTATCCGGGTTAAATTTGCTATTTGTCATAGCTGCACCTTTCCCATTAATAATAAGACTTATTATAACCTGCATACTCGAGCACATCATTTTTTTTTAGCGCACTGTCTTCCGAGGAGGGAATTTTTTGAAGAATGGGTAAAATGCTCAACAAAAGGAGAAAAAAATTGTTTTTGAAGTTATACTTCTTTACCGGCGATATGAGGGTGAATTTTTATATGTTAAAACCTATGATCCCGGCGCATGCGCATTATTAACTTTGTTCTGATTGGATGTTAAAATGACATGTCAGAAATTATTCAATATGGCGGCTGTGGTACAGCTGTAGTTAGATTATTTATGGTTGTTGCGTTCTAAAATTTGTGTGAAAAGAAACAACACACAAAAGTTAGTTAATAGTTATACTGCCTTTTAAAATAGTTTTCATATACCTATATTTTTGGACTTTTGGACTATTTTGGACAAGGAAAACTCATTCTAATTTGGTAAGTAGTTTTTATTATAATCATATTGTAATTATACATTTGGATTAGGTTGAAATACAGTAGAGCGTCGATTATCCGAACTAATTGGGGGACATAGGTGTTCGGAAAACCGATTTGTTCGGATAATCGAACTACAATATATTGATACATATTTATAGTCATACATATTTATCCACAAGTGAATAAAAGCCATATTTATATACCTACATATTTATTTATATCTTGATAATGACAACTAGCAACTAAACAAAAAAGTGCAGTCTTTACAACAACATAATTATTTTTGGATACAATATTGAAGAAAATTGAAGATATTTTAAGCGTCAATTACTAACGCTTGCTCGGTATTCGAGTGCGGGACGCGGGAGTCGATAGTTCGAATAAGCGGTCGTTCGGTTGATCGACGTTCGGATAATCGACTCTCTACTGTACATTTATTTTCTCAAGAATGGGGATTTTAGAGAGAAATCCCAAATTAGGTCCGATTTTTATTTTTAAATTATGATTTTTTGGCGTAGATTTATTTATCTAGTAGGTATGTAATGCTTTGATTTACATACTTAATTTGATTACCAACAAAGGTTCTACCAAACTTTATCTAATATATTGTTTTCTTACTGTTTTATTATATTTTAATATTTTCTTCCACAAAATTTAAACTACATAATTTAATTATATTCAAAACAACTGTCAAACAGTAAAACGTTCAGTTACCCTATTTTTCCACATGACAAATAATGTGGAATTGGACGAGTGAGTCTAGGCTTCGATTACGAATTAAAGCGCCCCGAAATTCACGGGTTCGATTCCCGATGCAAGTTTTTATTTTTTTATTTTTTTATGCATTTTATGATTGTAAGTATATTTGTTATATAATTTTTTTTTCAGAAAATGCGTATTTAAAATTTTTGCCAACAATTATTATCGTTCAGAAATCATTTTTTCTTTGTGGCATTTTTCAATGTGTTTGTGTGCGTTTTATTCATTTATTTTTTTAAACTTTTGGTACTGTCTTAAAAATCACATAATATGTAGTAGAAGTATAACTTCTTACGTGCGTACAAAGTACACACACATTCTTTTTTTTTTATTTGAGTTCCTTTCTACAAAATTTAATTTTAGAGACCTAACAGAGGACTCTGACAGGAAAATCAGAATGAGGATAGCAAATTATGCCTCCAAAATTTCTGATAAATGGGTTGCTGCGGGAAGATCAAAACAGCGTTTTTTGGCAACTAATGAAAGTTGGTTGAATGAGCACATCAAATTTGAAGCTCAATGTACTGTGCCGCGATCGTCCATATTATTTCACGGTTCCGGTAATATAGAAAGACCACGGAAAAATTTTGACGAGGCATCGTTTAAAACAAAAAAACGTATAGTTGAGGACCTCGTTGAATCACGCAGTGTGGGGGAGTTGGTAACTGTTTCAGAAGTAGCAGATCGTGCAGTAGGGAAAAGAAACGTTGCTAATTCAATTAGGAGCGTAAGTGAATGCTCAGTAGGTGCTACATCTTCTAATTATAAAAAATCGAATAGCTTGCAGGATGGTAGGCAATTAAGTGGAGATAAAGCATTAGCCTATTACATAGACTCCAAATCTACAACGTATTCATACAAGCAGACTAGGAAGTGTCTACCATAAAATATGCATTAAATACAGAAAATCTTTTAATTTTTTTATTTATTCCCCTGACGAACGCCTCTGATTTAGTCTTTGACTAATAAAAATGATTTATTTTATTATCAAATTACTTAACTGGTCGATACAAATGTAAATAAGATGAAAAATAATTTTGTCCACCTAGCTTGTTATAAGCCACACACTGTGCGACGAGAGGGCGTTTTAAAGTATCTCGGGAACAATCGCTGGGGCTACGAAAAATGAATCCTGCACTAAGGTGAGTCAGCCGGCGTTCTGGACTGAGATGTATTTTGAAGATTCCAGACCCCCTCTATAAAGATAAATTATTACGAATTAAAAGGCAAGATATACAATTCCACGGGATTATTAGAACAATTTTTGAGGAATTATGTTTAATTGGGATTGAGCCACAATTATTGGTGTAATAAAAATTACATTTTTAATCAACTAATGTTTGACGTTTAGTTTTCCTTTCCGGAAATCGTTCTCAAAAAAGATTATTCTAAAAAATACTGGGAAGATTTTATATTCTGTGGTTATAGGCCACAGCAATGTGGTTGAAAACATTATGTGAAGGTGATATTATTAGCCTAGGGATATCATTCTGACTGTTTTTGTGTGTTATTTTGTGTTAAAATTTGTTTGTGTCATCTGTCATCTGTATCGTCGACATGATTGTGTAAATTAATTTTTTTATACTGTACTGGTTTTATTATTTATTTTTTATAAATCATACAGAACAAGTAAAAACTTCGTTTGTATAATGGTTTTTATACCAAGTAAAAACTTCGTTTGTATAATGGTTTTTATACCATTATACAAACGAAGTTTTTACTTGTTCTGTATGATTTTTAATTATGGTATACAGCCAGCTACTGGGACTTTCCCATTGATTTTATTTTTTATACTTATACTTTTTATACTGGTTGTGTGTTCGTGTATTGTGTGTTGCATATGTATTGTGTATGAGATTTTCGATGATTTGTTCTTCAACTTAGGCCCGGTTTTTCAGTAAGCGGTTAAAATTTTGGTTACCTAACCTAGTTTAAATTTTAACCATTATTTTAACCCTTATAACGTTTTTCAGTGCTTTAAACCAAATTAAGAAAATCTCGGTTAGTTAACCACTTTTTTTCTTTTGTTGGCAGCAGTAAGTGTACGCAAATACTATAGAAGGGTACCCTTCTATAGTATTTGGTGTACGTGCGTATGTTCACTTCGAGAAATAATTATCAATTTGACAGAAAAATAAATAAAAACCAATTTCATAACCAAATTAAAAAATGATTAATGCAATGCAATATCAAGTTTGGAATCTTTGTTTAGTTCATAACGTCTACCTCGGTTTCACAACAGAAGAGAATTACAATTACTGGGACGATATAGACTTTTTTTTCGATTTTGTTTGTCAAAGACCACGGTCTTATCACTATTTGAACAGATTTACCAGGAAATAAGGAGTCAGACTGTTTGGTAAATAATTATTTTGCTGTGTAGACAAATATAAAATAATCTTTTTAAAATATTACTAGGAATCATGCATTAAATCATGTTACAGTAAGTGTAAACATAGGAACCTGTTACAGTTATATTTAAATATATTTCCTTATAATTCCTTCCTATATAATAACGATAATAATTTATAATTTCGATAATAATAATTTCCTTATAATAAGGAGGTATTAGAATACTTCCCGCGATGAAACCTTGGGCAGGGTTGCCAACGACCGAACGTCGTTTTCTACTAGATTTACATACAAAATCTACTAAATTCTACTAGATTGAGGATAAAATCTACTAAATATTCTACTAAATTATCATAGAGTTATATATTAGCATAGAAAGAGTATCATTCAGAGCGAAGTGACGACACCATCTTTTTTATTTGGATTAGTGCTGTTTCACTCTTACGTATAGTAAAGCTGCTACAGTTGTCCTCCTCTTCCGTGCCTATATTCACACTGAATGTCATCATAGATTTTCGATAAAATGTGTTAGAAAGAGATGCAGCAAACCAGTCCATGAGATCTTGTCGTCAGGAAGCGCAGAAGGTAGGCTCCTCTATGTTAATATATACCTCTATGTAAATTATTTGCTCAAAAAATGACACTTGACAGCCAAAAAAGAAGAAAAAAAGACAGATGACAGCCCAAAAAAGAAGAAGAAATGACAGATGACAGCTCAAAAGAAGAAGAAATGACAGATGACAGATTATTTTGTTATATGTCAAAATAAAAACAACAAAAACCATTTTTATTTAAAATATGATATTTTTATATTTACTGATATTTACATAAACAACATAACTGAAACTTATAAAAAATAATTTAAAAAAATGTTAAATACTTATTCTATAGATAGAAAAATATATCCTTTCCAGGATAAAGTGGTGAAAACAAGAGAAACAAGTTTGATTTAACTAATACCAGAGCTATTACCATTGTTTAAGAACTACCCTTTTTTAAACAATGCTAATACATTTTGTGCATTTAATTTTTTAAGTCACTTTCTTGTGCTTAACACAGTTTCTTATCCAAAATTACTATCCAAAATTTTACTTCAAGTTAGTTTAGTTTAACGTTTCGAAATATGTAAAACTTATTTTAATGTAAAATTATAGCTTATTCCAATAAACCCCAATTGCTAAAATGCTGCAAGCATTGGCAATTTCATCTGATTGCACATATCACCAAAATATCCTCTCTAAGAAGAATTTGCTAAAAATAAGTTTTATTTAACTGAAAGGAAAGTTCTACATACCTATATAAACATGTAAAAGACAACTATAAGTTCTAGGCAAAAAAATATTTGGTAAATAGTATATATTTTGTACAAAGTTCATTTTTAACTTAAAATATTTTACAAACATACAATGGTATGTTTGCTGTCTTTTGTAATGTCTTAAACTGAACGGTAGGTATATCGGAATTAAAATAACATTTGTATATATTTGTTTCTCCTTGTGAACTTTTATTTACAATCAATTTCTTAAAAGTTTTAAGCAAGTTTGAATGAAATTTTAAGCAAGGAAGGAGGGGCATCCAATGATGCTTCGCCTTATAGGTTTATTTCACTGTTGTATTAAATCTTGTAGCCACAAGCTTGAGTCTTCTGATTATTGGTCCATTGGCAGAAATGTTTGATCAGTTCGTTGTCTTGGTTTCTTGTTCGACTTTCATGGTTGGTTGCTGTCCGCTGTATTTCATCTCTTACAAAGGGAATATTTAGATCATTGTGAATTGTGAGATTACTGACATACCAGGGCGTGCCAGTAATTGATCTAAGGACTTTTGATTGAATTTGATATGGTTGTGACGTGTGTTAATTTAGCGCAATCCCAGACATGGATACCATACATCCTAATTGGTTTCAACATGGCTTTGTATAGTAGTAATTTGTTATTTAATGACAATTTGGATGTCCTACCCAGGAGCCAGTACATTTTTATCTGAACTTGCGATCCAACTGCCTGCATTTCATTTGGAGGTGTTTGTTCCATGTTATCCTTTGGTTGATATGCAATCCAAGGTATTTAAGATGTAATGTAAATTAATTTGAATGCACAAATATCATTCATGCATGAGATATTGTGGAAAAGTTTAGGATTTGTTAAAATTCTGGATTCAAAAGTAGAGTTCAATTCAACAGATATATAACATAAATGGTATTAACAATATAAACAGGTTAATACAATAAAAAAAGGTTTAAGTATTTATTTTTTAAATTTTAATCCTTTATGTATTAGAATTTATAAAGTTTTCAACCAAAAGTATTAATTACACTTTCATTTGCATGCCATCAGCATTTGTTTATTTAAATGTACTATAAAAAACCCACCATAAAGCTAATTCCTTTATTATTATTTTTGTCCTTTAAAACAATTTGTTTATCATACATTTTTGCTAGTTGTGGAAGTTCTTTTAACGGAATGTGATAACTTTAAATGATACTTAAAATCATTTCAAATCAAACACCAATATCACGTATGTATTTATAAATTTATTAACAAACTGCAATCCAAGAAAAATAATATATTATCAACATTAGCCATTTACAGTAAAACCTCCGTTAACCGAAATAATTGAGGCCATTTCGGATATCAAGAATTTCGGTTAAAAATAACATTGTTTTTTGTATTCTTCTTTTATCAAATTACATAGTATTGGAGAGATAGAGCTACAAATCATCGTTGTCAAAGGGAAACACAAAAGAAAATTTCTTAGGATTTCTTAAAAAACACTCTAAACATGTTCAATTTCCTTAATTTTATTGCTGTTTAATTTACTTTTTATTGACAAAATTATTGAAACTGTCAAGCCATTTCAGTTAACGGAGGTTTTACTGTACCTATTTGCCTTAAATGGCAACATTTTAAAACAAACAAACACACACTTCACAAACAGTTGCACTAGATTTTCTCCTGGTTAAAAATGTACTGCCACAGCTTGTTCGATTAAATAACCGCAGGCTCAGTTGCCAGTATTTCAATGTTTTCTCTAAACAACTCCAATATTTGTAAAGCTGATATTCTTTGAACAAAAGATATCTTGCATTGCATCTCATTCACATATTAATATGAAAAATCTCTTCAAAATACCAAACCTTTCAATAACAAGCAATATTCATAATTGAAGCACTTCAACTGCTGTCTGAAGATTCTGCAATGTTGTCAGGTAGTTGAGAACTGGATATTCCCTAGCAATACATTGTCCATAAATTCCCCATTTTATATACCCTTAATATGCAAAAGTATTTAACAACTCCTAAAATAGAGTATTTCTAACAGTATTTCTAAATAAATGCACTTCTATATTGCAGGATGATTATTATCAGTTATGTTGTTCTGTTCTTTAAATGACAAAATACTAATTAAATTCAACGTTTTACTCTTTTCCATGATCTTATTTTACTTTTTATCTATATTACAGGTAACAAATAGAATTTCAGCACATTTTAAAAGTTATTTTTATAATTTTTTACAAATTTACAAAAATATTTAATGTCATTTGTCAATTGTCAAAATAAAAGATTCCTTTCAACCAAAACCTAATAAAATCTACTATATTTTCTACCAGATTCTAAAATCTACTAGATGTAAAATTTTCCCACTAAATCACAAGATATTCTACTAGAACTAGTAGAAAATCCACTAAATTGGCAACCCTGCTTAGAAGATAAAACAAAATAACATAACCCAACTAAACAATTCTGTCACGCAGGTACTCAAAAAATAAACATGATGCATTCACTGAACCCATGCGCAAGCGTAACCGCAAAATTCGGAGTTAAACCATCTAATGAGGATCGGCTAAAATATTGGTTAACTTAAACGAGTTTAAGCTCTAACCTAGTACTGAAAAACTGATTAAACATGAATATTTCGGTGACCAAAAAATAAATAGGTTAACCCAGCACTGAAAAACCGGCCCTTAGCGGAGCATAGTGGAGTAAAGGAAGTCGAAGAAGGGCTTAAAGAATTAGGAGGAGGGATTCGTACAGACAATATACCTACTGTAAAGGCGATTATTAATACGACCCATGTACAAGTAGTGAATAAATGGAATTATGAAAGTCGATTACGCATATGAATACCTTCTTCGTGGCAGCAGTTTTGTAGAGTTTAATTGTTGTCTTTCCACTCCATTGCTTCAAATTTTTCAATCAGAACGTGCATCCCCTTTTTTCTTCCGCTTTCACTTGTATAACCATCGCATCAACTCATATACCCCAGGCTGTGGGTGAAAAAACGTGATATAATTCAGGAATTTTTGAAACCTATCAGGTGTTGTAAAGGATGATGCCAGGAATAACTTCTACTAAAATGTAACCAAAAATATTGTGCGCTTTTTTTTTATATTGCGATTTTCATTTGCGTTAAATTTGCAATTTTTAAAGATTTTTAATTTTGCAGCTTAGGATATTGATTTTAGAGAAAAACTTTTTAATAGAAAGTTGTAGTAAATTAAAAAACCTACAATTTGAGCTATGGTAAGTTTAATTTCGTTAATTGGTTATTGCAAAACAGCCTGCGAAAGGTCCAAAATGGCCGTTTTTTACAATTGCATTATTTATTGTACAAATAATTTTTTTTATTTTTTAAAGCTTTAAAATGAAGATCTTTCAATTCCAAACATAAAAAAAATTGTAAAGCCAGATTAACGAATTTGTTGCTTAGATATTATAAATTGTTTATCCCAAGAGGTCAAATGTCGAAGGCTATAACTTTTTGAAAAAAAAATCGTAGAGAGTTGGTGAAACATCCAATCTCCTTCTAAAGAGTTATATTTTCATATTCTGATGTAAATAAATGCGTAAAACATTTTTAAACCTCTAATTTTTGGGTTTGAAAATAAGTGGGCAAATTTCGTTATAAACATTTAGAGCTGAAGCGGCCCTGTACATCCTATGAGTTTTTAACTTACAGATTATTGTTGCTGAAGATGAAACGAAGATTTATAAAAAAATAAAAAATTTCTACGACCAACTGAAGCCGAGATAATTTTTGGGTTTGAAAATAAGGGGGCAAATTTCGTTATAAACATTTAGAGCTGAAGCGGCCCTGTATATCCTATGAGTTTCTAACTTACAGATTATTGTTGCTGAAGACGAAACGAAGATTTATAAAAAAAATTAAAATTTTCTACAACCAACTGAAGCCGAGATAATTGTTTTTTTTTCTTAAATCGTAGTGCCAAATTATTTTACAGTCACTGACTAAAGAAAGACTTATATTATCTTAAAATAAAAATTATTATAAAATATAATTACATTTAATTATTAAAAATTATTTTTTAAATCGGTGCTTTTGCAAGCGGCCGAATTTTGCAAATCGCCCGGCTCGCTTCAAATCCGCGCGCTAGGAAAATTTTTACGTAACTTGTATTAAATTTTGACAGAAAACAATTTAATAATATTACCATTATAATATACATACAGTATATTTACCACTGTATTTGTTTTTCTTGATAAACTTTTATATGTGAAATCCAAAAAGAATAGTCACTACAAGAAGAAAAAGTTTTATATTGTATATTATAGTAAGAAGTAACATTATTATTATTATATTTATATAACAATGAAAAAATTAAAAATATAATTATATATTTCATATATATGTACAGTGGGAAAATGAAAGAATACCCATGAACGAACATATAAAACACGCTGTATTTTCCTGTCACCGTGTCAGACAAAAAATTGGCCAGCGTAAGTACATGTAATAATTCTTGTTACATGTATTTGCACTGGACAATTTTCTTTGTGACACGGTGACAGGAAAATACAGCGCGTTTTATATATTCGTTCATGGGTATTCTTTCATTTTTCGGACTGTATCATTTTTGTAATATTATTTCTTCAGAAATGAAATTTCACATATAAAAGTTTATCAAGAAAAACAAATACAGTGGTAAATAGACTGTATATTATAATGGTAATATTATTAAATTGTTTTCTGTCAAAATTTAATACAAGTTACGTAAAAATTTTCCGACCGCGCGGATTTGAAGCGAGCCGGGCGATTTGCAAAATTCGGCCGCTCGCAAAAGCACCGATTTTAAAAATAATTTTTAATAATTAAATGTAATTATCTTTTATAATAATTTTTATTTTAAGATAATATGTCTTTCTTTAGTCAATGACTGTAAAATAATTTCTTAATTGTTATAAATAAAGGCACTACGACTTAAGAAAAAAACAATTATCTCGGCTTCAGTTGGTTGTAGAAAATTTTTATTTTTTTATAAATCTTTGTTTTGTCTTCACTAACAATAATCTGTAAGTTAAAAACTCATAGGATGTACAGGGCCGCTTCAGCTCTAAATGTTTATAACGAAATTTGCCCCCTTATTTTCAAACCCAAAAATTAGAGGTTTAAAAATGTTTTACGCATTTATTTACATCAGAATATGAAAATATAACTCTTTAGAAGGAGATTAGATGTTTCACCAACTCTCTACGATTTTTTTCAAAAAGTTATAGCCTTCGACATTTGACCTCTTGGGATAAACAAATTATTATATCTAAGCAACAAATTCCTTATCTGGCTTTACAATTTTTTTTTTATTAGTATGGTATAGTTAGACCCAAACCCAGACATCCAAAGTGAAAGTTATCCTCCAACACCAAATTGTTCTATGTGGTCCACATAATGTTCAGAAAAAAGTCACACCATTTTGAGCGTCGGGTTTGGGGGGAGAGGGGGTAGTTTTTTACGTTTTTCGTCAATATTTCTAAAACTAAGCGGTTTAGCATGAACAACCCTCTACACAAAATTGTTCTACATTAAATTTTAAATAAAAACGGCCCTATGCATAACCCTTCTAAAATGAACGGTACCAAAGTTACGGAGGTAGTATAGTATAATTGGTCCAAAAAAAGGCCTAACCCAGACATCCAAAGTAAAAGTTTTCCTTCAACACCAAATTGTTCTATATGGTCCACATATTGTTCAGTAAAAAGTCACACTATTTTGGGCGTCCGGTTTGGGGGGGGGGAGATGGGGGAGAAGTCGGTAAATTAGTAGTTTTTTTAGGTTTTTCGTCAATATTGCTAAAACTATGCTTTAGCGTAAGGAATGTTCTATAGAAAAATGTTCTACATAAAATTTAAAACAAAAAAGATTCTATACATAATTGTTATAAAATCAACGGTTCCAGAGTTACGGAGGGTGAAAAGTGGAGGTTTTCGATACTTTTTATATTTACCGATTTCTCCCCCCTCTTTCCCCCAAACCCGACGCTCAAAATGGTGTGACTTTTTTCTGAGCATTATGTGGACCATATAGAACAATTTGGTGTTGGAGGATAACTTTCACTTTGGATGTCTGGCTTTTTGGTATAGTTATATCATAAATATTGCCCAATAAATATAAAAAGTATCGAAAACCTCGACTTTTCACCCTCCGTAACTCTGGAACCGTTGATTTTATAACAATTATGTATAAAACATTTTTTGTTTTAAATTTTATGTAGAACATTCTTGTATATAACATTGTTTACGCTAAAGCACACTTTTAGAAATATTGACGAAAAACGTAAAAAAACTACTAATTTACCGGCTTCCCTCCCATCTGCCTTCCAAACCGGACGCTCAAAATGGTGTAACTTTTTACTGAACAATATGTGGACCATATAGAACATTTTGGTGTTGGAGGAAAACTTTTACTTTGGATGTTTGGCTTAGGCCTTTTTTTTGACCAGTTATACTATACTACCTCCGTAACTTTGGAACCATTCATTTTAGAAAGATTATGTATAGGGCCTTTTTTATTTCAAATTTAATGTAGAACAATTTTGTATAGAGGGTTGTTTATGCTAAACCGCATAGTTTTAGAAATATTGGCGAAAAACTTAAAAAAACTACGAATTTAAAAATTTCTCCCCCTCTCCCCCCCAAACCCGACGCTCAAAATGGTGTGACTTTTTTCTGGACATTGTGTGGACCATATAGAACAATTTGGTGTTGAAGGATAACTTTCACTTTGGATGTCTGGGTTATGCCATCTTTTGGATCAACTATACTATACTATATGTTTGGAATTGAAAGATCTTCATTTTAAAGCTTTAAAAAATAAAAAAAATTATTTGTACAATAAATAATGCAATTGTAAAAAACGGCCATTTTGGACCTTTCGCAGGCTGTTTTGCAATAACCAATTAACCAAATTAAACTTACCGTACCTCAAATTGTAGGTTTTTTAATTTACTACAACTTTCTATTAAAAAGTTTTTCTCTAAAATCAATATCCTAAGCTACAAAATTAAAAATCATTAAAAATTGCAAATTTAACAAATGAAAATCGCAATAAAAAAAAGGCGCACAATATTTTTGATTACATTTTAGTAGAAGTTATTCCTGGCATCGTCCTTTACAACACCTGATAGGTTTCAAAAATTTCTGAATTATATCCTGAAATCGACCTATTTTTCACCCACAGCTTGGGGTAATATTATATCAACTCATATATTTCATTTCTTAGTATGTGCCCAAAGTAGCTCATTTTTCTTTCCTTCATTGTGTCGAGTATTTTTTTATTCATTTTTCTTAACGTTTCTGTGTTTGTTATGTTTTAATTTCTATTTTTATATGAATATATTTATATATGATTTTTACGTTGCCTTACCTTAAGTAATCTACCTGCAACAATTCTTCCAGAATAGTCGCCGATACTAAACAATAAGTACGCTATCGTCGGTACAAAATAAACATCTGAAAAAACAAAAAATATATTAATTGATGGATTCGACCGTTACTTGATGGAAGTTCATTTTATCTCACAATAAAACACTGAAAACTTTTGTTTTCTATACTTCCACAAAATTTATTATTTACAACTATGTGACTACAGCTGTTTCGGCAGAGTGCCTTTCTCAAGTGATATAATTTACAATGGGTTTGCCTTTTTAAGTCTCTAACTGAAGAAGTTGAGGAGTGGGGAGCTGTTTGTCTCGAGTTGGTCATTCAGAATTATATCTGTATTTTTCAGTTTATTAATTTCTATAGATTCTAAAAAAGATAGCTTAAGGCCTTTATTTTGGATATGTAGAATTTGAAACTCTTCATTGAAAGAATGATTATGATCTAGAAGGTGAAGTGCGTATGTAGAAGTGTCTGTTTTTCTATTGTTGAAAGCCCTTTTGTGTTCTGCTTTGTCAAAAGTTCTGCCAGTTTGACCGATGTAAGTTTTCGGACATTCACCACAAGTTAGTTTGTACACACCACTCTGTAGTTGCTTTCTCTTTCGGCTTTTATTGTTCTTAATATATTTGCTTAAGTTGTTGTTAGTTCTGAAAGCTGGTATTATTCCTTTCTTTTTTATGTATCTGGCTATTTTTGTTGTTATCTTACCAGTATATGTGAGAGAGCAGAAGTTACTGGGTTCTTTCTGTGGTGGTGGATATACTAATTTCAGGGCTTTCTTATGGAGTTTTTGATTTAAAATTTTGTTAACTGTTTGTTCGTTATAGCCGTTGTTTACTGCTATTTGTTTAATGATGTTTAGTTCTATCTCGAAGTTATTTTTTGTCATGGGAATTTCTGTCCGTCTATGTACATAGATACATAGACTGATATGATAGACTGATGATATGATAGACTGATGATATGATAGACTGATGATACATAGACTGACAGAAATTCCCATGACAAAAAATAACTTCGAGATAGAACTAAACATCATTAAACAAATAGCAGTAAACAACGGCTATAACGAACAAACAGTTAACAAAATTTTAAATCAAAAACTCCATAAGAAAGCCGTGAAATTAGTGTATCCACCACCACAGAAAGAACCCAGTACCTTCTGCTCTCTCACATATACTGGCAAGATAACAACAAAAATAGCCAGATACATAAAAAAGAAAGGAATAATACCAGCTTTCAGAACTAACAACTTAAGCAAATATATTAAGAACAATAAAAGCCGAAAGAGAAAGCAACTACAGAGTGGTGTGTACAAACTAACTTGTGGTGACTGTCCGAAAACGTACATCGGTCAAACTGGCAGAACTTTTGACAAACGGATAGCAGGACACAAAAGAGCTTTCAACAATAGAAAAACAGACACTTCTACATACTCACTTCACCTTCTAGATCATAATCATTCTTTCAATGAAGAGTTTCAAATTCTGCATATCCAAAATAAAGGCCTTAAGCTATCTTTTTTAGAATCTATGGAAATTAATAAACTGAAAAATACAGATATAATTCTGAATGACCAACTCGAGACAAACAACTCCCCACTCCTCAAACTCTTCAGTTAGAGACTTAAAAAGGCAAACATTGTAAATTATATCACTTGAGAAAGGCACTCTGCCGAAACAGCTGTAGTCACATAGTTGTAAATAATAAATTTTGTGGAAGTAACGAAAACAAAAGTTTTCAGTGTTTTATTGTGAGAAAAAATATATTAATTGAAGTCAAAATATTATTTGAAAAAGACTGATATGTTTTTGTACACACTTATGACAAATGAATGAATGGGAAAAATAAAAGTATTTTAGAAGTGTGTAAAAATATTCAGAAACCCTTCAGAAATACTCAAACTACTAGATGAAAGGGGAATTTCAGCACTACATAAAATATTTAATTTTATTTATGAAACTGGTTGCTATCCTCAGCAGTGGTTGCTCTCTACATTTATTCCCCTACCCAAAAAAGTCAATGCAAAAAGATGTGAGGATCACAGACTCATTAGCCTGATGAGTCACACTTTAAAAATATTCTTAAAAATACTACATCAAAGATTATACAAAAAATGTGAATGGGACATCAGTGATTCTCAGTTTGGGTTTAGGCAAGGTTTGGGAACAAGAGAAGCAATAGTAGCAACACAGGTGTTGGTCCAAAATTGTTACGATCAGAGGAAGGACGTATTCCTTTGCTTTCTAGACTACGAGAAAGCGTTTGATCGTGTCCAACATCACAAGTTAATGCAGATCCTCAAGAAGCTTGATATAGACCAAAAAGACATAAGATGCATTGAAAACTTGTACTGGTATCAGGCAGCACAATTAAAAATAGACAATTCTATATCCAAATCCATACATATAAGAAGGGGTGTTCGGCAGGGATGTGTGCTTTCCCCTCTTTTATTTAACATTTATTCGGAAGCCATATTTCAAGAGTCTTTGGAAGATGCAGAGATGGGAATCAAAGTGAATGGAGTATTAATCAACAACATACGATATGCTGATGATGCTGTCTTAATTTGCGACAACATAGCAGATCTTCAACAACTTGTCACTATAATCGGAGAATACAGTAAGCGAATGGGACTAGAGATTAATACCAAAAAGACCAAATTCATGATCATCTCCAGAAACTTGGATGCATTTGAAAACTCCACCATAACACTGAATACTAAGTCCATTGAGAGAGTGAGCAAATTCAAATACCTAGGAACGTGGCTTTTTGAAGACTGGGCATCGGACAGGGAAGTAAAATGTCGCATTGAGCAAGCTCGACAAGCTTTCGTAAAATTCAGGAAGGTACTGAGCTGCTCAGAGTTCGACCTTACACTGAGACTAAGGTTTACTAAATGCTACGTGTGGTCGGTGCTGCTATATGGCATAGAGGGCTGGACACTCAAAACGAAGGATATAAACAGATTAGAAGCCTTCGAAATGTGGCTTTATCGCCGTATCCTAAAGATACCATGGACGGCGAAAGTCACAAATGTGGATGTCCTTAAAAGAATCAACCAAGAACGTCAGCTTTTCGAAAACATCAAGAAAAGAAAAACGGCGTATTTGGGTCACATCATGCGAAACGAAAAATACCAGTTCCTTCAACTTATAATCCAGGGTAAAATTGAAGGCAAGAGAGGAATAGGACGCAAGAAAATGTCCTGGCTCCGAAACATAAGGCAATGGACAGGGATTACCGACATACAATCACTGATCCACATTGCAAGAAACAGAGAGTTAATGGAAAATGTGATCGCCAACATCCATTAGTGGATTTGCATTTGAAGAAGAAGAAAGTAAAAATATTTAATTTCTAGCTGAGCGCTTTAAGGTTTACAAAGCCATCTTTAGAGCTTTGGTCAAAATCACAAAATCTAAAAAGTACCCCTACTAAAGAGGGATCCCATTTGTATTGAAAACATTTTTGAAGTTATACCTCTTTACGATCGAGAGTGAAATTTTATCACATGCCGGGCGCATGCGCACACAGACAGTATGTATTTCGTTGCTAATCTTTCAAGATATATGTATCAGCGCCGTCAGCGCAAATAAGTCATATTATATTGTTGTGATCTGCTTCTTATTAATTTTATATTAATTATTATTTATTTGATTAATTATTTAATTGTCGCAAATCATACATAAAAATTTAATAAAAAATCTCAGGGTGCCTTTTTATACTATTAAAAAAAATCCAAATTATCTCACGTTATACTTATCTTCTCTCGTGGGTTCAGTATTTCTTAGTTGATCCTAATCGGGATAAAATAGGGAAAAGAAATAAAGCACAATATTAAAATAAAAATACAGAATTGTCTTTTATTTATCAAAATCAATACTCTGAAATCTATCGAGTCTAAAAACCTGTGGACACAGATGTCCGAATGAAATTTTCACCACTTCAATTTATTATAGTTAAAAAAAAAACAATTTATCGGTTTGTTCCCGATGACTTTGGTAAAACAAGGAAAGCTTTTGGGAACTTTTTGGAAAGCTCATTAAAAGAGAAATCTACTTACATCCAAACTAAATTCTAATAAATTTTAAAACAGCTCAATATACAGGGTGTATCAAATTTATGTGCCCGCGTTATTTAAAAAAAATTTAATTTAATTTTTATTTTGCTTTTGATTGATAAAATGCAAACACAATAATACATATATATAAGGATATATTAGTGTTAAGTAAATGTATTATTTATTATAATTTTTGTGTCTTTGGGTTTGTCTTCCTCGGGAATAAGATATTTTATAATAATACTAAGTATATTTAAAGTATTTTTGTATACTTCACTTGGTCAGTATATGAGAAATCTTGTAACATGTCAAAGCAGAAGGGATATAGCTCAGTGGTAGAGCGTGTGACCGGAGATCAAGAGGCCCGGGTTCAAATCCCGGACGATTCATCTTTTTTTTTTATATTTTTGGTATCGTTTTAACAAAATTTTTGTAAAAGTGGTAGGTAAAGAAAGTTAGTTGAATATTTAAATAAAATACAAATAACCTGTTAAGTATATTAATTTCGTTGAAATCATAATAATAGAAGTGTAACTTCTTACGTGCGTACAAAGTACACACACATTCTTTTTTTATATATAAATATCTGGGTGCCTTGCTTGTGAACGATGAAGTCATCAATAATTTGCGATATGCGGACGATACAGTACTCCTAGCTTCTACTCAAGAAGATCTGCACTGCAAACACTACTTGACAGTGTCGTTGAGAGTTGTAGGGAGGCAGGTCTGGATCTGAACATACGGAAAACCAAAATACTCGTAATAAGTAAACAACACCATATAGAACCGTCTATATACAGCGTGTCTACTTGAGTTGGAAACATATGGGAAACTTTTTTATTATTAATTTTACGAAAAAAAGTTATTCTTTATAAAAAGTTCTGCATGCCCCAAAACCTAAGATTCAATTATCAGATATCAAATTTTCTCAATATTATACGAGGTATGTCAAAAAATATGAATTTCGGCTAAGGGTAAAGTACCTTTATTTCTCTCAATATCGAAAATTCTTATGATAAAAAGTTGTTTGGAATTAAAAACTAAGATGAAATATGCAATTACATGCTTCTTATTGAAAAAAAATATTTTTCTCAAATTTATGGATACCCAACATCGTTTTTAATTATTACAAATATCATAACTCGTTTATTATTCATTTTACGAAAAAAAGTTATTCTTCATAAAAAACTTTGCATGGTCTAAAATCTAAGACACAACCATGATATATCAACTTTTATTAATTTTATACGAGGTGTGTCAAAAAATATGAAATTCGCTCAATATTATAGCACCTTTATATTTCACAGTATTTTAATTAGAAGGATGTAATTGCATATTAACACATAGTTTTTAATTCTAAACAACTTTTTTAATAACCGTTTTCAATATTGTGAAAAATAAAGGTACTTTACTCTTGTGTGAAATTCATATTTTTTGACATAACTCGTATAAAATTAATAAAATGTCATATCTGTTGGTTGAATCTTCGGTCTTAGGACATACAGACATTTTTATAAAGAATACCTTTTTTTCGTAAAAGTAATAATAAAAGAGTTATCGTATGTGTAATGAATAAAAACGAAGTTAGTATCAATAAATTTGAGAAAAATTTGGAAAATATTTTTTTCCAATTAGAAGCATGTAATTACACATTTGAGCTTGGTTTTTATTTCCAAACAACTTTTCATAATAAGAATTTTCGATATTGAGAGAAATAAAGGTACTTTACCCTTAGCCGAAATTCATATTTTTTGACATACCTCGTATAATATTGAGAAAATTTGATATCTGATAATTGAATCTTAGGTTTTGGGGCATGCAGAACTTTTTATAAAGAATAACTTTTTTTCGTAAAATTAATAATAAAAAAGTTTCCCATATGTTTCCAACTCAAGTAGACACGCTGTATGTAAATAATACCAAACTTGAGCAAATTGATAAAATCGTTTACCTTGGACAGCAATTAAATTGTAACGCAGAAAGTCACGGCGAAATTAGATCTAGGATAGAGCAGGCTAGAGCCGCTTTTAGAAGGATGTCCAAGGTGTTACGTAACAGAGACCTAAAATTGGCATTGAGGATCCGCCTACTTCGCTGCTACGTGTTCTCGGTCTTACTTTACGGTGTCGGGTCCTGGACTGTGAATAAAATCGATTTAAATCGCCTTGAGGCTTTCGAAATGTGGTGTTATAGAAGAATTTTAAAAGTTTCCTGGGTGGAGAAGACTCGAAACTCCACAATACTAGAGCGTCTCAGCAAGACTACTGATATCATAAAAAGAATCAAGCAGAGAAAGCTGGAGTATTTCGGACATGTAATGAGAGGTACCAAATATAGGTTGCTACAAAATATCATGCAAGGAAAAATAGCAGGCAAACGCAGTCCAGGACGAAGAAGAACCTCATGGGTGAAGAACTTGCGAGATTGGTATGGTGTTGATACAAGCATGCTATTTAGGGTGGCAGTGAATAAAATTACGATAGCTATGATGGTAACCAACGTTCTGAAAGGACATGGTACATGAAGAAGAAGTGCCTTGATTATTTTACCTTAAATTAACTCAGAGTGGCTCTTTTAGAGGAATGGTATAGGGAATGGAAAGTAATATGAGATATCAAATAAATCAAGAAGTAATTTGTATAGCAAATGTGTAAACGCAGTGCAGCATTCTAAGCTCTCTACTATGGTCTAAAGATATAAGACAAAAAACGAAATTGATAATATAATCTATCATACCTTGGTAGAGCCTATTATGACTTATGGGGCAGAAGTTTGGCAGATCACGAAAAAAGATAGAAAAAGGATAGAAGTAGTACAAATTGATTATCTAAGGAGAGCGTGGGGTATATCCAAAAAAGATCACATCAGGAATGAATATATTAGAAGGAGAAATACTGTATATTCCAGTGTAGATAGAATTGAAACGAGGCAACTAGTGTGGACGTGAAACGAATTAATGAAGATAGATGGCCAAAGAAAGCTTTAAATTACATACCACAACAAAGAAGAAGGGGAAGGCCTTCAGTTGCCTGGGAAGAAAATGTACGGCACATCATGAGATAGAGCCATCAAAGAAGACGAATGGATGGATAGAAAAAGATGGCGGTCGAAATGCGAGAAGCGGCAGAGGCTGTAGGAACCTCGCTTATAGCTAGATAGAATTTGTATAGGTTTCCTGTTACATTTATTTTGTTTCTGAAGATAATTGGACAGGTACCTAGGTACCAATTTTATATATTCTATTTTTTTATAATTAACTTGTAAGCTTGTATAGTTCTCTTTAAATAAAAGTTTTTCGTACGCATCTCCTGTATAAAACATACCTTAAAACCCTCTATTAGAGCACGCCAATCGTCGATGAAACAAAATATAGTTTATTTCGACAATTTTTTCAAAAATTCAATTGGTTTCGTGCCGGTGAGTGTACAAGGTCTCTCAATTCAATCCTGACCCCTCGGAGCGAGTGTAGTGGTCGACGTGATGTCGTGTATTGTCCGTCTCCAAAGATCTCTGCCTCTGGTCATTTCTTTAAACTCATGCATAGGTCTTTTGCATATTCCTGTAATTTGATCGATCCGTCTTGTTGGGGATCTTCCTAGTGATCTTCGGCCTTCCATATTTCCTTGTATAATGAGTCTTTCCATATTTTCTGTGTTTGCTATCATAATATGTCCAAAGTATTTTAATTGTTGAAGATGGACTTTACTGGTAAATCGTTGGCTAACTTTTAGCTCTCTTAAAATTGAATTATTTGACCTTCGGTCCAAAGAATTCGTAATCGTAACATTCTATACAACACAACATTTCAGTGGCGTCTATCTTTCTTTTTCCCGATTGTCTCAGGATCCAAGATTCACATCCGTGGGTCAGTATTGTGAATATTAAACAGTTGATCAACCTCATATCTAACGCTCTTGAAATTTGACTTCCATAGTTTGGTTTTTTTTGCCGTGTACAAGATATTTCTAATTAAAATTGTATTAAAATTAATTATGATAATTAACACATCAGTTAGTTCTATTATTTCAATTCTTACCACCAAAACTATGTACTACAAAAATTTATAGTACGGGATCCGAATAGGAGGTCAAAATGTACCCATCTGCTTGCCGGATGAAACATTTTTTTTTATTAAATTTCATATACAGTGTGTCCACGGTTGGGGTGCCCAAGATGAAAAACTTTTTTATTTTCAATTTTAGCGAAAAATGACATTCTTGATAAAAAGTTTTGCTTGTTCTAAAACCCCATAAAACGAAATAAAATTTAAGTTTTTCATATCATGCGTAATTTTGTAGCCAATTTTATGTAAATTCCTATAAATGTTTGCACTAAGTTCGAAATTGTAACAATAATAACTTGGGAGAACAACCCTTTCGCTTCTTTGGATTATGAAACCAAACTTTGTCGTTCTCCTTGAAACATCCAATTATTTAATAATTAAATAATTATCAATCCAATAATTTTAACAATAAAATTGATCACAAGATAAATTCTTTTTTGAATGCTTAACATTGTCGAAAAAAAAAAAAATGACAATTCGCAAATTATTTATCGGAGTTGACAGTTACTAAGCTACATTGTGGCTTGGCAACACTAGATTATTACGATTTCGAACTTAGTGCAAAAATTTATAGGGATTTACATAAAATTGACTACAAAATTAAACAGGATTTGTAAAACGTGAATTTTATTTCGTTTTATGGGGTTTTAGAACAAGCAAAACTTTTTATCAAGAATGACATTTTTCGCTAAAATTGAAAATAAAAAGTTTTTCCTCTTGGGCACCCCAATCGTGGACACACTGTATAGACAAACACGACCAGCATGGGTTGCCTATCAAAATCGTGTCGTAGCTATCCTTAAGGGGGGGCCGTAGGTGTTGAAATCAACATTTTAAGCACATTTTTGTGAATTTTTTTGAAAGTATGAGAGAATAATTTTATTTTTAAATTAAATAAGCATTTTATGTACAATTCAAAGTATATTTAAAAAAAAATTTTTTAAAAAATTGAAAAATAAGCCACCGGTGGCAAATTTTTAAAGACACCTCAAGAAACAATGAATTTTGCGGTGGACATCAGAACTCATGGTTGGATCACGGTAAACAAAAAATCAAAAAGATTTTATAAGCTTATGAGTTTCTCGAGGTAACGCTGTCAAGTTTCTTTTAGTTTTAATGATCTTTGACTTTTTAGTATCACTCACAAGTCAAAACAACGAAATTTTTTACAGAAAAAAGGGTGAAAATCAACATACAGTAAAACCTGCCATATCCGGATCAATGTGGCGACAGACCGATCCGGATATGAAAAAATCCGGATATCAAGACCACTACTTCTTTTACAGTCTCTGAAACGTTTTCTCCTTCATACGTTCCAGTAATCAACGCCGTCAATAACTTTCGTCGATAGACACGTTTTATAGATTCTATAATACATTATTTCGCCATCTTTTAGTTCTTCTTTTAAATTTCCTTTCTCTGTAGATTTCGGTAGATCCGGACGGCGCAGAACCTTCCGGATATGGGGAGGTCCGGATATGACAGGTCCGGATATGGCAGGTTGTACTGTATTTATTATTGTTAAACAAAATATAAGCATAAAACAAAAAATATCTCGAAAGTGTTACCCCAAGAAATGTCCAAAGAAAATATGTACAAAATTCCAGGTGAGTTGGTCAAGTAGTTTTTGAGTTACAATGTCTACAGGCTTTGAAAAAAGCAGTTTTGAGAAAAATGCTTTTCAAGTATTGTAATTTTTTGGAGAACAAGCCTACGTTCCTTCCGATGAAGGCTCCAATAAGAGCCGAAAATCGCGATTCAAGGGACTGGACTGCGCTCCGTATTCTAACTGAAAAGTAAGATTGTTTTGCCTTCGCATTGCAACTGAATTAAAAATAAAATTTTTATTTTATTTTTATATTGTAATTTTATTTATTAGTATTAGTAAATTTTATTTTCAATTTTTTTTGTCTGCCAAATCGTAAAGTGATGCACACCGGAATATGTTTTTGAATCGCGGGGTAATTCACAAAAGAAAATGAGAACATCTGTTGACCGTTTCTCACTACGATCAAGCGCGCTGGCGCGAAGATACTGAAAAGCGAGTCGAAGGTAGGGAAATATTGTTGAATATCCGTAGCTTCGACTCGCTTTGCAGCAGGTACGCGTCAGCACGCTTGAACGTAATGAACAACGGTCAACAGCTATTTTCATTTTTGTTCGTAAATTACTCCGCGATTTAAAAAGATATTCCGGTGTGCATCATTTTACGACTTGACAGACAAAAAAGAAATTGAAAATAAAAGTTGATAATACTTTAAATGCTTTTTCCTCAAAACTGCTTTTTTCAAAGGCTGTAGACATTGTAACTCAAAAACTACTTGACCGACCCACCTGGAATTTTGTATACATTTTCTTTAGACATTCTTTGGGGTAACGCTGTTGATATATTTTTTGTTTAATGCTTATTTTTTATCTAACAATAATAAATATGTTGATTTTCGCCCTTTTTTGTGCAAAAAATTTCGTTGTTTTGATTTCTGAGTGATACCAAAAAGACAAAAATCGTTATAACTAAAAAAACTTGACAGAGTTATCTCGATAAACATATAAGCTAATAAAATCTTTCTGAATTTTTTGTTTACTATGATCCAATGATAAGTTCGGATTTCCACCGCAAAATCCATTTTATTTTTCGAGGTGTCTTTAAAAGTTTGCCACCGTTGGCTTATCTTTCAATATTTTTCCTTGAATTATTTTTTTAGTATTCTTTGAATTTTAGTGAATACGCTACGATTATTTAATTTAAAAATAAAATAATAATTTGATCATACTTTAAAAAAAATTCACAAAAATTTGCTTGAAATGTTGATTTCAACTCCTACGCCTACCACCCCCTCCCCTTAAGGATAGCTATGACACGATTTTGATAGGCAACCCATGCTGGTCGTGTTTGTCTATGTATGAAATTTAATAAAAAAAAATGTTTCATCCGGCAAGCAGATGGTACATTTCGACCTCCTATTCGGATCTTAGACATTACGATAAAGTTAAAAGATGGTGTATTTATTCTGTAAAACACGAAGCAATCAAATGCTTGTGCCTTGATTAAGGACACAGGAATAGCACTAATCATAACTTATACTAACACCTACACCTACTAGTTAGTATAACAGGAAATAGCTACAACGATTACTAATTGTTTCCAAACTAATTAAGATAAATTGCATCGCCTTTCGACATTAACGGATAATGTTTTACAAACTATTGAAGATACGGATAATATATTTGAATCGACAAAAAAAGTATAATATAAGGGCACAGGAAGTTCAAAAACACTAGAAAAGCTGAAGAAAAGAAAAGCTGCAGGTAAAGTCGGAATATCAAACAAATTACTGAAATACAGTGAAGCAGCAATGACAGAACAATTAACAACATTAATTAACAAAATCATTCAATCATAATGCTACTGTTCAAAAAAGGAGATAAAAAGCAGCCAGAAAACTACAGAGATATCAACTTGTTAAATACAGTGGAACCTCGATTATCCGTCAGGGCACCGGACCAAGGGTATGACGGATAATCGAAAAGACGGTTAACAGAACATTTAAAAAAAATAAAAATTCATAGTACATGTAGCTCTCAAATTGTATTTTTATGTTTTATTTTTTTATGTTAGTACAGTCGAATCAGTTTGATTTAAAATATTCCGAAATCTTTGTTTGTTTTATTGTTACTTCACATTTTGCAACGGCTAAATTTCTTAATCGACGTAAAATCATCAAATCTAATATTATTGTGCCGTGCGTTTTTATTTTCGTCTTGCGATTCTAAAAATAGAACTTTAAAAGCATGGTATCATTAATTTATTATTACCTATTTAAATTGAAATTTAATCCAGAGCCCTGAATAAGAACAAAAATTATTTACATAAAAAATGCG